>NW_026000241.1:11698478-11737021 GCF_001458135.2 Marmota marmota marmota
GGAGAGGGAGAGGGAGAGGGAGAGAGAGAGAGAGAGAGAGAGAGAGAGAGAGAGAATCAAATTCTCTAAGCTCAGCAGCTGGATTTCAAGGTTCTCAACTCTTGATTCCAAAACTGGTTTAACCTCTTCTCCTGTTGATTCTGAGAACATCTGGGACTTATTCAGCTCGGGCAACTGCTAGGGCACCCAGACAGACCCAGGGCCTGCTGGGTCTGTGGGCTGTCCACTCCCAGGAAGCAGCATTCAGCAAGGAGGCCCAGGGACACAGCAGGACAAGCATCTCTGTAGACTGGGTTTCTCCTGCCTACCGAGAAGAGAGGCTGAAAGGAGCCAGACAACTATTGGGGGATTAAATCTGTTCTACTTGATCCACCCTGGAGAAGCATCCAGAAGCATGGACTGGCATTGAATGAAAAAGGCATTTTTTTTTTTTTTACTTCTTTTAGGTTCAGACAAAAAAAAAAATGCATGTGTCCCACAAGACTCCAACACATATCATCTATTATGGGGCACTAAGTGTTTTTGCTTCTATGATTCTATTTGCTCCCCATAACAATCCATTTTACAGATGAGTACTGAGGTTCAGAATAATGGACTGCTTTGCCAGAACTAGGCTATGACCTGCTTGGCACAAACCCTGGGCCTTTCCTCTACTGTTTACTACACCAATCCCACAACTAATATAAGCAGTCTGGGATGTCTGCGGAGCCTTCAAAGGAGTAGAGGAGGAGACTGGGTCCTCACCAACTCTGAGTGACCCCAAAGAGATTAAGACGGGATGGGGGCTCAGCTCCTCCCCCTCTGAATCTTAATCTCCAGGGATTTTTGGCTTTGGCTCTTCTCAAAAAGACTGGCCCATGTATGGGCTCCCCTGGGATCCCATCCTTGTGACTGCCCACCTGATCACATGCCCACATGACAGAGTAAAATGCCATACAAACTTCCACAACACACTCTCTGGGTCCTGGAAGGTGGTTACAATGGAATTCACCTGAGTTCCACTTTGCTGGATACTCAGATCCCCATTTCCACAATCAGGACGCTGGCCACACACTACTGAAAACAACCCCAAACTGGAAACCACTCATATTTCCCCCAAACAAGGAGCTAGTGACCAAAATCATGATGCTAAACATTAAAGGTGGGGTTATAAAGATTTCTTTAGAGATCTTCCAGACATAGAAACATGCTTTACTATGAATAAATACCAAGCAGATGCAAAACTGCACATTTGATAAAATCTCATCTCTTTAAAATAATATTCAAAAAGAGTAAGAAAGCCAGAGCAGTGGCACACACCTGTAATCCTAGCAGCATGGGAGACTGAGGCAGGAGGATTGCAGGTTCTGGAAGCCAGCCTCAGCTACTTAATGAGGCCCTAAGCAACTTAGCGAGACACTGTCTCAAAATAAAAAAATAAAAAGGCCTGGGGATGTATGTAGTTCAGTGGTTAAACACCTCTGAGTTCAATACCCAGTCCAAAAAAAAAGAAAAGTAGGAAACATGCCCAGTGATAATCATGGTACCGGCAGAAGTTGTATATATTGTGTATTTTTTCAAAGATACAGAAGGAAAACATTTCTTTTTTTCCTGGTGCTCGGGATTGAACCTAGGGGCTTCATGTATAATAGGAAAGTGCTCTATCAGGAGCCACATCCCCAGCCCTAGTAGTAATAGCTTAATTTCTATCAGTCTTTTTTATCCAAGTTCAGAGCCCTTGGCATACATCAAATCTCCCACTACTGGGGCAAAGAAAGAAAATGGCAACTGTCTGAATCTTAGCTTTTGAAATATACACACCCAGCCCTGGCAGAAACCCACACCCACCTCCAGATGATCAAAAATGCCCCACAGGTCTTGCAATTCAGGTTCATTTTCTAAAAGACACTGAAGGTTTCCAAACTTTCAGCTTTATATTTCTAACCCACATTTCCCACCTTGTATACCTTGGATCAGTAATATGACGGCATAAAGGAATTACTGGATAAAGCATCTCAGATCCAGTATTGAGATATCCTTCTAAATTCCAGGCCCACAGCATCTCTGTGGAGCTCTAATGTGTCCTCGGTGAGCCTGAAGGGGAAGGGAAGGGAGGAGGGAGGACACAGAAACAGGGGAGCTCAGTGCACTCAGAAAACCAGGTGGGAACCACTGGTTTTCTGCCTGGCCAAATTCTCAAATGGTTTCTGGAAGTAGATCAAATCTGAGCCAGTCCTAGGGGGAGTCTCTTCCTTGGGTTTACCTAAGTGTTTTAGCTAAACTGCCTGGCCAAATTCTCAAAGGGTTTTTAATCTTTCCTTTTGTTGGTATCTCTGAGGTTTATCAGTCCACAGATCCAGCTTCATCAGTGACATCTCAGACTGACCAGTCTCCCACCTCTGCCCTAAACAGTCCTCTGACCAGCAGGTAGAGGGAGGTGGGGGCACTGAGAGCCAGGCGAGGAACCTTAGTAGAGCATCTACAATAAGGCATTGTTTTTTAAATATGGACACACTGCTAAACTGTAGAAATATAATTCCATATTTAGAATTCACATGCATTTTCCAGAGAAAGCGTTGTGACTTCAAAGGCTTCTTGCCCATCGTCAGGAGCCTCGGATGCCATACAGAATATTTCCATTTCCCTTCTCTGTGGATTGGATGAAATTTGAGTAGCACTTCGTGTGGGTTATGGTTCAACCAACAAGTGTGAGTCCAAAAACAATGAAAGCCACCAAGGTGCTCCCGGCAAGGGAACCAGCAACTCTGACCTCTCCCAGTTCTGGGCAGAAAAGAAAACCGCCGGCGGCCCTTGCAACTTTCGGGGAATAACAGGCCCCAGAAGACAGCGCGGACTCGCCGCAGAGACAGTGTGCGCCCTAGAAACCACCTGTCCAGGTGCCCGCCCTACCCGCTGCGCGCACCCCCTTGGGCCATCCTACCATGTCCCTGCGGTGACTGGGCCAGTTCCTTCGCGCTCAGCCGCCTTGCAAACTCATCCCGCCACCTCCGGGCGGCCCCGGCGCCGTGGCTCTCCAGGCGTCCCAGGACACGCGGCTGCTGCGCTCGGCTTGGGTTTTGCGTACTGAAGGTCCACACCTCTCTGGCGGCCAGGTGGCCCGGCGCCAACTCCCGGGCGTGCAATGAGTCCTGGGATGTTCAACGGGTGAAGAGCCAGGTGCTAACGCGGGATTTGTGCAGATGCCAATATCTGCAGTTCTGCCCGAGCCCTCCCGCACCCTGGAGCCTCCTAGATCTGCTGGGGACGCTTGCGGAGTTTGCAAAGTCACCGCTGCAAGTCCTGGCCCAACACCCCCATTCCCCCCTGAAGTGAGGGAGGGGGAAGCTCCTTTCACAATAAGAGCCCTGCTCGGGGCTCAGCCAGCCACAGTTGCCGGGAATAGGGGCCCAGGTGCGGGGAAGGAAAGGGCTCCTCCCTGCCCGCCCGCAGGGTGAAGCGCCAAGCCTGGGAAGGCGCCTGGATGCGTCGCCCCAATCCCTCCTGTAAGGTGTGCGGATGCTTTATGAGCTTGCGACCGCCTGTCTGAGGTTCCCTCAAACCGCCTCTGCTGCAAAGCCTCGGAAAGACAAGTCTCTTTTATTGGCACCTCTTCGCCTGGTTTGGGCTCAGCTCCCAAGGGCGGTTTGGAAGAAAAATCCGTTGACCGCTTAAGGTCATTAACAATGAACAGATTTTCCTCTGGAGAAACTGGAGAACTAATCACTGTTACAGTTGCTGGAGTAAGAGGTGGATACGGTGACATTCTCCTCTTCGGATGTGTAGACCGTTCCTGCATGTCTCCTGAGTGGCCTACTTACTGCCCACCGTGGCACAATCAGGGCAGGACCCTAGGGTCTGCATGCTCCTTGTTGGAGAGAGCACTGCACTTGAGCTCTTAGCCCAGAACCAGGTTGGCTTCACTATTCACAGCTAGGTGGCTTTCAACTAGTCCCTGGACTTCCCTCCCTAGGTAGCCCAGTATTTTGAACTCAGGATTCTTAAGAACCTACAGGCAATGGGTGGGAGTAGGGGAAGAGTCAGCAGTAGGATGCCCTGAGAGAATCTGTGGACCAGCCTGAAAAATTACACTCCAAGATTGAAATTAACAGGAACATCACTAGATGACTAAAACTGACATCTTTCCAGTAGTCCTCTGACCCAGAATGATTGGAGGTCATCATTGACCATGGTGTTTCAAAAGGGAAACAAAGACCCAGAGGGTTCTCTTTGGTTACATATTGGGGCCAGGGCAGGGGAAGGGAAAGTAATCAGCCCTTAATGTTGCAGGTATCCTCTGTTCGTTATTTTATTCAATCATCACAAGCAATCCTAACAGAAAAAATTGATCTTTTTTTTGGGGGGGGGGCAGATACCAGGAATTGAACTCAGAGACACTCAACCACTGAACCACATCCCCAGCCCTATTTTGTATTTTATTTACAGACAGGGTCTCACTGAGTTGCTTAGCAGCCTCACGGTCACTGAGGCTGGCTTTGAACATGTGATCCTCCTGCCTCAGCCTCCCGAGCTGCTGGGATTATAGGCACGCACCACCAAGCCGGGCTTGATGATCATTTTATAAATGAAGAAATTGAGGATTAGGAGACTGAAATGACTTTCCTGAGGCCAGATATTAAATGGTTTAGCAAACCCAAATCTAGAGTATAATGAAGAGGAAGATATTTTTAAGGCAAGAACAAAAGGCAGGATGCAGGTCTACAAACATCAGGACACAATTAAGAGGACAGAGAAGGTGCAAAGAATTAGATCTTCTGTCATTTCCATCCCCATCTCAGGGGGACCTCCCTGTGCTGAAGACAGGATCTTCTTGCAGAACCTCTCACCCCTATGGGCTTTGCAACCCCATGAGGGTGAAAAAAAAGTACAATTTTAAAGTTTTGACCCAGGCAGTTTTGTAAGAGGTGTAGACTTATGCCTGTAAGTTTAGCTATTCTTTTCTTTCTTCCCCTCTTACCTTACCTCCTCCCCTCCCCTCCTCTCCTCCCTCTCTCTCCTTTCTTTTGAGACAGTAGTCTTCCTAAATTGTCCACTCTGGCCTTAAATTCCTGGCCTTCTGAGTAGCTGGAACTATAGGTGTGTGCCACAGTGTTTGACTTAACTGTTTCATTCTAGAAAGCAAGATCTCCTTTAAACTGTCCCTGACCCACCTCATATCACGTAGATATCAAAGGGTCTCTTAGTTATATTGCAATGGAGATTTGGAAGGCCCTGTTTCCAAGTTGCTAATTTATGGTAGTCACTAGAGCTGTTTAATCAACACCTAACTCTCCACCTTTCAGACAATGGTTAGGATATGCTCTCTACCCCAGTTGAAATTAGGTGTGGATATCTTTCTAGCTTTGGCCAAAGAGATGGGAAAGGAAGTGACATCAGTTCTGGTTGGAGGCTGTAAGAACCCAGGCATGATTGACCACATTCCTTCCTTTAGTCAGTGACTAAAAAGTATATGTCAAGGTGAAGCCTCCATCACCCTGGGTCTCTGGGTCCTCAGCTAAGCAACTTCCCCTCCACTGACTTCAGGTTCCTCATCTGACAAATAAGGAACATCAACCTTACCCAGCCCACCTCCCTAGGTTCCTATGACTATGGAATATGTTCAAGTAAGTTACATCATCCAGGACAGGGCTTTTCTCAAGGTCAACGTGGAAAAATAATTGTTGAATCCATGAATAATAAATGAGAAAGGAGCTTATTTTGCAACCGAGTTTGCTAACATCCAGTTTATGTTCCTTTTTTTTTCATCATTCACTGAACCCCTATAATTTAGGGACAGAAGTGTACCTGGTAAAAAAAAAAATGACTTATTTCACAATCTTCCTTGCAAAAGAGGACAGCCAAAGAGTAAATGGAAATCATCGAGAGAAGCCTACAGAAAGCTCTTGAAGGGGGCTGGAGTAATTTAGATTATTGTTTAGCAAATGTTCACTCTTCTTCCCCCTGCAGTGAGCAGAGCTTGGATCTTTGTTCCTTTGTTGTTGGGTTTGGCCACAGACTAACTTTGACTGATAGGGCATGAGCAGACAGAAACGAGCAATTGTGCAGCATTGCATGCATCCTGGTATTTGATTTGCCAAGTGAAAACAAGCACAGAAGTAATGGGATCTTTTGAAATTGAAGTTGAAGACTAAATAAGTTACAACTTCTATTAAAGAAACTGAAAATTCCTGCTTATCTTGGCTATCCTCCTTTGGTGGCAGTTTTGGAGTTCTGAAGCAGTCTTACTTCTAAAAGCAGGTTTTGCTATATGAGTTTTTGTCACATCTTAGCACATAACATCACATAACTCAGAGATAATCTTTTCAGGTTCCCTGTGGCCTCCTGAAAGAGTTTTGGAGAAACTTTGGTTTTACTAGAATCATTTTTCTCTATTCTCGTCCTCAATATATTTTGAAATCAAAGGACATCATTATGGACTAGATATTTCTGTTCTCCAAACTTCATATATTAAAGCCCTAATCCCTGGTGTGGAAGTATTTGGAAATGGGTCCTCTAAGGAAGTAATTAAGGCTAATGGAGGTCCTAATGGTGGGATCCTGTAGGAGTAAGATCTTTATGAGAGTCTGCTGTGTTCCATTCCCACCACAACCCCCCACCACCACCCCCATCCTCCATCCTGTATGGCACAACAATATCATGTGAGCACACCACAAGAAGCCATCTATAACCCAAGAAACCCAAGAGGGGACCCCTCACCAGACACCAACGCTGATATCACCTCGATCTTAGTCTCCATAACCATGAGAAAATAATTTTGCATTGTTTAAGCTACCTAGTCTATGAGATTTTGTTATGGCAGCCCAAGCAAACTAAATCAGATGCCCTTCTTGTCTCACACTTTGAAAATTTGATTTTCTGGCAGCCAATATTTTAATATCTTTTTAAATTCTTTATTTTTTTTAGTTGTAGATGGACACAATACCTTTATTTTATTTATTTATTTGTATGTGGTGCTGTGGATCAAACCCAGTCCCTCACATGTGCTAGGCAAGTGCACTACCACTGAGCCACACCTCCAGCCTAATATTTTAATGTTTTCTATGGATAACAACAATTAGTCACATCTATAAAGGTCTAGAAAGTTCCATTTCTGTAAAAACAAAAATCTCATGAAGTGCTTCTATAGGCATTGAGGCAATTTTAAAGCGGCCAAACAATTTCAATTTAAAAGCTTCAATATCCCAAGTGAGCACATGACACCCCATTCTGACAGTGTGCCAAGATATGCAGGCCATGTATCAGGCAAGGCCTTTTCTTTTTCTTTAGGATGAAGATCATAGACCAGATGAATGGAATTTGCCAAAGATTTATATTTGCACTGTCTGCCTAATAGGCAGATTGAAAAGGAAAGTCTAGTTTATGCTTGGACACGATATCAACAATTTTTTATGCTTCTCACAGTTTCATTAAGATCTTAATAGAAATCAAGAAGACAATTTGATACTCCAGTTTTCAAATCCAAGCATCTAATGACTAGGGACAACTTTTGCTGTCGTTGCCATGATTTGACATATCATTTGATGTAGATAATCATAGAAAGTATGATTGTTCAGAATGAGCTCTGCACTCTAAGGGCCCAACACATTCATAAAATTATCTCCCTTTGTTTGCCCACAGGACATTTTAGTTGCAACCTCTGTAATCAGGAATATAACTGCTCTGGTTTAGATGTCGTTTGTTGGAGGCTTGGTCCTAGGTGTGGTGGTGTTTGGAGCTGATGGAACCTTTAGGAGGAGGAGCTTAGTGGTGATCCTTAGGTCATGAAGAGCCCTGCCCTTGGAAAGGATTAAGGTACTTCTTGTGTAATCCCTTGGTAGTTCTCAGGATAAGGCTGTGAGAACAACCAGAGTCTGACCTACCCAGCTCTCTCTGGATTCCCATTTCAGAGCTAATCACTTGTTCCCACCATTGCTATCCATCATGATGTGATGCAGGTAAGAGGACCCTCACCAAATGCAGGTACCATACCCTAAGCCTCCAAAACTTCTTTTTTTCTCAAATTAGCTGGTCTCAGATATTTCATTATAGTGATTTTAAAAAAAAACAACAGAAAATTTGTACTGAGGAATGGAGTTGTTACCATACCTAAAAATGTGGATCAAGCTTTGGAACTTGTTTATTGGTAGAGTTTGGAAGATTCTGGAGGAGCAGGCCAGGAAAAGCCTAGAATGCTACAAATAATGTTATGGGTAATTCTGGTAAGGGCACAGATGGCAGGACTCCAGGGAAGCAATCTCTGATGGAAATATGGAAATTGGACAAAAGGCTAGCCTTGTTACTTCCTGGCAAAGAACTTGGCTACATTGTGTCCACACCCTTTGACAACTTCAACAGCAGAGCAGGCTGTAGCATGGGTATTGACTGCTTTTAGTTAGACTTGCAGTGAAATTGGAGAGCAAAAAGAAGCAAAGTAGAAAATTTGGAAAACCTACAACCTGACCAGGAAATTAAAAAAAAAAAAAATGTGTACAAGAGTCAAGGGTATAGGCAAACTACTTATTGAAGACATTAGTGCAATAAAAAGAAGCCAAGTGCTTTTCAACAGGACAAACGAAAAGATGGCTTCAAAAGCATCTCAGAAATCTTTGAGGCAATTTCTGCCATCACAGGCCCAAAAGCCCACAAGTGCAAATTTGCTTTAGAAATGTTCCAGGGCAGAATTGTTTCAGAGAAATAATGCACTCTATGCAGGTTCACCACCCAGGACCACTTGGAGATTTGTTTCCCTGCATTCAATTGGAGAAGCCTCCTGCAGTTGTGGTTCAAGTTCTCAGGCACAGCTTGTGCTGGCAGAAGACCATGGTGTCATTGTTCACATGATGTTGACTTTATAGGATGCAAGAGTCATGACAGCTCCCACCAAGATTTCCAAGAAGGACCTGGGAAGGCCTGGAAGAAAACTGCCTGCCAAAGACTCTCCCCACAAAGACAACCTGATGAGGCCGTGCCTAGTAGAGCTGAGGGAGGGGAGCTAATGGGGAGAACCCAGAAATACAGAGACCAATAATGCGCAACAGCCAATAGGGAAAGGCGCCAACATCAGCTTGCAGCCCCAGAGAGCAGCCATGTGGGCAGTGACCAGCAGAGCAGTAGAGGCAGGGATGCTCATGGCCTTAGGGTCTCCAACCCTCCATGCAGGGTGCACAGATATGATCTTGGAATTTGTGATTTAACATTGCCTGGCTGGGTTTAGGTTTCAGTCCTGCTTTGAGCCAATTATGCCTTTCAACTTCCCTATTCCTCCTTTTTGGAAACAGGAATGTTTAACCTCTCTCGGTTCTGCCATTATCTTCCAGAAGTATATAACTTGTGTTTTGATTTTACAGGGGCTCAGAGCTAGAAGAGTCTGCCTTGACTTTCAGAAGACTTCAGACTTGGACCTCTGAGTGATGATAGAACAGTTAAGACTTTGGGACTACCAGAGATGAAATGAATTCATTTTGAATTATGAGACAGACATGAACCTTGGCAACCAGGCACAGAATGCTATGATTTGGATGTCATTTGTCTTCCAAAGTTTCATGGGCTGGAAGCTTGGTCCCCAAGGTGGTAGTGGGAGATGATGTGGGTCTATTGGGAGGTTCTTAGGTTGACTAAGGTGCTGGCCTTGGGAAGAGATTAAAGTAGCTTCTTGTGGGAGGACTGTTATAAGAGCCTGAGGCCAGGCCACCCTGTCTCCCCAGGGCTTCCTGTTATGTGACATAATGCATAATACTGTGTGCACTTTCTCCATCTCCACCTGCCAGGATGAGACTAAGCTGATGCAGCTACTGTGCCCTGGAACTTCCAGAACTGTGAGCTAAATAAAACTCTTCCCCATAAGCAGTCTGCCTAAGGCACTTCATCGTAGTGACAAAAGGCTGATTAATGCAATAATTTTACTTACTTTCATAAAGCAATCAAGGGAGTGACCCAAACAAGATCAGTGGCCTCTATTTTTGACCAAGCATTGATGTTCTTAGGGGAGGGCAAGGGAAAAACAGAAACACAAACAAAACCACCTTTGATTGATTTTGAGGCATTTGCCTGCCTAGCTTGTGAGATCCAGGCTAAATACGGGCTTTCATATCTCCTTCTCCAGTGTGCTCAGTCCCAAATTCTTTCCCATATAGTGTGTAGTAAGCTCTGTTTTGGTTACTCACCTCCTTAATTCAGTTGCATCTCTCCATCTGTCATTAAAGTAAGTCATTTAGCCATTTTTTTTTTTAAAAAAACCACAGAGATGCCTGGGTCATGCTTGCAATGATTTGATAATCATTCTTATTTTCATTATCTGAACTCTTTGAAAACGTGGTCATAATATTTATGATGTTCAAAATTAAACCAATGATTAATCTATAGACAAAATTTAAAAAGACTGTTAATGCCATGATTACAACACACCTAAGCCAGACACCCAAGACCCATCAGCTGGGGTGACACTACAATGAATTTTCCATTGCTGTGAACCATAAACCGTGGTTCCCAACATCAAGGGTCAAGAGAAGAATAAGCATCAGCAGTTACAAAAGGCAGATAAACTATGTCTTATCCTAAACACAGGACTGCTTTCAACTCCTATTTTTCAGGCAATGTGAGTTCTATATTTACCCTCAATCTTCCCTGCCCATTACCAAAAGCTAGGGTTTTTCAGGTCCCAAGGAAGGGTTTCATGGGACATAGGACTTGCAGTGCTAAAACTGGGACAATAATGAGTAAACTGAGATTGCTGGTCACTGTAGCCTAAAAGAAGCTCAGCAGCTGTATCAGTTATATTCACTTCCAGGATGCATAAATTCAACTAGAGATTGTGTATACTCGGTGAGCATCCACCAGGCATAATAACACAAAATATTTTCATGTACATGTATTTTAAAAAAATATTCACAATAGAAAATTACAATTTTCTCTATTTTATAGATGAATTTGCTGAGGCTAAAAATCTAGACTCTGGTACTCATGGACTTGGGGAGAGTAGAACGGACTTCTGCCCGTGACTCTGGTAGGGAGGAACCATGTGTGAGTAAAACAAGGGTCAGACATGCTAGCAAGGAGGACAGAGCTAGATAACTAGCTAGAGAAAAACAACAAATTACAGGGTGATCAGTTAGGGTGTGCCAATCCTGTAAGCCCTCATTGCTACCAGGTGACTACTTTTGTTCCTCGAAGATCAGGACCTTGTTTTATGAAGAATTACACACCTTAATGGCAGATCAGAGAAAATTCAGATCCCAAGGCACATGACCAGGGACAGGGCCTTAAGTTACTTCACAGCTAGCATGCCATTTTTTACATCCTAATAGATTATGGACACATGTATTTTATATTAAAATAATTAAATTGTTACCTAAAATTTTAGGTACATTTTTAATCTGTTCTTTTTAGATATACATGACAGAGTGTATTTTGACATTTTATACATTCATGGAATATAACTTCCCATTCTTGTGGTTGTACATGATATGGAGTTACACTGGTTGTTAATTCATATATGAACATAAGAAAATTATGTCTGATTCGTTCTACTCTCTTTCCTATTCCTATTCCCCTTCCCTTCCCTTCATTCCCCTTTGCCCAATCCAATGAACTTCCATTTTTCCCACCCCCCCTGCTTATTGTGTATTAGCATCCACGTATTAGAGAGAACATTTGGCTTTTGTTTTTTGGGGGGGATTGGCTAATTTCACTTAGCATGATAGGCTACATTTCCATCCACTTACCAGCAAATGCCATAATTTCATTCTTCTTTATGGCCAAGTAATATTTCATTTTGTATATATATCACATTTTATTTATCCATTCATCTGTTGAAGGGTACCTAGGTTGGTTCCATAGCTTAGCTATTCTGAATTGAGCTGCTATGAACATTGATGTGGCTGTGTCACTACAGTATGCTGATTTTAAGTCCTTTGGGTATATACTTAGGAGTGGGATAACTGGGTCAAATGGTGGTTCCATTCCAAGTTTTCTGAGGAATATCCATACTGGTTTCCAAAGTGATTGCACCAATTTACAGTCCGATCAGCAATGTATGAATGTATAAGTACATTTTTGACATTATGTTTCAATATCTTTACCTAAAGTCATTGCTCCAGAAAACAATAATTATGGGCAAGCCATTTAACATATATAAATAAGCCTCTATGCTGCTCAAAGAATTAAAAATTGTGCTTTCCCTTTTCATTTATTGTAAGAAACAAGAAGAACATTTCATACATCGTGTTTTTTTAAGCTTCCTACTATTTGGGCAATCAAGGATCCAAGCTTAGTAAAGATAAATGAACATGGATAAATGAGCCCTGTCAATAATTGTACTTTTTCTGGAATTCTAACATTAGTTCTCACTTATAAGACAGTCATAGTGCAGCCAGTGAGGATGTTTCACATTTAAAAGCTAATTCTTTGGCCAAGCTCAAAGAGTTAAGATCATTGGTAACCCATTTTTATACTTAGTTATCTTGTTTTTCAAATGTAGACAGTTAGGAAAGTATTGGCTATTTCCATGAATGTTAAGATTGATTTCCTCCTCCATCCACTACAGATCCTACAGACATTAGACTGAAAGGTCTAACTCCACTCACGTTTGACTACCTGCACTTTCCAGCCCTGCTCCTCCTCCTCCTTCTCGCTCGTGTCACATGTGGGCCAGCCCTATACACAGCCTGTGGGCTCCCTCCCTGAGTGGGAAGAGCAAACCATGTAAGCCCCAGGGGCACAATGAGAACCCTCACCCCCTCTCTACCCTTAAGTACAATTAAACTTCAAACCACATGCCCTGCCCTGCCCTTCTCTTAAACTGTCTTCACCCAGGCTCTGGTACCTTCCTTGCTCTCCCCAGAAATCCATAATATTTTTAAGTAATAAATTCCCTCATATCCCCTTGGATGTGTGGCATCATGAATTTTGATGCCCAAACTAATTTTGAGTGCATGTATAGGTGAATGGGTTCCAGCCTACCTGGCCGAGTAATCACAACACATACTGAAAACATAAAAGAGTATCATGAACAACCTCATGCCAATAAATCTGACACCTTAGACAACATGAACAAATCATTTGAAAAGCATAATTTGAAAAAAGTGACACAAGAATAATAGAAAATCTGAATATTGTTGAAATATTGAATTTATAACTAAAGCCTCTCTTTGTCAAAAGACATTCTTAATTAGGAGAGTGAACAGGTAAGCTATAGACTGAGATATTCACAATACATTATATGATAAGGGATTTTTTCCAGACAAACAGCTCAATGAGAAAAATCGGACAAAGATTTGAAGAAGCATTTTAAAACATGCAAATAAGCATATGAAAATAGTAATCAACATAGTTAAAATATAAGTTAAAGCTGAAATATATGTTAAAACCACAGTAAGTTTACTACTATACTCCCATCAGAATGTTTGATATTAAAAAGACTAGGAGAGGAATAAAGAAAATGTGGTATATATATATAGTGGAATATTACTCAGCTTTAAAGAAGAATAAAATTATGGCATCCCAGGTAAATGAATGGAGTTGGAGAATATCATGCTAAGTGAAATAAGCCAACCCCCCCAAAACAAAGGCTGAATGTTTTCACAGATATGCAGATGCTAATTCTGAATAAGGTGGGGGCAGGAGGGCAGAATAGAGTTCTCTTAGGTTAGGTAGAGGGGAGTGAAGGGAGAGGAAGGGAGGGGATATGAGAATAAGAAAGTTAGTAGAATGAAACAGACATTATTATCTTGTGTGTGTATGTGTGTGTGTGTGTGTGTGTGTATCTGCATGACTGATGTGATTCTACAACATGTACAATCAGGAAAATGAGAAATTATACCCCATCTATGTATGATATATCAAAGTGCATAAATGCATTCTACTGTAATACATGACTAAAACAAATTTAAAAAATTTTAAAAGACTAGCAGAAATGGAGACTGGGAACAACTAAGACTTTCATACATTGCTGTAGGCAGTAAAATTCATTACAGCTATTTTATAAAACTTTTGGCAATGTCTACTAAAACTAAACATATGCCTACTATGACAATTCCACTTACATATATAAATATGTGTGTGCATAAATACACACAAGCACACATTTCCAAGAGATCTGATGGAATAGGTTAGCCAAAAGACATGTAAAACAATGTTCATACTAGCTTTATTCACAGCAGTCCCAAACCTAAAACCACCCAAATATTCATCAACTGGTGGAACAGTCAATGAAGTCACACTCAGCAATGTTTAAGCCTATGCTATGTACAACAACATGAACAAATCTCATAGACAAATTGCGGTGAAAGCATCCAAACATAAAAGAGTACATACCTAATGATCTTACTGACATGTAGAACAGACTCTAACTATAGCAATAGAAATCATTTCAATGCTTAACCCTTGGGAGGACTTTGATGGTCAAGAAACAAACGTGAGGAAGCCTTCTATGTTATCGTGCTGGGCAAAGGGTACAAGAAAGCTCACTCCCTGTTCCCCTCCACCGAAGACTACTTGCTTACTTTTTTCTCACTTAGCAATATATTATGACCTTTCTATGTCAACAAAGGCAATTCTCTTTCATCAATTTTAAGTTGCTGACATCTCTCTTTAAAAAATAAACACAGTTTCAGGAATCCTGTTCCTGAAAGAGAATGAATGAAGGGTAGCATCAGCTCAATGTTCTTGCTAATGCCTGGTACTTCTCCAAGTTAGGAACTTGTGGCTTAGTCGACTGCTTCCTCTAGGATCTGAAATGAATTCTGAGAACTCAACAGTAATGGATATTCTAAATTTCTCTCATCAGCCATTGACCAGTCTCACCTCCTGCACTGAAAGAATAAAAAGAAAGAAATGCACTAAACTTCCAGATTGGCAGGCAGCTTTTGACACTCCAAGCAGATCCCAGAATCCCAGGAACAAGAAAGAAATGTGTTAAATGAGAATTTGAAGAAGCGAACAGCGCCGCCGTGTGGCCAACATCCCCTATGGAAGTTGTTCTATGCTTTTTTTTTTTTTTTTTTTTTTTCTGAAGGGTTGGTTACCTGGGATTGAACTCCGAAGCACGGGACCACTGAGTAACACACATCCCCAGCCCTATTTTGTATTTTATTTAGAGAAAGGGTCTCACTGAGTTGCTTAGCGTCTAGCTTTTGCTGAGGCTGGCTTAGAACTCACAATCCTCCTGTCTCAGCCTCCTATGCCACTGGGATTACAGGAATACTTCATGCCACCCGCTCATCAGCTGTAGGCCTTGATAATATCCTGGCCTCCCAGGGGTGGAGACAGAACTAAGAGAAATTCAAGATAATGAGTAATTGATCATAATGATGCCACAATCTGTCCCTTAACAAGAATATCTGTGGCTCTGAGTGTTTAGGGCCTCCTATTTTTATAACTAAGCTCTACCTCAACAACCTTTCCAGAGTCTTTTGTAGACATTAACCTGAACAAATCCCACTATATATTGCCAGCTCGTCTTTCCATGTGGGATTTGTGAAACTATATTTCTTTCACAGTCCTTACTTCCATCATGTATAGCTTCCTATTTATGGGGTTTCCTGAGCAATGACAGGTAATACTATAGTTTGGGTATTAAATATACCCCAAAGGCCCATGTGTTAAGGCATGGTCCCTAAGGTGGTGCTAATAGGAGGTGGTGGAAGTTTTAAGAAGTGGGGGTCTAGTGGGAGGTCTTGAAGTCACTGGGAGTGTACCCTTAAATAGACTAAGAGACCTCTCCTCACTCTCTTTGCTTCCTGATTAATGAGGTGAGCAGTTTGAGTTGCCACACACTCCCAACATATTGTACTGCCTCACTGTAGGGCCAAGGCAATGAGACCAATTGATCATGGACTGAAATCTCCAAAACTGTCAGCCAAAATAAAGATTTTTCTTTAAGTTAATTATCTCAGATGTTTCATTATAGTAATGGAAAGTTGGATAATATAGAAAATTAGTACTGAGAAGTGGGGCCATTGCTCTTAACTATATACTGCTAATCATGGAATTGGATTATGGAAGGAAAGAAAGCATAGAATGTTATAAGCAGAGCTTAACAGCTGATCCTAGTAAGGGCTCACAAGATCAAAATGCTGACAGTAATGCAGGTAGTAAAGGTCATGCTGATGAGGTTTCAGAGGGGAATAGGACTCTATTAGGAATTGAATCAGAAGTCACCCTTGTTACACTATGGGAAAACTTTTGTATACATTTTGAACATGCCCTATAATTTGTGGGGGGGCTGAACTTAAAGGAAATAAACTGGATTAGGTGGCAGGGGAAATTTCAAGACAGTAAAGCATTTGGGTATGGGTATAACTTACTGATTATAGCCAAATTCATAGTGAAATCAGAAGCAAAGACAATCAGAGCAGAAATATTTGGAAAATTTGCAGCTTGCCAAGAAAGCAGCATGTGTAAAAGTGAAGCCAGGAGGGTGCAGTTGTTAGTGCCCATAAAAAGAAGCCAAGTGCTTTGCACCAGGACAAAGGGAAAGATACCTTGAGGACATCTCACAAACTGACAAAACTACAGCCATTAAGCTCAGAGATACAGAAATGCAAATGTATTTCAGAGACTTTCCAGGCAGTAGGTTTTCAGAAAAGAATCCTGGGATTCCCTGTCTACCTGGCATCATGGGGTAATTTTTGCCCTGGGATTCATTTCCCCATGTTCAGCTAGCATGGCACCTTCAGAGACTGCTTTAACCATGATTCAAATGGGCCCAAGTATAGTTTACATCAATAACAGAACTTGGTGCTATCCATGTGTTGCTAGTTTTGTAGGTATGTAGAATCCAAGAGTTTTGGGTCACAGAGACTTCCACTGGATTTCAAAGGAAACCCTGGGAAGCCAAGCAATATATGGCAAGGTCAGCATCCCTGCAAGAAGCCTCTGATAAGGCAAGGTATGGAGCTGTGGAAGTGAAGCTAAAGCTGTAATGGAGACCCCAAAAAGACAGAGATGCCAACAACATGCAGTGCCTGCCAAATGAAACTGCAAGCAGCGTATAAAACCTAAGATCATGGCCATGTGATGTAAGGAGCAAGGCCATAGTGTACCTCTTGCCACAGTGTACCCTGGATGCTGGACAAAGAATTTTAGGATTCAGTGTTTGCTCTGCTGGGCTTCAGTCTTGCTTCAGGCTATTCTCTTCTTACTATTTTCCTAAACTTCTATTTTGGAATAGGAATGTTTACCTTATGCCTATCACACAATTGAATCTTAGAAGCATGAATTTGTTTTATTTCTTATAGTAACTCACTAAACTCACAAATTTTGCCTTGAGTCTCAAAGGAGACTTTGTACTTGGAATTTTGAGCAATGCTGGAAGAGTTAAGACTTTGGGGACTCGTGGGAATAAATTGAATGCATTTTGCATTGTGAGATGGACATAAAATTGTGGGTCCAGGGGCAGGATACTATCATTTGGATCTTGATTGTTCCCGACAGGTCCATGTGTTATAGATTTGGTCTCAGGGTGGCCCCATTGGGAGGTAGTTCTCAGAACTTTTAAGAATTGGGTCCTAGTGGAAGGCCTTTAGATCTCTGAGGGTGTGCCCTCAAAGGGGATTATGGGGCCTGGTCCCTTCCTCTTTCTCTGTGGTCCCTGGTTTTGCTCCACCATGCACTCCCATCATGATGAGGTAGCCTTACCACAGGCCCAGGGCAATAAGCCAAACAATTATGGACTGAACCTCCAAATATATAAGCCAAAATAAACCTTTTCTAAGTTAAGTATCTCAAGTATTTTGTTACAGAAATGAAAGCTAACTAACCCTATGTATGTGTTGGGGTAGGGGACTATATGGGAAATCTCTCTCAATTTTGTTTTGAACCCAAAACTTCTCTAAAAAAAAAATAAAGTTTGGTTGGAAGGTAATACAGGAATGTATTAAGGTTAGTACTGGATTAGTATGGGTGCACACCAGATTAACATTTAAAAAAATTTTTTTGCCCTTTTAAAATTATAAAGTATGTATATTATAGGTTATGAAGTATGTATATATTATAATCATTCAGAAAAGTACAGAGGTTGTTGAATAAATGTATTTGAAGAAGATTCTCTGATGGGTAATAGTCTGATCAGACATTTAAAAATCTCCAAGCAACTAATATAGTAGCTTAACATACTGATAGGAAGGAAAAAATATTTAGTGATTAATGATGCAAAATAGCCTGAAAATTAAGCCTATTATATTTTTTATTTAAATACTTCATTGCAGGGCTATCATAAACCACACATCTTAGAATAGTTATTTACTGTTATGGAAATACCTTCAGAAACTTAAAAACACTTTAAATTGAATTATGTTTTAAAAGCATAGCATAACATAGAAAATTAGTAGGTATTATTTCTCTGGAGGTTAGCAATGGAATTTTAAACATTGTATTAAAGATCTTAAAATCTTAAGCAAAATTTTAAGAATTTATGTTCATTTAAAAAGGGACATAACATGAGCAGAAAACTTTCACATTAGGAATTAAGTCAGTAAACTAATATAGCAAAATGTTCAACCTTAGTAATCATAGTAAAGGATCACAAATAAAACAAGTAGCATTTTATACCAATAATTTTTAAGTTTAGTTTTTAATACTGCTGATAAGATTGAAATCCAGTACTAACCTCAAACATTTCTGATAGCAAAGTAATTTGAACAATCTTTTAAAAAGGCATAGGCAGCATGTTTTTAAAATATACCATTATTACTCCCTTGGATTTGGTTAATCTCATTCTTGGGAATGGATTTCAAGAAAATCATGCAAAAGAAGGGGGAACAATATTCATGACATGGTCAAAGCAACATTATTTACAACAGCTCACCACTATGGTTTGAATGTGTATGGTATCTCCCAGAGGTCTATATTAAAGGCTTGGTCCCCAGGGTGGCGCCATTGGTTGGGTGATAGAACCTTTAGTAGGCAAGGTCTAGTAAGAGTCTTTGGGTCATTGGAATCATGCCCAAAGGGAATTGCAGGGCCTGGTCTCTGTCTCTCTGCTCCTGGTTCAAGATAACATCATTTGTTCCCACCACCGCCTCTCCATGCACCATGAGGCAATGCAGTCAAGAGGTGCCCCTCACCAAACCTGCACTATATCATTTGAACTTTGAACCTCCAAAATTGTGAGCTAAACAAAACTTCTTGCTTTACAAAGTTAGTTGCCTCCGGTTTTCATTGTAGTAACACAAAGCTGACTAATAGGCTTATGAATGGAAATTTCTTAATGCCCAAATCAATGAACTTGAATAAAAATGATCTACCATCTACTGGATGGATAAAAGAGGGGAAATATGAATAAGACACTTGTGAACTAAATAAGCCTTTCCTCAGAAAAGAAAAAAAAAGACACTGTCTCTACCCTAACAAGAATTCACAATTTGGAGAAGGAAATATAGAAGGGTACTTCCACTCAGAAGCAGAAATTATGAAGATCATAGAGAATTGAAAAAAGGAAAGAAACTTTTAATAATAAAAATGAAAGCAAAGCATATCATTTTATCTGTTATGATTCAATTTTTGGCACACAGACATGGGCTAACAATCAACACAGAAAAAATTAAAATGGGGATCAACTAGGATAGTAGGATTCAATATAAATTTTTAAATTTAAAGTAGTTAATAACTAGCCTGTGCAATACTATGATAGATTTTCATTGTCCTATAATAATATTCATAATGTGAACAAACTGAATTATGTAGGCTACATAATGCCAGTGTCATAATCAAATGAAACTTGAGATCCAAGTATATTGCTTAAAATTCATTCAATTTAAATAAGTCCAAGTGGTTATCATATTTTTGGCACATCTGCCTATCTCACCAATTGACTGTGTTAAATACACAATCTGATCCTCACACATTCATTTATATACCATCAGTTTCCAACCAACACAGTTCTCTGATCCTCTTCCTCACCAGCGTACTGTGATCAAGCCTACGATTGCTCTTTCCAAGCCTTCTCTCTTACCCCTATTTTTCTTTAAATATCTGATCTTTAACCAGAAAGGCCCTTGAGTAAGATACCAGCCATTCCCAATCATGAGCGTAGAAAAACAGAGGCTGGAGCTGGCCTCTACATATATGTGAGACTGGATTACAGGTGGTCCTTCAGGTGTGAAGGGACAGGCATGAAAAAGAGAAGTTTGGGACTCCTGATCTCAAAGATCCTGGTTTAGGATACAAAGCACCAATACAGTATGTGAATAAGGGAGGTGATACAACCCTGATCACAAGTGTAGACCCTGGGGTCATTCTGTGGGTTTAAATTCTGACCCCTCAATAAGTCCCAGTGTAACCATCCATAAAATGCTGACAATAATAACCCTTTACCTCATACTTATTGTAGAACTGAGATAAAGCATGTAAAGTCCATAACCTAGTACCTGCTCCATGATAAGTACTTAACACATGGTTGTTTCTATTATGTTGAGAAGAGGACTTCCTGGACATTTCTGTTCTCTATAACAGGTCACTGCTCACATAAGGGAGGCATCAAAATATCATATGAATCTGTAGCAAAGGGCAGGCCATGCCAGCAATTTGTTCTGAGTTTTCTCAACAAGCTGCTTTCACACCTCCCCTCTGCCTGTTAAGCACTACACACAAGGATACTCAAGGCTGCCAGTAGCAGGCAGTTATGTCGACATGTGAGATTTCAGCCACCTGATCAAATTAGACACTTCAGGAGGCTTCCAGATGGAAGGTTCTTAAACCAACTTTGCCTTGACCTACTCTAAAGTAGACATTTTTTTTACAGCACCCCCTTCACAATACAAAATTATTTTAAGCCTATACCTCTACTACAGCGCAACAATCTGGGAGATACATATTAAACAGGTGAGGGCTGGGGCTATAGCTCAGTTGGTAGAGTGCTTGCCTAGCACATGTGAGGCCCTGGGTTCGATCCTCAGCACCACATAAAAATGAAATAAAGGTATTGTGTCCATCTACTATAATAAACATCTTTTAAAAATTATACAGTTGACCTAAAATGCAGTTACACAATCCGAGTAAGCATAGGTCTTATTCAAGAAGGGTTCTTGCTGGTTACAGGCATCTCTGAGAATTTTAGACTATAGCCCAGCTCCTAATTCCAGAGCTCTTACCCAATGACACTACTTCTCTCTACAGGCCTAACGGAGTTCCCTTTAACCCTCAGAACCCAAGAAAAGCAATGCTTTTGCCCCCAAGGTACTCTTGACTATAGGGCAAATCAATTCTTCTCAATTGTTCAATGCACTAACCCTGGAAGGATCCTGATTTGACCCATTAAGGCACAGTCAAATGTCCTACAATTAAAAGGTGATTTGTGGGTTGGTGTCCTCTGTAGACTGTTTTTTTATGAATTCATCAGTGCAAAAATTAAATGTTTAAATTTTTATACAGCAACCTGACATTACCAAGATATCCAAACTGAAGATCATTGGACTCATCTCACACAGGGTTTATAACACATGTTGTATAAACATGTGATTAGTCCTATGTAACATACTGTATGCTAGACATGTACAAAAGAAAAATTTCTCTATGAAAGATCAGCAGTGGGAGGAGGGGATTAATCCTTAATTACAGGTAGTCTGAGAAGCACTGTTTTAATCTCTTAATTCAATTTTCCAAAGCCAATCCAGAAAAATCTTATTTAACACATTAGCAATCTTTTTTATTTTCAAAAAGTTTAAAAAACATGAATGGCAAGGTAAAGGGTCAGCAATATAGCATGTCCATCTTTTAATTTTTCAATGAAAGACATTTTTGAACTACAGTAAATAACCAAAGGCTACAATTCTCATAATTATTCATAAAAACAAATTTAATGTAAAAACAAGAAAGCATAAGTTTCTGACAACTGTAAGTTATCTTATGTGGACATGTACAGCTATGTCTGAAGCATTTTATCTGTGTTTTTGTCATTATCTCCCTTTGAATTAGTGGAAACACTCATAGACTATTATTAGACTCACATTTAGGAACTGCTGGTCTATTAAGCTTTCCTGGTCCCTATTTCACCCACCCTTAATTCTTACCATGCTACCAATGACCTTGCTAGAACACAAATCAATCATACATATAGCCCTACTTCAAACCCAACTGGCTTCCCTTGGCAAGAATGAAGTTCAGTTTCCTTAGCCTAATACATGAGTTTCTCAGTGATTTAGGTGCTGTTTACTTCTCCAACATTCATTCATAAGGTAACCCCCAGCAACACACTAAACATTTTCAGTTCCCTAGAATGTTTGGATGGCCTCAGACATAAGGCATTTCATATAGGCTGGCAATTACAAATAAATGAGATTGACAGAATCCAGTTGGTCCCAATTTAATATGCTGGAATGCTTATGAGAGCTCAGGCCCCTTTATCTCCTCTCTGACCTGGTCATTTTCCTCTCCATCTCAAAAACAGATTTCAAGGACCAATTCCCTTTTTGCCAACTACCTAGAAATACTCATGGATTCAATTAACAAGTATCACTTGCAATGTAGTTACCACATAACTACATTTTTTTTTCTGATGCTTGGAAAAAAATCTGAATTATGAGGGCAACATCAGATTTATGGAAAATTTAAATACCTCATACCTGCAGATGTGTTTCATGCTGAGAACTAACATTAATATTTCTTTCTGATTTCTTTTGTAGATAGCTTCTATATTCTATGGGAAGTTTCTGATTAACTATTTCCTTCTCAGGATCTTTTTTATCTTTTTTTTTTTAAAGAGAGAGAGAGAGAATTTTTTTTTAATATTTATTTTTTAGTTTTCAGCGGACACAACATCTTTGTTTGTATGTGGTGCTGAGGATCGAACCCGAGCCGCACGCATGCCAGGCAAGCACGCTACCGCTTGAGCCACATCCCCAGCCCCTTTCTTATCTTTTTAATTGTTTTTATTTTTTTAAATACATGACAGGGAATGCATCACAATTCTTATTACACATACAGAACACAATTTTTCATATCTCTGTTTGTATATAAAGTATGTTCACACAAATTCATGTCTTCATACATGTACTTTGGATAATGATGTCCATCACATTATACCATCATTGTTAACTCCCTGCCCCCTCCCTTTCCCTCCCACCCCTCTTCCCTATCTAAAGTTTGTATATTCCTCCCATGCTCCCTCTCCCTACTCCACTATAAGTCAGTCACCTTATATCAAAGAAAACATTCACCCTAACCTAAATAGACATGTGGTCATAAATACAGTTATCTCATACTATACAAAGATGCCAAAAACACATATTGGAGAACAGATAGCCTCTTCAACAAATGGTGCTGGGAAAACTGGAAATCCATATGCAGCAAAATGAAACTAAACCCGTCTCTCACCATGCACAAAGATCAACTCAAAGTGGATCAAGGACCTAGGAATTACACCAGAGACCCTAAGCCTAATAGAAGAAAAAGTAGGCCTAAATGTTCATCATGTCGCATTAAGCCCCGACTTCCTTAATAAGACTCCTAAAGCACAAGAAATAAAATCAGGAATCAATAAATGGGATGGATTCAAACTAAAAAGCTTCTTCTCAGCAAAAAAAAAAAAAAAAAAAAAAAAAAAACAATCAATGAAGTGAACAGATAGCCAACATTTGGGGAGCAAATTTTTGCCACACGCACATGAGACAGAGCACTAATCTCCAGGATATATAAAGAACTAAAAGTCTTAACACCAAAAAAACCAAACTACCCAATGGGCTAAGGAGCAGAACAGATACTTCTCAGAAGAAGATATACAACTAATCAACAAATATATGAAAAAATGTTTAAATCTCTAGTATTAAAGAATTGAAAATCAAAACTACGATTTCATATCACTCCAATCAGAATGGCAGTTTTCAAGAATACAAACAATAAGTGTTGGCAAGGATATGGGGGAAAGGCACACACATACATTGCTGGTAGGACTGCAAATTGATGCAGCCAATCTGGAAAACCATACGGAGATTCCTTAGAAAACTTGGAATGGAACCACCATTTGACCCAGCTATCCCACTCCTTGGTCTATACCCTAAAGACTTTAAAACAGCATACTACAGTAATGCAGCCACATCAATGTTCATAGCAGCACAAATCACAATAGCCAAACTGTGGAACCAACCTAGATGCCCTTCAATAGATGAATGGATAAAGAAACTGTGGTACATATACACAATGGAATATTACTCAGCAATAAAAGAGAATAAAATTATTCATTTTCAGGTAAATGAATGGGGTTTTTGGAAAATATGCTAAGTGAATTAAGTCCAAAAAAAATCAGAGGCCGAATGTTTTCTCTGATAAGTGGATACTAATTCATACTGGGGGTGGGGCATGGAATGGATGGAGAAACTTTGGATGGGGCAAAGGGGAGAGGCAGGTAGGGCATGAGGGTAGGAAAGATGGTGGAATGAAATAGACATCATTACCCTAGGTACATGTATGATTGCACAAGTGGAGTGACCCTACTTTGGTAAACTAGAGAAGTCAAAAATTGTGCTCCGTTTGTATACAATGAATCCAAGAGCATTCTGCTGTCATGTATAACTGATTAGAAAAAAATAAAGAAATTTAAAAAGAATTTAAAAATAAATAAAATAAAATAAAGGTATTGCATCACATAAAACCCTGTAAGACCTCAGGGTCTTATTTTCTTCCTATCCTCCTTAAATCAGAAGATAGTTTCTATCATTTTAGTAATAAATGTCACATGGAATTTGAAAACGGATTCTTCAGGGAGAGGGACTTAAAGTTAAGTTGATCACCAACTGTAGGGCATGACTTGCTGCCCACTTCGTGGTCTTGGGGCCACACACGTGGCTGGGATGGCGCCTGGCGATCAGCCAGGGGGCGGTGCTGTGGGTGGTGACGGAAAAGGCGGACCACCTCCAGGATAGGTCCAGGACTCTTCTGCCCTAGGGACAGTTCGTGCCTTCCCTTATGGACTATGGGATGGGTGTATACGTGAACTCGCTCCGCCCCTCTGACCTTTATCCTGATTGGCTCCTGTGCAGTATATAAGCTGCGTGTACTTCCTCAATAAACAAGATCCTGCTTCAACTCTTCTCCTTGGCATGTCTGCGAGGGAGGGCTGGGTGCAGGCCGCCAGTCGACCTTTAACTTTCTTGGCTCATCTTGGTCGGGGCATGCTTTCCCCACTTCTCCCGCTGGTCAGGAGGAGACAGGGGGGCTAAAAACCCCAACATCCAACAGCTAAGAATTTAATCAGTAATGCCTATGTAATGAAGCCCCATTAAAACTAAAAAGTTCAGGGTCCAGAGAGCTTCTGGAATGCTGAGCATCTGGAAGTACTTAGCCAGGAATCTTCTCATCTTTACCCTTATACCTTGGCCTGTGCATCTCTTTCATCCAGCCATTTATCTATTTTGTAGTTTTGTTTTCTTGGGTTTTGGGAAATTGAACCCAGAGCTTTGTACATGCTAAGCAAGCACTCTACCATTGAGCTATATCCCCAGTTTTTACTGTTGGCCTTTAACTTGCAATCCTCCTGACTCAGACTCTCAAATAGCTGGGAATTTTGTAATAACCTTTAAAATAAAGTGGTAAACATGTGTCCTTGACTTCCAAGATGTCCTTGCAAATTAATGAAACCTGAGAAGAAAAATATGTGAACCCTGATTCAGAGCCACTCAGGCAGAAGTATAGGTGATAAACCATTGTCATTGATGTCTGAAGTAGGAGGCAGTCTTGAGGGACTACACCCTTAACCTGTAGGATCTGATTCTATTCCATCCTCTGCATTGTGGTATATTTAGCATCATCTTTGACCTTTCACCAATAGATGCCAGAAGCAGGCCACCACCAATTGTGACAACAAAAAATGTCTAAAAAATGCCAAATGTCCCTTTGATAGGGAAGCAAAATTACCTCCCATTGAGAACCACTGGCCTATACAAATACATTCACTCATTCTATGAAAGAGAAAGACATGATTGAGAATTTGAAAGAAAAGGAGGGTTGAAGTTAACCTAAGGGGGAGATGGAAGGGAGAGAGAACCAAATCATTGATTAAACAAATTAGTAATACAGTTTTGAATATGTACCTAAGAAATTTGGATTTTGTTTTACAAGTAACAGAAAACCATTAAAGGATTTTTAGAAAGGGAGTGGTATGATTAGATTGCCATTTTTAAGAATGGCAATTCTTATACATATGGAGAAAGTAGCATCCTGGGAGTCGAGGATAGACATTTTCAGGGTGTGTAAGTAATCAACAGAGATAAAGACCATAGAGAAGGTGGAGCCAAAGAAGCCGGTTGTGCTAGTAACCTTAGCTTAGGGAGTTTAGTGGAAGTGGAAGTCAATCTCTATGGGTTAAGAAATGAGGGGTAGAAAAGAAATGGAGAAGAAGTATAGCTAACAACTAGCCCAAAGGACAACTCCACTTTGAGGGGCAGGAGGAGCATGTGGACCCAATGTAGGTGGAGTCAGCATCAAGGCTTTATGGACAGATGTGTATGCTCTGCGTTGATTTTCAGTGTCTATATTTACATCATCACTCATGCTTCCTTCTGGTATTTCGGTCACTTTTTTCAGAATGCCTTTCATTTTATGCATCCTGGCTTGTTTATTTTTAATCTCATTTACCATAAATTTCCAGCATGCACACCTCCCTCTTTTTCTCATGGCCCATTCACACAGATTGGCATGTTTTCAAAGGAACATCAGGTAATCTGATCTGCCACACCTAGGGCAGATATTTCAGGGATCACAGCTCTATTTGCACGAAGATTTCTTCAGCCTCCTAGAAAAATAATAATGTATATTTGAGGCCTGGCAGTTAGATTCCATGCATTCAGAATGAATAATTTCTCAAACAGAAGGAGGCAGAGCCAAAAACTATGTCAGTCTCCCAGGATACTCCTGATGGGCAGAAAACTCATTCCAAGATAAAAGAAACCTATAGAGGAGGACACTTCCCAAGACTCCAGTTGCTTTCTAATTAACAAACTTACTTTCTGACTTCTTCTTACACGTCAATTCTTTCTTCTTTCTTTTTACTAGCAATAGAATTAAAATCCATTTGTTATATATCACCTGAAAACAAATGAATAAATTTTTACTAAATTTAGTGGGTACAATATGGTAAAAATCAGAAGGAACTGGGTCTTAAGCTCCATTCATTCTGGATACTATAGTTCTGATTGGACTGGACATGCTGGAATGAGGGTGGGCTGAGAAATACCACTGCTCAACTCTAACGTGTGTATCACTTGAACCAGACACAGACAGCCTTTCTTTAGGGAAAAAAAATATGAAGAAAAAATGATTAAAGCCAGTTTTTTTTCTTTTGTTGCTAAAATAAGAAAGTAACTTTTCACTCTATAAAAGCAACTTTCAACTCAACCACAGAGATGACTTTGAGCCTTATAGGCTCTGTCACGAGGTATGAACTCAGCAATAATAACTAAGTACCTAGCCGATCTCAACCTAACACCTTGTTATTCCACAATGATCTGACTTAACATAGAAGTGAATGTGGTTAAAAAAAAATTACATAGAGCAAGTTAGGAAGATAGGAAGATAGGAAGCTATGTACTAAAGAATCTGGGAATGAGTATGTTTTCATCAAGTTTGGAAGGAATGCTATGGAGTGACTTAAAAGATCAGTTAGGTGGTATTTATGAAATCAACTTTAGGACACAAAAGTCACCTTAGTCACTCAACCTCTGTGCAACTGAGATAAAAATAAGTAGCTTGTATTACTACTAAAATAAGGGGGGAAATGCAATAGTAAGGGGCTGTATGATAAAACAGAGCTTACAAATAAAAGTCTGTTACAAATGACAGAAAACTCAATCTAACTAGCTATTTATTTATTTATTCTTTACTTTTAGGTGGACACCATATCTTTATTTTACATTTATGTGGTGCTGAGGATCGAACCCAGTGCCTCGTGCATGCTAGGTGAGCATTCTACCACTGAGCCACAACCCTAGCCCCTCAATCTATCTACAAAATATTTTTATCAGCTCATATAGCTAAAAAGTTTAGAAGTAGGTCTGCTTCAGGCCATGCTTGACCTAGTGGCTCAAACAATGTTGGCAAGGAACTAGTTTCCCCGTGTTGCCACTCTTCTCTTTGGCATTAGCTTTATCCACAGGCTCTACGAGGTAACATCTGGAAGTTCTAGAATCTCCCCTTTTCATAGAAAAAAAAAATAGTTGCTAGGGTCCCAGGCCTAACATTTTCTTATATGACACACAAGGGACAGAGAATCTCTTTTGGTAGCTTTCAAAGATGAAAAAGTCTTTCTTCCAGAAGACTCAGTAAATATCTCATGCCACACTAGCTTTGTGGCCAAAGGGATGGGAAAGCTGACTGACAAGCTAAGCAGGGTTGTGACATGAAACTCATGAAACTGTGGGTGGATCCAAACCACCTCGCTGAGAACGGATACCTTCCCAAAGAATATTTGGGTTACTCTTGCCAGAAAGAAGTTGAACAGATGATAGAAAACAAGTCAGAGATGACAATTACAGAGTCCTAACTGAAAGCCTCAAAGGCAGATGCTCAGAACTGCAGACATGAATTTGCAATTGAGTTGCTTCTAACACAGGCAACTTTTAACTGGCTACAGCTTGCAATATAGCAGGAACTTATTCATTCCCCTAGGGAATTCTGGGTAGGTTAGCTACTTTTCAGTATTCTATTTCCATACATCCACATTTTCTAATCCTATATTTTTTTAACTTGAAGACAAAATTTTACCATAATAAATTTTATGCTTTTTAATATATTATTATTGTAACTTATCAGAAAATGTTAATTTCCACTGTTTATATTTCTCCAAAATTTAGGAACTAGGTATTAATATTTTTTTCATCTTCTGACTTTTACATGTTTAGAAAGTGTCATTACAAATTACATCTTTCATGATAGGAACTTAGGGCTTCTAAGTGCCTGCCTATAGGCCTCTGGTAAGGAAAAAAACAGTTGGAACTCTCCTAGTAGGGGCCACCCATTTCCACATGCATCTTCCTAATCCTTTAGAATACCTATCTTTTGCTGTATTTTGGTACTTCTCATTATGTTACTTATGAATCTTGCCACCCAACCACTCAACCTACAAACATTTCCATCTTTGAGCAGTGGCATTCCTAGGGTTGATCACCTTCCCTGATGCTCCTTGGTAGGTCCAAACTGTTCCTTCTCTTGCATGATTCTACTTCCTCAGGCTTCTGATGCGTAAACTCTCTTTCCAATTTTTAAGATACTGACCTCATCCAGCACATATTCATCATTCTGACTTTGGGAGCTTATGAATATTTAGGGTTTTGACCATCATCTCCTAGCAGCCCTTGTCCATGTTTCAACCCTATTTCAACTGCTGCCTGTAGTGTTGTCAACACCTCAGGGCTGCCCTTTCTTAGCATCCCTTGCTGGTACCTCCCTCTATCCAGCTCCCTAAATACTGAATTGATATTCCATAGCTCTCTATCCTGGGGTCTTGGTATCTTGCTACATCTTGAAGGCAGCACTGTGTAGAACTTTCTGCAATGATGAAAGCCTTCTAAATCCATGCTACATAATAAGATGGCTACATATGGTATGCTTGAAAGGTGGCCACATATGATATGCTTGAAATGTGTCTAAAAGAACTGCATTTAAAAATTTTAAATAGCCACATGTGGCTAGTGGTTTCTGCATTGGACAGTACAGCTCTAGATTTTATAAATTTCTTCCCATCCTCCAGGGGATTTTGTTCATTGCTTCCCATCCTTTATGTCTCCTGCTCATTTGATATCTCCCAAATAAACAGCTTTAGTCATGGCTAACATGGTGTTCTAGCCCATAATATACAATGGCCAACTTGAACATCTCACCCATATCTCAAATGTGTTAATCCAAAATAAGGGTTATTGACTTCTCCCTTCCCAAGCCTATTCCTCTTCTAGTATCATCCATTACAATCAATTGTTCACTCACTTTTTCAAATCAGAAAACTATCCCTGACCCCTCTTAGTCCATTACTTCTTGTATTGAATGCATCTGCACATTATGGCTTTATTTCCAAAATATATCCACCTACTTCTGTCTCCACTACCACCAGTCTCTCTGGGCCATCATCCTTTCCAACAGGGGCTACTACAGTCCCCAACATAATCTCTCCTTCCATTCTTGTCCTCTTACAAATCATTTCTATGTAGCAGAGTGACCATCTTAAAACATGACTCAAAATATCACTCTTCCGTTGGATGGCTTCTTTTCATTCAAAGAAAAATAATATTCTGGCCTGCCTAATTCCCTCCAAACCCAATTTGTGCCATACACCTTTCATTGTTATACCATATCTAAAAATCTTTTGTGTGTGTGTGTGTTGGGGGGGGGGTAGTGTGTTTATTTGAACCCAGGGCCTTGCAAATGCAAAGCATATGCTCTACACTGAGCTATATCCCCAGCCCCTCTTTTGGTTTCTTGAACATACCAAGCTCCTCATACAGCAGGGAGTCTTCACAGCTGTTCCCTCTGCCTGCTGTTCTTCCTGTTCTTAAGAGGCTCTTTCTCACATATCTTCCATTCTTGTCCTTTTACAAATCATTTCTACATAGAAATGATTTCTATGTAGAAAGTGCTCTCATATTCTTGGTTTTAATGTTACCTCTTAGGATAGGCCTTCACTGATCACCTATATTAAGTGGGCCCCTCCCATCAGTCCATCTCAGTACCTTGCTCATTTTCTTCATCACATTTAGACTTTTAATAATTTTGTCTAATTATCCTGAAGGGGTACTCTCTCCCATTAGGTTAAATGTTCCAGGAAGGCAGGAACAGGTCTGATATATTTAAAAAGCACCTGACAGCGTGCTTTTCACACAAGTAGTTTCCCAAATAATATTTGCATACAACTTCCCACTGTTCACATCAGTCATTTCCATTTCTTGGTTCCATGTGGTACACAAGTTTTACTGCTTATTAGATGTTACCCAAGCTGGGCTACCCTGGAAAAAGTTCACTTTATTAAATGACATTAGGTTTCAGCAATCAGGAACTCTAAAGTTATTTGTGACTTTTCAGGAAGCAGAAGTTTGGGGCAGGCAGGCCCACGGTTTCTCTTCCTTGCTCCCTGGTCAAAAAAATGGGATGCCTCAGCAACAGTGAAGCAAACTGCACCATCCACAAAAAGTGGTTCTACAGGTGAAGAGTCTCGTGTTTCAAATCTGTTTGGATCAACGTTCTCCGCTGAACAAGGCCTTTCATCCTCTCAACCTTTAAGGTGGTTAGGGCCACTTTCTAATATCCTGTATCTTTCACAGTACTGGCAGTTTGTATTCTCCTTCTAAAATGTTGAAATCAGACTCCTGATTTCAAAAGGAGTTAATTTTAGGCTTCCTTACTTTCCTGCATAGAATCTATGTATTCCTAGCATTTGTTTTCTCTGATCCTGGGCCTAGGAAGAATTTAACTCTGATACCAAGACATTGGGTTATATGGGAATTTTTCAACTGCTAACTGAAGGATGTTACCTAACAGAGCATTAACCACCACCAGAGTAACCACTATCCCCTACCCTTGGTGATGGCCCCATGACTTATTTTAGGATATGGACTATCATAGTGATGAGTAGGGGACAGGCTGGGAGATTTAGGATAAAAGAGCAGTAAAGGGTTTTAACTCTACATATTTTTATGAAAAAAAAAATCTTCACGGGGTTTATGTTTTCCCAATCCTAGAGTGCTGTCTCATAACACAGGGAAATGTGGTCTCTCAGCATTGCACAACATGAACCCCTCTCTGCTGCTTTCCCTAAGTTACCCTGAGACCTCCAGAAGGACCACAACTTCAGAGTAAGGGAAGGTCCTGAAGTTGGCAAATGTGACCCATATCAAATAAGGTTTTCTGTGAGGAAGACTTATGAAAAGCAATATTAAAATTTGCATATACAGAAAATCTCCAAAAAGATTCACAACCTATAAAAGTGATTGCTTCTGGGGAGAACTGGGAGACAACATGACAAGAAAATTTACTTTTCACTGAGCATCCTTCAGAACTCTTTTTTTTTTTTTAAATCATGAGCATGCTCTATCTAATATTAAAAAAAAATAAGCTTAAAACTTGAGAAACAAAAGAAATGCAATATTGGTCTTCAAAGAGTTACTCAGATGGAGTCAAAACTAAAAGACATGATACTGTTTGAAAAACATGAGATAGCATATAATTAGATACTAACTTGGGTGGCACTGGTTACAAGTAGAAGAGGAAGAAAGGTCTGCTTAATTGAGTAGGTGCTCAATCAAGTGGTGCTTCATATAAACACAGCAGTACAGAGGATCTAGACTTGCTAGAGTGGTATCTGTTCAAGATAATACTGGCTATTAGGGTTATAGCAAATTGTGGAAGGGCATCTTACTTGTCTCTGGGGCTCCTATAGCCTATAAACTATAAGCAAGGATCACCAATATGCATCTCTAATGTTCAAGAATGTCAGAGGTCCAACAGTTATAGGGTTTCTCTTTAGCATGGCGCCTTTGGTGCTTAATCAAGACAGAATTCTGACTGAAGGCCTTCCCACAGTCATTACACTTATAGGGTCTTTCCCCAGTATGGATCCTTTGATGTCGGATAAGGTGTGCCTTGCAAATGAAGCTTTTCCCACAGTCAGTACATTCATGAGGCTTCTCTCCAGTGTGGACCCTCTGATGCTGTGCAAGATCAGAGTTCCACATGAATCCTTTCCCACAATCTTTGCATTCATAAGGCTTCTCCCCAGTGTGGATTCTCTGATGCCTAAGAAGAGCAGGGTTTCGAGTAAAGCTTTTCCCACACTCCTTACATGTGTATGGTTTCTCCCCAGTGTGGATTCGCAGATGTTGTATAAGACTTGTGTTCTGACTAAAACCCTTCCCACATTCCTTACATTCAAAGGGTTTTTCTCCAGTATGTATTCTCTGATGCCTAATCAGGTTTGACTTCCAAACAAAGGCTTTGGCACATTCTTGACATTCATAGGGTTTCACCCCACTGTGAATTCTCTGATGTGCAATGCAATGAGATCTAAAACTGAAAGCCTTTCCACATTCCTTACATCCATAGACCTTGTCTCCATTATGAGTTCTTTGATGTTGACCAAAGTCTTCATTTTGATCAAAACATTTGCCACATTCTTCACATATGTAGAATACCTGCTCATTTAGAATTTTCTGATGCATCCTGAGGTAGTTACTAACATCAGTATTCTCTGAACCCTCTTCTACTGAGACCATCTCATCCTTGACAATCACTTCTACAATGTCATTTGTAGTGTTTTCCAAATTTCTCCTACTGGAGTAGCTAAGCCATCTCCTTAACCTGCTTTTCTCCTCTTCACAGGTTTTTCCAAAGGAGAACTCCTGGGAGCCATACCACCGGGATCCACTTGATGGCACCATGAGGTCCTGTGTCTCCTCAAAAACTTCCTCTTTCAGAATAAAATCTTCTTTCTCACTCTTCAACATGTTCTCTGAAAGAAGAAATCAGAGCTGCAAATATCATTACCTATAATAGTGACAAAGGTCACTAAGTCATATAAATATATCCCTGTCTCTCCAAGGTCACCCCTTGTCTCGATGGCCCCATCTTAGCCAAAAATGACAAAAACAGGGCTAACACATGAAAAGCAACCAAAAGTAAAAGGTGGAAACTAGATAGATTCCTCAGGGACTGTAATTCCACAAAGCCAAGCTAAGCCCTAAAACCCCAATCCATGACTATTTAATTAATTGAGCTTATCCTATTAAAATGTGGAAGCTCTGGTCTTAAGTTGCCTCTTAATAAATTGGTTGATGTGAAAATTTTGGAAAGTCATTTATTTAGAACATGAATGGCAAAATGGGGTTTTTTTTGGGGGGGTACTGGGGATTGAACTCAGGGGCACTCAAGCACTGAACCACTTCCTCAGCCCTATTTTCTATTTTATTTAGATTCAGGTCTCACTGAGTTGCTTAGTGCCTCACTTTTGCTGGGGCTGGCTTTGAAATAAAGATCCTCCTTCTTCAGCCTCCTGAGCTGCTGGGATTACAGGCATGCATCACTGTGCTCAGCCAAAATGGGCTTTTAATATTTTAAAAAGAAAAGACAGAGGAAACTCTATGACTGAAAGAAAAATGCTCATTTCCTTCTCTCTTACCAGTATAAATTAGGCCTGGACTCTCTACTGGTAGTTTCAAGTTCAGTGGCTCTTCCAGCTGCTCAAGATGGGAGATCCCAGCAGGCTTTAGAAATGGATATCCTGCCAGGGGCAAGGTACAAATAAGACTGGCTCAGTTGGAGGAGTGTGACCCATTAGGAATGGAGCAGAAATGGAAGTGGTGAGGGAAGAATTAAGGTAGGTAGAAAGATAGATTACACAAATGACCAGCAATTCAAGGGAGATAGGAATATAACGAATAGAAAACAGTGGAATAGGAAAGTTGCAATTCCATCCCTTCCCAATGATATGAAAGCATATCACTCATTGTAAAATGTCAAGAAGAAATAGAAAAGACCAAGTCCTCTTCTATGGGTTGTAAAAAGTTCACATACAAAAGAATCAGGATAGGATAGAGTTCAGAAGAGCTGTTCCTAAGGACTTTCTGTCTAGGCAGGATATTCTAGGAAACCATAGTCTCTTGGTTTCCTTTCTTCTTCTCCATCTAATACCATTTATTCCACAAAGGATCAATGATGGGTCTGTCTGTGACATCCATAAGAATTAATATCACAGCCTCACTAAGCCATTTCTAGAAGTCACTTCTTAGTCTATGACAGACATCTCTATTCACAAAAGTTCACTCTAGCAATTTTACTTCAGGCTTACCTAACATCTGTCACTGTGTAGTTCTCTCCATAACTGCCTAAGCAACAGGTCAGTTCTACACCTTCAAACGACAATCTTATATATGGCTGAAGCCAAAGACTCTGTGTCCCCTGAGATCATCTTCTCTAAGATGAAAGTGGACTGAGTGAAGACAGATCTACTCCAAGGAAGTCTGCTTCAGGTCAGGGAGTTAGAGTTTTGCTCAAGGAATAACTTAGCTGTTGATTTTTTAACTAAGGCAAAGGGGATAAATTCGCATAGGTGGAGAGGAAAGGAAGCACTGAGATCCTGAGAAAATGCAGGAGACATTGATTACTCCTTCTACATTCATTCTACACCTCACCATTGTGGAGTAGCTACAGCAGGCATGGGGAGTGATCCCAACTTCAGCTCCTAGGCTAGGCTCTGAAATGGTCTAAGCCAAGCAAGTTAATCCTATCCCATTCACCATGGAAAACTGGTTCAGGGATCAGCAATTCAGCCCAGTCAATCAGTATACATTATTTCCCTGGTCAAGTGACTGATTAAGGGCTGGCTTATGACTTAAGAAGGTACATTAGAGCAATACTTGAAACTTTTAATTTTCTCTGGATAAAGCCTAAGGAAGATCTATCCTGTTTTCTTTCCCTAGGTATGAAGAAGCAGAGTCCTGGTTACATGTACCAATCACCTTACAACCACAAGAGAAGCCCAGACTGTAGGCAAAGCCAAATACATGGAGACAGAGCAGAAACTGTTAAACTGTACCTGCAGCTCACGACAGCCCTCCCAGTTACATAAAACAATAAATTCCTCTTTATTATTTAAGCCAGTTTTAATGGGGTTTATACTTGCAATCAAAAGTATCCTAATATAAAAAAAGACTGCCAGAACAAGAACATGGAGGTTGCAGGCACAGTTCAAGTCTCACTGAGCTGTGGAAGAGCTCTGGGGGGGGGGAAGATGGAAGTTTTCCAGAAAGGCAACAGGGAAACACAGTTCTCACTAGAAGAGCAGGAGAACAAGCTCTTTCTAGGAAAACAAGAAAGATTTGTTTGGGGCAAAAGTAATACCGGGGCTTTTCCTATCAGCAATCCCTTAAGAATAAGAACTATTTGGCTGAGGGTTATTAAGATTCTGTGCTCTTTAATGATAAAGAAGGCCTTCATGTCCCAAAGGGCAGCCAGAATCTTTTGCTGGAAGTCTCTAAGCAGGTCAGGAAAGTAGAAAGGCCACCTCCAGTGGGAGTAATCAGGAAAGTCAGGGAATACATAAATGGTGGTTATGACAACAGCAGAGATGAGGAAGAGGCAGAGTTGAATAAAGATGGCTCAGAGGAGCTAGAATGAATAAAACAAGAACTCAAAGAAAACCATGAGAATACAGAGAAAAAAGGAAATCCAACTAGTATCTATGGCACTAGGTTAAAAGAACACATATCCATTACATTTTTAAAAGACATGATGACTAGCATATGTCCTCACTCACCTGAGGAGATGGCCCTTGGACCCTCTCCATCCAGAGCTCCCCAAGAAGCTGAGCACCAGGGTGCTTCCCCTCGCTCCAGCTGGGAAATCAGAGTCGGTTTGGGAAATGGAAATGCCGCTTGAGGGGAAGGAAATGGGACAGGCAGGTGAGTGGGGTGACACAGAGCAATCCCAGGGCTCCTCCCAGGCCTGTGTCTTCAGGGGCAGAAGAGTAAAAAAAGGAAAATAACTAGGAAGAACAGGGAAAGGAAGTCCAGGGAAAATAGCAGGAGACCCAGGGGAGAGGGACCAGGAAGCTTTTTATATATTTTTTATTCTTACAAAGATTCAGAAGTTGACAGAGTACATAAGAGGTGCTCAGTGACAGTTTCAGTCAGGAAATGCCTGATTCCACTGATTAAGGAACTGAACCTTCTTATCTTCTCCCTTTTAGAGCAATCAAGTTTAGACATCTACATGAAGATGTTTGCCACTGGGCAGGATCTCCCTACAGGGGGAACCAAAGACTCAGTGGGGCGCTCAGTGGGGCACTCAATGGGGGTGAGACATTGGGCAGCACTAACTGCTCAGCAAGGGAATCCTGTGCAAGGCCCAAACTGATCCCAGGATTTCCATTTCCCAGCAACTGCTCAGGTTAGGTCATTAAGAATCTAGGATCCTGAAGCTACCACTGATCTGGGTATTATTAAACTCCTGAGCCTTTAAGAAAGAGTCAGGAAACTCTAAAGGGCAGAGGCAGAGCCAAAGGGAAGAGATCCTTACCCAGGGAAGTCACAGTCCCATAATTCTCCAGCATCACATCTCTGTACAGGGCCCTCTGAGCAGGGGCCAGCCCTGTCCATTCATTCTCAGAGAAGTAGACGGCCACATCCTCAAAGGTCACTGACTCCTGAAACAACGTGTGTTTAAGTGTCCTAGGTCAATCCTAGGCTCAGGCTTGCAGTAATGGCAGACAGGATACCAAGAGGTACTGGCAGGGATATCTGCTATGTTTATGGATTCTGAACATCTATGGAAATGCTCAGATTTTTGCCCCCTACTTACAAACATATAAGAGATCAGCCATCAATTTTCTCATGTCTGTTCATCTTTATTTCAGTAATAGAAACATCCTTCTTTTTCATGAATCTCTGCCAAAGTTTTCTTTCCAAAACCACCCTCTGTGGTCTAGATCCCATCCTTTCTCCACAAGAGGTCCTCCTTCAAAGTTCACCACCCCTTGGTAACAACTATATTTTACTGAGCTGTGCCAAGTTCAGTATATTTTCACATATTACTTAATATCTCACTATCTATGGAGAAGGGTACAGATCCATTTTACAGAAGAGGGCACTGAGGCTCAGAGAGATTAGTTTCCTCCGAAGCTACAGAGCTGAAACAGCCTGTGTGACTCTGACTCTTGCATACTGTGTCAGACTGCCTTCAAATGTCACCACTCCTGCTGTGTAGGACCCTTCCTCTTTTTCCCTCCCAGCCACCAAAGTGCCTCTGACCCACCCAGGTTACCCTGGGATAAATCCTGAACTGTGGCTTTATTCTCAGAATCCCCCACCCCTATAAACTCTCCAAAACGTCCCACCCCACTCTCTTCCACAAGGGCCTATCTCGGGATCTGTATCTGTAGGAGCCTCTGCATCTTCTCTTTTTTATCTCATCCTCTTCCTCAGGAAACACCAACAGTGTTAACCTACAGCCATCAAGAGTTCTTATAATTCTATCCACTGCCTCACTCAGCATCTGTCTTTATATTACTGAGGAGCAAGTTCTGCTCTATTCCACTGCCATCCTTGCCCACAAAGTCCCCACAGTGATTTATTAAGCACCACGGGGCTCAAAGGCTTTGGCTGGCTCCCCTCTGCCTACCTAATAAAGATTCCAATTCCTGGGCACCGAGAGAATTCCTTCACTATTCAGAGAGCCAGCTTACCTGCACCATCCCTACTCTCTCACCATTCGGTTGGAAAACCAAACTCTCCTCCCCATGGCTGTGCCCTGGCACCTGCAACTCCCCCTACCTAAACAAGTGCTTCCTCCTGTACCTGTCAATTCTGGTTCATCCTGAACCCAGCTCAAACATAACCAGCTCTATAAAAACAGCCTCATCGAATTTTGACCAGTTCTGGTCCTTCGCCTCCGCCCACACTGATCAGCGAACAGCGCTCCAGCGCTCGACTCCCGCCTGCGCGGAGCATGCCTGCTTCCCCTCCCGGGTGGGCCGTGGAGAGTGCCCAGTGCTCTGGACCCTGCCAGTCCCTCGGGGCCGCCCTCAGGGTTACACCTCATTCCCAGGCCGCCTCCCGCCCCCTCCCCGCCTCCGATCTGCGCCCGGAACCCGGCAGCGCCGAGCCTGC
>NW_026000241.1:11737046-11904896 GCF_001458135.2 Marmota marmota marmota
CCAGGCAACAGCTCGAGGACCCGGCGGAGGCGCGCTCCGCTCTCCAGGGCCGCGGCCGCCATGGCCCGGTGGCCCTCCGGGTAGGCGAGCGCAGGGGCCGGCGGCCCGACGCAACACCCTAGTCCTAGGAGCCGCCGGATGAGAGCCGGGTCCTCGTCCAGCCAGCCAGCTCTGGACAGCCGCGCTCAGCGGCCCGGACCCCAGCAGCTGGAGGCCGAAGCCGCGCGCCTTGCCGCTATGGCTTCTCTAGGACGGCGGAGGCGCCGCGTCTCTGTGGTTCTTCTTCCCGCCCGGGGCGGGAGGAGAGAGTGGTCGGGTCTCCCCAGACACCAGCAGCCCCGCTGCACCGTGGGGCGCTGGGGGGAAGCAGTTGGAGAAGCAGGCCTCTCTGGGAATCCTTTCCCATGTTCCTGATCACCCCTTCCTCTCCACCTCGCTGCATCGTGATGCTGGCGGGAGGCAGCATGTTGACTGCAACCTTCCTCTACTTGCCTCCGTTTACTAATTTCTCCCTTATCCAAGAGCTGATTATGTCCGTGATTTTTTTCATCCTTGTGCCTCTAATGTTCACCCAACTAAAGCCAGAATTAGACAGGCAGTCAGTGTAGATGGGTAAGTCGAGTCAGGTTGGATCAAGGAGGTCAATTTTGAGTGAATCTTGGAAAGTTGGAGACTGTCCCCTGAGGAGTTGAAATGTTAATTCCTTCAGATCCCTTTCTGCGCCCTTATCAAGAACCTGCCCCTGCTCCAACCTGTTGCCAAAGTAACCAGTCCCCCCTACTGGGAGCTATAAGGTTGTTTATGGGTCCTTGGCTACTCCCTCCTGCCCTTCCCCCTTCAACCCCCCTGTTTCCCACCTTTTGACAATCCCGTGGAGCATTCCTGGGCCTAGTCGAAGGAAGGAGAAAGTTAAGGAGGAAGAGGCAGGAGAATAAAGAAAGCCTAGGACACAAAAAGGGCAGAACACCTCGCTTTTTGGGATACCATGGCCCCCTTCTCCCTCCTGGAAGAAGTATATGTCACCCCTTTTTAAATAAACCCTGCTTTAGATCTTGCCTCGGTGTGCTTCAAACTTCAACATGTGTGTTCAAACTTCAACATGTGGGGAAGCAGGACTCTGCACCGATAACCACCAATATCACAATGTCTAGCATCTCTGGGAGCCTAATTTTTTTTTTCAAGTATCACCATGTTTATGGATAGATACAAGTATATAACATCAGGGCATGAACATTGCTTGATAAGTAGACTTAATTGCAATACTATAAGAGGGACCAATTCAAATTCTCACCATTTGTTTCACAACCATGAGCCTCAGTTCTTTAAGCACCAAGGAATATTTGTTCAATAGAAGAAAACTAAATGTGGAACCAGTTTCTTCAGTTGACAAATGTAAGGTCGAAAGAGAGGAAATGGATTGCCTAACATCACACAGCATGCCAGGAAGGTAAAATTTTAAACAGAATTGTGGCAACAAATGAAGACCACCCAAATCAGAACAAGCAAACACTATTCATTCAGAACTTGCTACAGCAAGGGAGTCAGCCACCACCACTTGCATCTGGCAGACTGAAAATCAGGCAGAAGAGAGCTTTATCAGGGAGAGCTTTATAGTGATAAAGAGGGAAAACTTCAGGTGGATCCTAATTGGGACTTGTTGACCTGGAAAGCTAGAGACTCTCAAAGGAGAACCCCAGCATCTTAAGTGATTGGTTAGGGGAGCATATTTGACTTTCTCTAGTTGGTCCCAAGTTGGAAGCAGGGGCAAAAATTAAGGAATTTGTCAGTTATTAATCAAATCTTTTGCTGTTTGGGGCTGATTGCAACAGGAGTCATTGTTTTTCTTCCTGGACTGGCTGATACAAGTAGTAGTTTGATTTCCTGATGTGGTTATTGGGGGGGGGGGGAGACTTGGCTTCATGGACTGGTTGATTCAAATTGTAGGTAGAGTTCTGTTTTCCTATATGGGCTAGTCATTAACCATTCATATAGCCAGGGTGAGCACAGTAGGAAGATTTCTATTTCACAGGAATTCAAGTGCACAGGCTGAGATGCTCAGGTGCCTTACAAAAAAAGTTCCCCAGATACTAAATACTTACCAGAACATGAAAAAAAAAAAAATACAGTGCAAAGGAAACCTTCAATGGGTTCCAGGGCTGGTTTGTTTTCAAGAGGGTACTGAGGAGGCTCATAAATGGACCCTAACTGATAGCCTGTGAGTGCTAGAAGGAAATATTGATTCTTACCATGGGGATAATTACTAGGTAGATTGAATATGACAAAGGCCCCCATGGTTTTCTTGAGAACAAGATGGAGAAAACTGTACTTGGTGACAAAACAACTCAGAGGGTTTTAGTTCTGAATAAGAAACTCTTTGAGATGTATGATTATTCAGCCATGGTCCACCAGGAAGATCTTCTCTTGCTATAAGCAGTGTTTTGGTTCAAAACTTTTGGAAAACTAAAGAGGAGAGGAATAAATAGTCTCTTTTACTTGGCCATATTTTTACTCTTTCCACTATTCTTTCTGTAAAAACACACAGTAGCAGGCAAGGTAAAAAAAAAAAAGCCATTTTTTTAAGATTCAAACAATGTATTATTAAAATAGATAACAAAACTAGTCAAATATGCCAGCTCCCCAGGTATTTGGCCCAGGCACCAAAAAGAAATATATTAGTCCTTTTTATTCTAACAAAATACCAGTGGCAGGCTACTTTATAAAGAAAAGAGGATTGTTTTAGCTCAGAGTTCTGGAGGTACAACGTTTAAAAAGCTTTGGTGATGGCCTTCTTTCTGGCAAAGTCCTGATACAGCTCAGAGTATCACATGGCAAGAAGAAGTGTGTGTGTCTGTGTGTCTAGTCTCTCTCACTCTTCTTATAAAATCACCAGCATTCAATGTTTAGCCACCCTAATGAACTTATCTAAATATAATCCCTTTTCAAAATATAACTAAACACTTCTAAATATCATAGATTAAGTTTCCATCCTCTGAATACCTCTCAAGGGGGTTTAAATTTCAACATGAAGCCTGGTGAGAGTGGGCAGAAGACCTGGAAGGGAATGGGAGAACACCTTAAAAATCTCCTCTCATCTCTCTCTGGAAGGATCTCAAGATAATCTTTCAAGACTTAGATTAGCTGTAGTTCATACCTTGCCAGCATGACTTATCTATAGGATGTACAAGAAAGCCAAGGTAGCATAGTAGAAGCATTCCCCTAGAACTCCACCTCAACATTTACACATACAGTTAATAATTCCCAGGCTCACAAGACACCACCTAGGTTCATAAGATAGTCTAATTAATTTTACTGATAGGGGCTTTGATGAAATCCAATTCTCTTAAGCAATTTGGTCTATAGTGACTACAATTATGATTTAAAGAGGCCCACTGGAGGGTAGACCACAGCCAGGCTTCCCATTTGGAAACATGCCAGCTAAATATGTTCTCATTAGGTGTTGGCAATGGCACATGCCCCACCTGAAAATTACTAGTAGGGAATCCAGAGCAGTGTAACTGTCTACTATCAGTTGTGCTAGAGAATTTCAAACAGTAAGTAGTCTTTGAGAAAGCATCCAAAGAGACCAAAAATATCAGAATGAGGCTAAAGAGAAATTTGTCGGTCTTCAAAGTTAACCTTCTTCTGTTGTTTCTTGCTGAGAGTATTCCATCTGGAGTTGGTGCCTACTGGGATGATTCTGAAAATATTTAAGATTATTTGTTGGCCAGTGGTTGAGAGTGGTGGCAGAAGACTGGGTTAAATTGACCAGATATCTTGCAGAAAATGGCTGAAAGAAATTAATGGTCCCTCCCTCTGATCCTGACTCCTCCAGGGCTGAAGATATTCTTTTCTTACCAATTAGGGTTGTTCCTTACCTTCCACAGCCAAAATCAATATGACCAGTCTCTCTGACGATTGTTTCACCATTTCCCTAACCCTCCCCATGTCTTTCCCACACCATACACTGGTGAAGGCCTTCCTGCACCTGCTGTCTGACAGGGTCACAGTGTGGGGGATGCTGCGTCAGGCCCGCACCATCTGGAAACTGGAACCATTAGGAATGTTAAGTGTTTTGTTTATGATACTCATGATATGGATAACAGGGCATATTGTATTGCCCTGTCAATTGTATTGCCTGAGATTGCAGGAAAATTCCCAGAATGAGTCTAAGGATATAATTGAGACACGCCATGAGATGTGTTTCAATACCTCTCAGGATACAAACAATGGTGTTATTCCTGAAGCCTAAACAACAGAAATATTTATCCCATGGTTAACAATTTACATTAGCCCCCACCTAACCCCATGCTAAAGCCACAACTTGCACAATAGCCTAGTTACAGAAAAACAATTGCTGTGCCAACAGTACAAGGACCATCTATGTAGCTTATGGTATCCTCTTTGAGGACAAGAGGCTAATAAAAATACATTCCTCCAACCAATAGACCCTCCTTTGCCTTAAACAGAAACTAATGATGAAAATGGAAAACACATAGTTAATATAAATGACAAATGGATTGAGGTGTAAAGCATGCCCTTTAGTTAAAGATTACTAAGACGTAAGAATTGGTGTGCTTTGACCAAGGATCAAGGAAGTTCTTTAAGAAAGCAGTTGAATAGGTCATATGAAAAAAAAAGAAATTACCTTGGAAATTAAAAATAGAATAATGTAAAATTAACATAGATATAGTTTAGAGGCACTTCAGAGTAGTAGGCTTTTAAATAATAGACTTTCACTACTTTAAGTGTGTTTACTGGGATTTTAGTTTAGAAGTAAGAAAGCTTACCAATAATCATAAGTATGCTTTAAAGTTAAAGGTTAATGAAATAATTATAGGTATGCTTTAAAGTTAGAAGTGAATAATAGGTCAGGAGTCATGTAGTCTAGTTGCGTTGCCTAGCACCTAGTGATTGAGGTGAAAACGTAAAAGCTTAATCGTGATTGACTAAGGTTACAGAAAAAATATTTTGAACAATGTACTCAATATCTTAGGTAATCAATGTATGTCAGAAAAGATTGTAACTCTTGAAAATTATGTAAATCAAAAAGTTTCGGGCTTTGAAGCTATCCATTAACTACCTAAAAAAAAAACACCTGTAAAAAAAGGTATAAAAATAAAGATCCATCCAGGGGCAGCAGAGATTTCTTCTGGAGGCTGCTCATAACTTGCAACCTGTCGACTCTTCTTTCACTGACGTCACTCCTCCTTCAGGACCCCTGGAATCCCACTACTCCCCCTCTACTTACCACCGGGGCTGGACCTCAGCAATACACTAAGACTCATCCCTAGTTAGCTCCAGACTTCTAGTGTATGTGCGCATACCCATGTATATGTTGGGAATTCAACCCAGGGCCTCATGCGTGCTAAGCACACACTGAACGTACTCTAGCCCCAATAGTTCCTTTCTTATGCAATTTGTAGCATCCTGGAATATCTCCTTCCCTCCTGACATGTGGGCCATGCCAAAACCACCTCATGAGCTATCATCTCATATTCATATCACTATCATCATCATAATCTGTAACTGCCCACATCCAGGAAGTATATCTGTGTGACAATAGCAATAAACACACAAACACATTCTTCTCCCACTCCCTGGCTCATGTTTCTTACTTTCAAATTTTAGAAGTCCAGTTTCTCAGGAATAGGCATGAGAAGAAAAATAGGGTGAGAATGATGAATTATGTGGTTTGGGACTCTTGCAGCCAACTGGGACCTTCTTCCACTCCTGAACCTCATGATTACACATTATATTTAAGTGGGAAGCACTTTTGAGGGGGACTTGTCAAATTAAGAGCTCAACTGATGATCTTGAGTTGTACACTACTGAAGTGAGGGTAGAAGTCCTATGCCCTGCCTGACTCCACTGACACTGGTTAGAGCTTGGGGGAATAGAGTGGCAGCTAGCAGTGTTCCACACCATACTACTTATGTCTCAGATGGGCGTGGAAGGTCAGGTTTCACTGGGACTCCATGACTCCTCCCCAGCAGAAAAACCAAAGTACCAGCTAGTACTGCTTTGTATTGCCTAGTTCTGCTGCTTTGCTGCTTGATGAGGTGGAAGTTCAATTCCATTTTCATCTCTTCTGCCAGTTGGGGAAACAGGGCCAACTCACCCCATCTTGCTGCTGCCAGGTTGGATTGCAGATCCAGTTCCTTATTCAGTCCTGGTGGCACCACAGGTTGGGAGTGTAGCCACGGTGGCAGAACCACTCCCAAGATCCTAGACTAGAAGACCCATCTGTGGGCAACTCCAGCCTAGGAAGGCCACACATGAGACACCAACCCAAGGGAACTGTTTCATGAACTGTACTCAGCAAAGCTGTGGGGGTGAGGTGAGCTGGAGCCCTGAGACCGGACCATCACCCCAATGGGTCCAGAAGGTAGAACATGGGGTCAAAGATGATTCTCTAGCCTTAAAATTTAATGCTCTTTTCCCTTTTAAATTTTGAATTTACTTATAACCTATTATCCTTTTCAAATTTCCTGTTTCTCTTTTGGGGAATGGAAGTGTTTATCCTGTGGCTGGTCCCACCATTGTGTTTTGGAAGCACATAATTTATTCGATGTCACAAACTTCCAACAGGAAGAGAATTGCCTCAGGATGAGTTGCACCTTTGAGTTTTGCCACATCTAGTTTAAATGAAACTCTGGACTTTAGGTTTTGGGGTTGATTCTAGAATTTATTAAGACACATGGAACTATTAAAATGAAATGAATGCATTTTACATGTGAGATAGGCATGAATTTTGGAGTGTCAAGGACAGAGTGCTGTAGTCTGAATGTGTTCCTTTAAAATTCATGTTGAGCCTTGTGCAAAGGCACATACCTATAGTCCTATCAACTTCAAAAGCTGAAACAGGAGAGAAAATTTAAGGCTAGCCTCAGCAATTTAGAGAGACTCTCAGCAATTTAGTGAAAACCTGTATCAAAATAAAAAGAAGTGGGGATATAGGTCAGTGGTAAAGTGCTCCTTGGTACAATCCCCAGTAACAAAAAAATAAAGAAAATAAAATTCATGCTGAAGCTCAATCTCCATGTGGTAGTATTAAGAGGTAAGGCCTTTTAGGAACTGATTTAACTTATGAGGTCTCCATCCTCATGAATGGGATTAGCGCCTTTATAAAAGAGATTGAAGGGAGCTTCCTGGTCCCTTCTGCCATAGGAGAATGCAACAAAAAGGTGTCATCCATGAGGAATGGGCCTCACCAGACACCAAATCTGTTGGTACTCTGATATTAGACTTCTTAGCCTCCAGAACTATGTACAATAAATTTGTGTTTATAAATTATTATTTTGATATAGTATCAGGTACAGAGTAACACAAAGTGCTTTTTTGCAATTCAATATGAACTTAAGAATCAGCTTCTCCATATCTGTGAAAAAGGCTGTTGGAATTTTGATCAGAATTACACTGAATCTGTAGATCACTATGGGTAGTATTAACATATTTTGGGGGAGGATACCGGGGATTGAACTCAGGGCAGCTGACCACTGAGCCACATCCCCAGTCCTATTTTTTTTTATTATTATTTTATTTAGAGAAAGGGTTTCACTGAGTTGCTTAGTGCCTCGCTTTTGCTGAGGCTGGCTTTGAACATGCAATCCTCCTGCCTCAGCCTCCTGAGCCACTGGGATTACAGTCGTGTGCCACCATGCCTAGCAGTATTAATATCTTAATGATATTAAAATGTCTTCCTGCCCATGAACACTGGATATATTTCCATTTATTCAGATCTTCTGAATTTCTTTCTGCCATGTCTTGTAGTCATGGCATATAAATCTTTCATCAATTTGGTTAGATTTAGTTCTAAGTATTCTTAACAAAATTGATTTCTTAGTTTTCTTTTTGTTCATTTTGGTATATAAAAACATAACTGATTTTTGTGTTTTAATTTGATACCTTGCAATTTTGATAAGTTTTTTTTTTTTTTAGCTCTGATAGTTCTCTTTTGGTTTCTTTTGAGATACTCTGTATATAGGTTTATGTTATCTTTGAATATCGTTTTACCTCTTCCTTTTTAATTTTGATATCTTTTACTTCTTTTCCTTCCATTACTGGCTTCTAACTTCATCCCACTGTGGTTGGAGAAGAAATATATAATACCTGTCTTTCTAAATCTACTAAAACTTGTTTGTGGCCTAATGTTTGGTCTCTCTGAGAAAATGTTCAATGTACTTTTGAAAAGAATATATCATCTGCTGTTGTTGGGTAAAGTGTTCCATATGCATCTGCTAAGTCTAGTTGGTTTTCTGAGATGTTCACATTCTCTATTTTCCTATTTATCCTCTGATTGGTCTATATATTTTTAAAAGTCTTCCATAGTTTTTGTAAAAATATCTCCCTTCAATTTTATCAATTTTGTTTTATGTGTTTTAAGAGTCTATTAGTAGATGTGTTATAACTGTTACCCTTTCTGCTGTATTGAACCTCTTATTTTTTAATTTATTTTTTAGTTGTAGATGAACAAATACTTTTATTTTGTTTTATTTTATTTTTATGTGGTGCTGTGGTGCTCTACCACTGAGCCACAACCTCAGCCCCAATATTTTAGTTATATATAATGTCCTTCTTTGTATCTTGTAACCTGCTTCTTGTAATCTGAAACTATACCATCAAGCACTTACACCCTATTCTCCTAGCCTCTGGAAATCACTATTCTACTTTATGTCTCTCTTAATTTGATTACTCTAGGAAACTATTGTGAAAGGAATCATAGTACTTGTCTTGTTATGACTGGCTTATTCCATGTAGCATATCTTCAAGGTTCATCTCTGTTATAGCTAGTATCAAAACAAAATGCCCTTCATTTTTAACAATATTTTTAAGTTATACATTGACACAATATCTTTATTTTGTTTATTCATTTTTATGTGGTGCTGAGGATCAAATGTGTGAGGCAAGTGCTCTGCCACTGAGCTACAACCCCAGCCCAAAATGTCCTTCATTTTTAAGGCCAAATAATATTCCATTGTATGTACAATACTACATATTATCTATCCATTCATCTGGCAATGGCCACTTGAGTTGCTTCCACCTATTGGCTGTTGTAAATAATGCTGCTGTAAACATAAGTGTACAAATACCTTACGTCACTTCTTTGGGGTGTATATCTAGAAGATAAATTGCAGGATCATGTGGTAATTCTGTTTAATTTTTTAACCATAGCATTTTCCACACATGCTACATTTTACATTCTCACCAGCAAAGCACAAACCTTCCAATTTCTCCATATCTTATCACTGGTTATTTTCTATATATTTTTAAATAGTAGCCTTCTTAATGGATTTGAAGGGGTATGTATTTGTCTTTTAAGTCATTTAGAAAATTTAAAGTAGTTACAAATCAAGATTACAATACTAGGTCTTATTATTGCCTATTGTCCATGTACTTACCTTTCACAAAGACTTTATGTCTTCATACAACTTTGAGTTACTATCCAGTTAACTTTTATTCCAACCTGAAGGATTCCCCGTAGCATTTCTTGTAGGACATGTCTAGTGGTAACAACCTACATCATTTTTCATTTATCTGGGAATGCCTTAACTTCTCCCTTATTTTTGAAGGCCAGTTTTACCAAATAGACTTACTTTCTTTTCATTTCCCTCCCTCCCTCTCTTCCATCCTTCCTTCACCTCCTCCTCCTCCTTCTTCTCTAACTCTGCCCATCCACCCTCAGCCAATATATCGACCCACTGCCTTCTGGCTTCCTTGCTTTCTGAGATATCAGATGATGACCTTATCTAGGACCTCATGGATGTGACAAGGGACTTCTCTCTTAACTGCTTTCACATTTCTCTGTCTTTGACTTTCGGCCACTTGATAATAATGCATTTCAATGTGAATCTGAGTTTATTGTATTTGGAGTTTGCTGAGGATCTTGGATTTGTATTCATTTATTTCATCAAATTTGAGAAGTTTCAGACATAAATTTCCTCCAATATTTTTTCTTTCAACCCTTCCCTGATTTTCTGCCTCTCTCTCCTCTTTCTAGGATTCACATTATATGTACATGTTGGTGTGCTTGATGCCATTCTGTAAGTCTCTTAGGCTTTGTTCACTGTTCTTCACTCTTTTTTATGATTCAATAATTTCAGTTGTCCTATCTTTAAATTTGTTGAATTTTTTCTGCTTGCTCAAATCCATTTTTAACTCTGTCTAGTGTATTTTCCCTTTCAGTTATGAATTTATTTTCAGTTCCAGAATTTTTTGATTACTTTTTTATAATTTCTATCTCCTTATTGATATTCTGATTTTGTTCATATATCATTTCCCTTTCTTTCCATGTTTTCTTTTAGCCCTTTGAGTATTTTTAAGACAGTTGTTAAAAATCTTTGTCTATTTAGTCCAATTTCTGTGCTTCCTCTGGTTATTTTTTGTTGTTATTGATTTATCTTGTTTCTTTGAATGGCCTAAATTTCCTGTTTCTTCATAAACTTTTGTTAATTTTTGTTGTGATTTTTGAACCTGGACACTTGAATCTGGAATATTCATATACTGGAATAATTCTGGAAACCATATCCTCCCTGCTTATCTCAGAGTTTAATTTTTTTAAGTTATTTAGGGTATCTCTCTGCCAGGAAACAGACTTAAGTAGAAGTTTAAGGTTTTCTCAGGTCTTTTTTGAACCCAAGTCTTTCCCTGGGTATGCCTAGTGGCTTTCCAACCAGCCCCATGTTCAGAATTGGTTTTTAATTAAACACACACACACACACACACACACACACGTACAGCTGCTTTAAGTGTTCTGGAAACTGTTTCCAAACAATGGTAGCCAGCTTCTGTGCTTACATTTCATTGATCAGGAACCAGCAATTACAACACAGAATCCTGATATTTGGAGGACAGGGGTTCTGGCCCCAGTGCACTCTGGCTCTAGCAAGCCACGTTGGAAACATGCTGCAGCTGCCTGCTATGAGACTTGGGGGGTGGGTAGCTGCTACCATGCAAAAGGCTGAAATCAACTGGTACTACCACAGCATAGTACCAGTCAAACTTCCCTCTGGAAGCAGCAAGCATCCAAATAGACTCTAGAATTCAAAACAAGTCACCTCCAACAGTTCTACCAATATAATTGTTGTTTAGATGAGCAGATTCCTGGTGTTTTTCCCTCTGTCAACTTCTTTAATGTAACCCTGGGATCTTCCAACATGCTCCTAAAATTATCCTTCCCAGACAACATGTGTTCATCTAACTCCACTTAAAATACACCTACACTTAACCATAGTGTTAGTTCATTATGCCTAGACTATTTACATAAACAATATGGTCCATCCTGAACAACTACTTTCCTCCTAGAGTCTGGAATTTTGGTAGGTGCTAGGCAGAGGGTCCTTGGGCACTGACTCTCTCACAAACTTCCCTGGCTACAGATGTGACATACATGTTGCTGCATTTTCATTGCTAGGAGTGAGCACTGTGTGATCATCACCGGAGGGAGAAAGCATTAGAAAGCCTTCACATGGATTCCTACACTCTATTTGTTTCTTTTCCCCTTATCATCTGGATATGTGTCCTTACTATACAACTGGAATAAATCCTAAGCATGAATATACACATGCTGAGTCCCATGAATTCTTCTAGGGAATGGATTGTGAGGATAGTCTTGGGTACTCCCTGCCACGGGTTAATATGAACATTAAATGCCCTAATATGTGTAAAACATTTAACATAATGCCTAGGTCATGAACAGTTCTCAAAATAAGAATGGGGATGGTTTTGGTGGCAGTGGGGATGGTGCTCATAGAACCATGAACCCTATCCCTTCATCCTCTCCCACTATATGCTCTCATATCTCTTAGCCTCTTATTGAATACACAACCTGACACCTTTGTAATAGTATTTTACTAACAAGTATCTCAAATTCAGTCTCCTATTGTACCACATCAGATTAGCAAGGCCCAAAGAGATCAAATGAAATGGTCCAAGTCATGTCATGGGTCAGTGAGAGCTGAGGGAAGAAACCAAATTTGTCGTTTATGTCCTACATTGGCTTCACTGCCGCCTGGTATATGTGAGGCAGGCTACGAATAAATATAGTTAGGCTTGAGCCAGGCTGTCAAGAACCTAGCTGCCATGAAGGGGTTTTCTTTTTTCTTTTCTTTTTTTTCGTGAGCGAGAGTGGGGTGGGGGGCGAGGAACATGAAAAGCTAGAAAGGAATAGGAGCCATAAAAAGAAAATGCACATTATCTGATCTAAAGGCAGGGTGAAATGATTTCTCCTCTGCATCTCCAATTCAACAGTATTACTCCGAGGGTGGGATGAGGGGTAAAGCAGTGAGCAGAAGGTGGCACACCCTGGGGGAACAGTTAATATATTCCAGAGTTGGAAAAAGGCACAAAAAGGACTAAAGAGAGAGCAGAAGCCTACAGCAAAGAATTCCTATATAGGAACCAGAGCCTGTTAAGAGAATCCTCGGTCGGTTCTCAAAATTCTGGATCATATATGCAACTCAAAAGACGGCATCAGACGGGACCAGAGACCCACTTGGGCCCAGTCTAGAGAACTCAGTCCACCCTCCTGCCCTCCACGGAATGAGCCAATGAGTGAGCAAGAACAGAGCACCCAAAACATGCAACAGGACAGCCAAAAAGACGCTCCCGCGGACCTTGGGCGATGAAAACTCCCGGGGCTGTGGACTGAAGAGATGACCTGGCTGAGCGCGCCCGTGGAGAGCAGCGACCGTGGAGGGGAGGAATCAGTCCCCTCCTCGCGCCCTTCCCCAGCCCCGGACCCATCCCCTCCCGGCTGGCCCCGCGACTGACAGATACACCTCGCCTGGGCGCAAAGACCGCAGACCAGCGGCCAGGTCGCCTCTGGCACTGACAGGACCCCAGCACCTGTCCAGGCCTGCTGTCCCGGAGGTCTTCAGAGCCGGAAATGCATCACCCACCTTCCTGCCCTCAGCTCGCGCCCCCCTCTAGCACACCTAGAGGCCCCCTCGGCTTGCGTGTGGGTGGTTCCTCCTGGGCTCCGCCTACCCGCGTAGCTCCGCCCTTAACCTCCCGCGGAGCTGGGGATCGCTAGTCCCCAGGGCTGGCAGGCTGACAGCCCGTGGGCAGATTTCCCAGGAACAGGCCAGGCTCTGCTGGAGGAAGAGCCAACATTCGCTACCCGTAAGGAAGGTGGCTGGACCGGCTGGCATTACAGGAATCATTGTCGCATGATGTTTCAAAGACAGAATCCCCTCTATGCCTGGTCAAAGACAGACTCTCCTCTACGCCTGCCGGAAAAGACCCTGGGAGAGACTCACTCCTCTTCTGAGCTTTGCAGCCACAGTGCCCCAGAGCGCAGTGCTCCTGCACCTTGGGACAAACTTGTCAGTGTCCCTTGAGTAGCACCTCCCCTCCCATCACCACTGCCACTCACAGCACACATGGACTTGGTCTCCTAGCCCTCCAGGACTGTGCTTGATCACCACCTGATCCACGTGGACTTCCTGACTCCTCATCTCCTTTCATGCTCTGCCCTTTTTTGCAGCATTTAACACAATTATTTAATTTGGGCAATGATTTAATATCTTTCTCCCTCTATTAGACCATAAACTCCAAAAGTGGCAGGGATTGTGTCTCTCTCACTCATGGCTATATTTCCAGCTTTTAGCAAAGTTTCTGCCAGTAAGTGACCAATAAATACCTTTTGAGTGGATGGATAGGGCTACTCCAGAAAGGAGGGAACAAGTGGATATGGGCAAGAATGAATGAACGAAGGTAAGAATGAATGTAAAATAGCCTTTCACCTGTTAAAAGCCAGGGGATGCATTTCAGCTCGATGGATTTGGCCCAAGGTTTCTGACTGTGAATTCTAAAGCTAAGAAGTGATAGTGCTAAGTTCTTGCTGTAGCTGCAGTCAGAGAGGGCTTCCTGGAGGCAGAATGTGGATGGTTCCTGCTCTCTACCAAGAAGAACTACACAAGCAAGGAAGCTCTCAATCAGGAAGGCATAAGGACTGATGTTTGTCTGAGGAGCCAGAGCTCCTGTTTGCAGGTGAGGAAGTTAAAGAATAATTTAGAGGTTTTCAGAACTGATTGAACCACATCAATTGCACCAGTAGGCTAGGCTGCTTGACTAAAGCCTTGGTGTCAATGTCATAGCTTTCTCTTCAGTGAGCCTGCTGGCAGGAACTGGCCTGACACCCCTTGGAAGACCCCTGGTCAACAGGCCAAGAACAGCTATCAGAGAAAGTCCCTGCTGCACTTGAACCTAGAGCCTCGGGGTAAAAGGAAGCTATTGGTTGAGGTCCCCATTGGCTTTGGCATCTCGTAATTCTGGTATTCTGACTTTTTGTTAGAGAAGTGCACAGACAAGGCAGCTGAGCCAATGGGAGGGAGGGCTCCAGGTGAGAGGCTCAGAGACTAAGGGCTGAGCTTCTGCTTGAAGGATCCTCAGTCTAGAAAGTTCTGTGAGCCCCTCAGATGAAATTCACTCACAGTATCTTCCAAATGAAGTCAGTACCCCCCTCCACCTGCTTAGCTTTTCTAGGGTCTAAAGCCCAGCATTGCTGCTTTTTTCCTCTGGGTTAGGATAGCAAAAGCCACCATGGAAAGACATACATTGATTCTTCCCTGGCCTTGGACTATGTATGCAGCTAGAAGCAAATATCAAACATGACTCCCACAAGGCTCCACCCACCCCTAGAAAAGATCTTTGACGCCAGAATGGAAGACAGACTAGGGGAAAGATGAAGCAATAAATACAAAGTGGCCCTGGGGGCCAGGGGAGCGGGGTAGAAGTATGAGAAGAGGTTTCAGTATATGAACTGACATGTATGGAATACTAATCTGAGCCTGGGACTGTTCTAAGTCTTTTCCATGTTGTATCTCTTTTTCCCTGTCCCCATTTCACAGATGAAGGAATGGAGGCACAGTGAGGTTAAGTAACCTAACCAACTAGGAAGGGGAGCATTAGTGAAGCTATTAAGAATGAGAAAGGGGTGCATATGAAAATTTGTAAATGCTTGGTACACATCTGCTGAGTGAATGAGCTAGCAAACGAATGTGTGAGTAAATAAAGATTTGTGTTATGGTTTGGATCTGATGTATTCGCTGGCAGCTAATGTATGAGATAATGCTGGAATGGTGAGATGTGAAATGATTAGATTGAGAGAGCTGTATCCACCTAATCCGTGGATAAACCCATTTGATTAATAATTGTGAAAAGATTACTATGTTGAGTATTACTATACTTACCACTGTAAGCAGGTAGGATGTAGGAAGTAGGCCATTGGAGGCATACCCTTGGGGGTTTATATTTGGTCCCTCGTACTTCATTTTCTTTCTCTGCTTTTGAGCTCCCATGAGCTGAGCAGCTTTCCTCCACCATTCCCTTCCACCACGGTGCTTCGCCTCACCTTCGGCCCAAAGCGATGGAGTAGGCTGACGTGAATTGAACCTCTGAAACCATGAACCCAAAATAAACTTTTCCTCCTCTAAGTTGTTCTTGGCAGTTATTTTGATTACAGTAACAAAAAGATGACCAACACAACATGAGCTGTCAATAGGTCATAGAGGTAGGAGTAGACTCGAGCCAGGCTTAGAGAGAAAGTGCCAGCTCGCAGCAAAGAATGCAGCTGGTAAGCAGGCTGTGGCCATAACTAGAGGTTTCTCTCTGACCTTCCTTCTGGGCACCTCCTCCTGCTCTCACCTGATCAGGCTCAGTCACGTGTAAAATCAGGAGCATATATTTCTCCCAGGTGCTAGCTCACTAGGGTTATTTACCACAATTTTCATCCACAGAGCAAGGTTCAGGTGGACAGACCTTGGCATTCCCGACCTGTCAAAGCTTCACAAAACTCTTCTGGCATCCAGAAAACACCAGAGCTTAGCCTGCAGGAGCATAGCCATGGTACTCTGGGGTCAAGTGCTGGGAGTCTTGCTGGTGATCCTTGTGGGATACCTGTGTCTTCCAGGGCTACTCCGACGACGCAAGCCCCAGGAACCTCCTCTAGACAAGGGCTCTGTGCCCTGGCTGGGCCATGCCATAGCTTTCCGGAAGAATATGTTTGAATTCTTAAAGGGAATGCGGGCCAAACATGGAGATGTTTTCACAGTGCAGCTAGGGGGCCAGTACTTCACCTTTGTAATGGATCCCCTCTCCTTTGGCCCCATCATCAAGGACACTCAGAGAACACTAGATTTTGTGCAGTATGCGCAAGAACTGGTACGAAAGGTATTTGGATACCAACCAACAGAGGGGGACCACCAGATGATACATTCAGCCAGTAGCAAGCATCTGATGGGAGATAGCTTGGAGGATCTCAATAAGGTCATGCTGAACAGCCTGTCCTTGATAATGTTGGGGCCCAAAGGCTGGAGTCTGGATGCCAGTTTCTGGCATGAGGATGGTCTCTTCCAGTTCTGCTACAATACCTTGTTCAAGGCTGGTTACCTGAGCTTGTTTGGCTATACAAAGAACGTGGCACAGGACCTGCTACAGGCAGAAGAGCTATTCATGAAGTTCCGCAGGTTTGATCTTCTTTTTCCAAGGTTTGTTTACTCTCTGCTGAGTCCCCGGGAGTGGCTAGAAGTGGGCCAGCTCCAGCGTCTCTTTCACAAGACACTCTCTGTGGAACACAACCTGGAGAAGGATGGCGTGAGCGGCTGGTTATGCTACATGCTTCAGTTTCTGAGGGAGCAGGGAGTGGCCCCAGCTATGCAGGACAAGTTCAATTTCATGATGCTCTGGGCTTCCCAAGGGAACACAGGGCCAACCTCTTTCTGGGCTCTCTTGTTCCTCCTGAAGCACCCAGAAGCCATGCAGGCTGTGAGGAAGGAGGCCACTGAGGTCCTAGGTGAAGCCAGGCTGGAAGCCACCCAGTTCTTCACCTTCAAACTGAGCGCCTTACAACACACCCCAGTGCTGAACAGCGTAATGGAGGAGACCCTGAGGCTGGCAGCTTCACCCACCCTCCTCAGGGCAATACAGAAGGACTATATCTTGAAGATGGCCAATGGACAAGAGTACCTGCTCCGTCATGGAGATAAAGTGGCTCTCTTCCCCTACCTCTCAGTGCACATGGACCCTGACATCCACCCCAAGCCCACTACCTTCAAGTATGATCGATTCCTGAACCCCAATGGCAGCAGAAAAATGCACTTCTATAAGGAGGGCAAGAAGATCCACCACTACAACATGCCTTGGGGCTCAGGCGTCTCCATCTGCCCTGGTAGGTTTTTTGCCCTCAGTGAAATTAAACTCTTTATTTTGATCATGGTCACATATTTTGACCTGGAGCTGATGGACCCTGATACACCTGTGCCCTCTATGGACCCACAGCGCTGGGGCTTTGGCACCTTACAGCCCAGGCACGATGTGCGCTTCCGATACCGCCTAAAGTGTATGGAATAAGCTCTGCCAAGGCAGCCAAGCCTGGTCAGAGGGGCCCACTGTGGTCTCTCGCCTTTTCTCACTCTTCTGCAGCTCCAGGCCCTCTCTGACTATCCCTCCTTCTGGTTCTATGGCCACTCTGACTCTATCCTGTTGTCCTTGCTGTCTGACCTCCTAGCCATCTGTCAGGTTTACCACTCTTCCTTTAAAACACCATCTCTCCCAACGGGTTCTGCAGAACCCTCTTCTTGCAGGAAGTCCAAGCAGAAGGGGAGATGTCTAAGAGCAATTCAGTTTGAGACATGGTGCCTGCCTTGAGTAGTCCTGCATACAGAAACCGGCTCCCACGCAGAACATGGCATCTTGCAAACATGGAACTCTCACCCCACATTGTTCCACAACACTTATTCCACATCCTTTTGGGGGTTTGCGGGGTTTGAGGAGGTGGGGGTGGGTTTTTTTTTGTGTGTGTGTGTGTGTGGGTGTGTCTTTTCCTTTTGGAACTGGGGGTCTAACCCAGAGTTTCATGTATGTGAGGCAAATGCTTTGCCACTGAGCTACATCCTGGCCCTGAAACTCAGGCTCTAGAACAGTATTGTCATATAGAAATATGAGGCAAGCCATGTATGTCATTTTAAATTTTCTAGTAGATATATTTTTCAAAAATAAAAAAGTAAAATTTCTTTTGTATGTTTATTTAGCCCGATATATCTAAAGAACTCACATTTCAATTTGTGACCAATATTTTAAAAAAATAATGAAATAATTTACATTCCTTTTTTTTTTTTTTGTCCTATCTTCAAAATCTGGTAGTGCGGCATTCCTCAATGTAAAATAGACACATTCCAGGCACTCAGTAGTCAAGGGTGGGTGGTGGCTATCACGCAGATCTAGAGAAACGCTCCCTTTGATGTAAGAGTTATTCTAGGTCCCTCCTTGGTGCCCTCATCTCCTCTGTGCACCCCCACCCCAGCGTGGTTTCAATCTCCCTGTAGTTACCTCAACCATTGCTAAGTTGGAGCTTTCTCTAGCCCCAGACCCTCCATCTCCCCATGGGAGACCACAACCTTTGATCCAGCTTGTCCTCCCAGAATAAAGCATTTCTCCTGAGCGCTGTCCGGAACACTCCGTCCTGATTTCCCTGCCTCTCTCTGCTCAGGACTTTCCTCCACATCCCACTGCCAAAGGCACACCCTCACCCTCTCTTGCCCTCCCCCACATATAGTTAGGCCCTTGTCCAGTCAGCTTAATCCCCTGTAATGGCCCTGAAATGTATCCTCTCCTCCTACCCACAGCTAATTTTTAGACCCATGACTTTATAACGAGAATTAAAAGCTGCTTTTGCTAAAAGCACTCACTTTTTACTTGGGCATGCAGATGCTCAGTGGTAACTGAAAGCAGCATAAAACTTGGCATTTCTGCCTTCATTTTGTATGTTTCCTTTATTGCCTTAAGCTTTGGGTCTCATCCCTGCTCAGCTCTGTATATAGGCATGTAAATATTTAAGGAATGTTCATCCAAAGCTAATAATCCTCCCCCTATGGAGGCTGAAGACATCAAAATAAGGAAAACCAGGGTATTTTCAAGATTTTAAGCGACATCAAAAATCTTGGACAGCTTTTACAATAATCTGTTCCAGATTCCTGGAATGGAGCCTAGAAGTCTCCAATCATTGCCCTACACCTTCCAGGAACAGCAGAGCCTCCCAGGCAGATCGCTGTATGATGAAACTGTCCCCAGCAATTAGAAGCAATTGTTTCATGAGAACTGAATGTCCCCCTTCCAGAAACAAAAGTCTGATGGATAAGAATTCTGTGACGCAGATGAAGATTGCCCCCTCAATTAATAAAGGACTTTTCCAGAGTCACCTCACAGAACCAGAACTGAGATAATGATCCACCAGAACACAGTTTGACGGAAACTGCTTAATTATGCTCACCTCTCACCCCTGCCTCAGTACTTCCTGTATTTAAACCTAAAGTTCATGTCAACACCCCAAGATGGGCTGAGGTGCTTGGTTTCATTGGTCTTCCCAATATGGTCACATTGATGAGAGTCCCTTTCCTGCTTTCCACCATTCCTTTTCCCATTTGGCTTTTGGGACAAGTGAGGCCCAAGCTTAGGACTCTGGTAACACCTCTGCATTTCTCTCTACATTAGGCCTGCCTGTCCTTGCTTCATACAGCCACTAGAGGCCCTTTTCCAAAAGCACCTCTGATTGCCACGTTTTTACTTTCCTGGCTCCCCATCACCTCTACACACTGAACATTTGAGTTTTGCCATATTTGGTCCCCAAATATCTCCATCCAGTGAAATTCAACTTTTTCTGATGGAATTGTTCTTAAAGCAGAAGGATTGCTTTCTGCCAACCCGAGTGCCAGCTATTTCTAAAAGGTTTCCTGTGTTTCAACCACCCCATCCCAGAAATGACCTCTGTCCCCTTGGGTTCCCTAGTACCACTGGTTTCACAGAACATATATGTCATTGCTTTATGTCTTGACTGCCTCCTCCTGTCCCAGACTGGAGCCCACCAGGGGATGATATCTTATTCATTTTTATGATTCCCAATTCTCTAAATGTAGATTAAATGCTAGCACCCTGACTTCTAGTCTCAGCTAATTTACTTTGTGTCCTCAAATCCCTTCCTGCCCCTCCCTGGCCTCAGCTTTCTGATATAAGAAATGGAAGTAATTCCCATTGGAAGCATGCTTATCATGGCCAAGAGGAGTTGGGAGGGTGTTGCCGCCAGAACTACAGCTATCTGATAGAGCCATCTGGAATTGGGACAGATCGAGGAGTAACTGTGGGAGCTGGATAGAGGGTCCCAGAGAAGGTGGGCCCAGGCAGCATGGAACCTCACAGCAAGGTCCAGCCAATGGGGCTTCTCTCTCCTATCCTGCATCTCCCATTGGCTTCTCCCCCAATTAGCTGTGTGACCCTGGGTCAGGATCTGCTTTTCTCTGGGTTTAGCTGTCCCCAAATGATGATGTCTGCCTGGAGAAAAGGCTAGGATATCCCATCCTATTCCACAAGGTCCAGAAGCACAAGGAGAGGAGTTGTGTAGAGGGCACAGGAGGAGGAGGAGAAGGGGGCTGGAAATCAGAAGCCATCTGCAAGGGACTTACCAACAACCTCCCCAGACAGCCAGGCCCTGTGTTCAATAGGGAAGAGGGTAAGGGGACAAGGTACCTTCCTTGCCCTTGCTGAGATCTCAGTGCCATGTCCCCTCCCTTTCCCCACACCCAAGAGAAAATGGAGCAGGATCTTGGCCTGTGGAAAGGCTGGGACACTGCTGAAGCTTGAGTCCACTGAGTCAGGACTAAAAGGACTCAACTAGGAGTGACCATATGCAAATCTTAAGGAAATTCATGGACTTTGTGTCCTGTTTGAGAGCCCAGAAAGAATGTTTGGGACCAAGGGAAGTTTCAGAGGGTTAGGTATAATGTGATCGCAGGTGCTCCATCCCACAGTCAGGGATACACAATGTAAACAGTGGGTTTCCCAGGAAACAGCATGCATCCCAGATTGGGGTGTGCAGATGGAGCCTAGTGTTCACCTGCTGGCAGGGGAGGAATTGGGACACCTCTGATTCTGTGCCTTCTGCATGAGGATGGCTAAAAACAATCCTGGAAGAGGCCCTGAGGCAGTAAGAAGATTGAGATCCCCAAAGGTGCAACTAGTCACCACCTGCCCTGACCCAGTAGTTCTGCACCCCGCTTCCTCATTTCTGTACCAAATATTCTCTCCCTCTCACCCCTTTTCTCACGAGGACCTCAGAGTAAAGCCTGAAAATGTATTATCTCTGAGGATCACTTATAACAAAATAAGATCAGGTATTATTCTCCAGTGGTGGAATTCTAGGCAGAGAAATTCTGGAAGAGAAAAGAGATGTTTTTTTCCATACAGAGTGACTGCTGTGAACATGCAGATCACACTCTGTGGGAGGTTGCCTGTCCAGGGCTGAGCGTCCTCTCTCAGCCTTGAGTAAGGGAGGTGTTTGGTTTGGCATCGCATGCCACACACTGTGCAAAACAAGTGGCCTTCACCTTCGCTCAGCAAAGAAGTTGCTTCAGCTCTGGATCTGAGTGTTACCCAATGGGGTTGGACAACCCTCCTTTGAAATCTTATCCCCTGCCTTATTTGGTGAAGAACATTCCATCAAAACTCCTTTGTGTCGCCCCCCTCCTATAAAAATAAAGAGATTCCAGGTGCACTCTCTCTTTTCAGCGCCTTCCAGCATGGAAGCTGACCCTTAAAGTCTAAGGGCCGTCTTACCCTTGACATGAAAATTACTTCTGTGTTCTGTGCTTTCTCACCGTTTTCTCGGCTTAATGTTGCAGCCAGCTCTTTTGAACCCAGCTCTCTTCAGCGAGGGTTGCAGGTGAGAACACTCCACAGAGTGAAGGGTGGCAGCAGCCCTGCCCACAGCAAAGCCATCCCTGCATTTTCTTCTGAGTGAGCCCTAGAGAAGAATTCGGCTTTTCTCAGAGCCCGAGGGTCAAGGAAATTGAGGGGGGTTTTCTGAGACCCCTGGAGAAGGTTCAGAGAGTGAAGTTGGGGAGTCAAGCCTTGTCAGACCTTTGGGAAGACAGAGAGCAGGAAGAGGAACCAGGCTGGGAAGTAAGGTCAACACGGAGAAAGCTCTGTCTTGGCCTGGGCTGGGATAGCTGGTGAGTTTAGGTACACAGCACTTAAGACAGTGAGAGGGAACAAATGTACTTAGGGCCAGACCCCCTACTCCCTGTGGGAACTACTTACTATACATCTGTCTTTTGCAGGGAGTACACACATGTGTGTAAACACATACACACACAAAGATACACAAGAAGAAAGAAAATCCACAGGCACATACCCACACCACAAGAACAGAGTTACATATTCATTTTGAATCCATATATACTGTGCACAGCTCACACAGTAATACATGCAGGCATATCAACACAGACATGCACACAGACTCCACAGGCTAACATACAATCACATCCACATACCTACCAGTGCTGGTGACAAGCCCTGCCAGATGTCCCTTACCTGGCATACTTTGTTCCATCCAATCAGTGCACCAAGGGCACAAAGTTAGGGATTTTTTTTTGGGTGTACCTAGACCTATTGGTACAGCTCAAGCTGCATCACATCAGCATTGTTGGTGTGTGAGCAGGTCAGAAGTCCGTTGTGGGGCAAGATTTCAGGAGTTCTAAAATAGAATGTCATCCTCCACGTCCTCAAATAAATCACCACCTCATTTCCCAGGGGACTAAGCAAGCTCAGAGTCCTTCCTGACAGTGGGGAATCTGGGGCCTTGGAAAGGGAGAACTGAAGGCACCAGTGGTAAATGAGATGGAGGAGGAAAGGCAGAGGTGGAAGAGCACCAGAGGCAACTCAGACAGCATCAAACAGCAGCTGAGCTCACAACCTATGCACCATGAGTAGGCCACACAAAGCTCAGGGGAAGAGAAGAAAAGAGTGGGTAGAATCCTCACTGTGGCTCAGTTCATTAGCCATTCATTCAAAACAGTGCTTAGTAAGAAATTGAGATAGATAGATAGATAGATAGATGGATAGATAGAAAGAAAGAAAGAAAAGAAGAGAGAGGAGGAAGAGGAAGAAAAGGAGGAGGAGGAAGAGGTAAAGAACAAAACATAAGAGGAAGACAGTACAAGAAGTACTTAGTGAAATTTTACTGCATCATGAGCAGCACTGGTAGCAACACGGAGGATAGAGATTTTTCACATGGTGAAGTCCCTGTTCTTGCAGTACCCAATCATCTAATGCTACCCCCCATTCCATCCTCCTAGATGATTCATTTCCTGTGTCCCAGGTTCTTTGTTTGGTCATACAAGACAGAAGTTTCAAGATGTGGCCAAGCTGTGGTGGTTCTGTGAGGTAGGGGAAATGGCGAGCATTTTAGAAGCTCAGGAAAGAGAGTGCCATTGTGGTCTTGGGGGCTCCCTAGAGAAAGGTTTCTCAGGGGACCTGTCAGAGGGCAGGAAGATGGCAACCATGGGAGATGTGAAGAGAAAAGCATCCAGGTGGGGAATATTCATCAGGAATCTTTAAGTTGCAACAAAACAACATGAGTCCACACTGGGAAGGGCTTTATTGGTTCATGCAACTGTCAAAATCTCAGATTTGGCATGAGTGTCAGCCTGCCTTGATTCTGAGGCACAGATACTGTCCCCAGGCTCTGCTCACTCACTTGTGCTATTCCTTTCATCTTCCAAAGTTGAGATGATGAAGGAGCAGCTCCAGACTTCATACCCACTCATCGTCAGTTTCATACTTTGTTTCTAGCATGTTCTAGCTGCATCATATTTTATTGGCTCTTCCTAGGTCATATGCCCATCCCTGAATGATGCACCAAGGCAAGGGAAATGGAAGGCTGTAACTGGTCTCTATATTGTAAGCTTCGTGGTACCATAACAAAATGCCTGAGCTAATGAGCTTTAAAAGAGAAAATGTTTATTTTGACTCCTAATTTGGGGATTCTAGTCCAAGATCAGGCAGAACATTACTCTGGGCCTGTAGTGGGCCAGAGTAATGATGGGGAGTAGATAGCACAGCAACCTGCTCTCCCCATGATCTAGGAAGGTAAAAAAGGACAGAGAGAGAGAAAGAAGCCAAGGTCTCACAATTCCCTTCAAGGGCACATCTCCATCACATAAGTGCCTCCCACTAGGCCCCATCTCTTACAGGCTCCACCACCTCTCAATAGCGCCACCTTGGGGACAAAGCCTTAAATACACGGGCCTTTGGGGGACACTTATCCAGACCATAGCAGTTTATGCCCTATGTTGTACCCAACCTCCACCCAAAGCACAGGGCAGAATGACAAAGTTTCTGGACTTGATTGTTTAGGCCCCAGGGAGACTGAAAGGCTCCTGAGACAGGGCAGGAAGAGGGTGTGTTCACTGTGTTTCCTCCTGTAGATTGTGCATGTTCCTGGGCTGTTCCCTGGGAGGAGCATCTGCAGCCTCTTCTGATGGCCAGACCCTGGAGCTGCCATCAAGGTTACAAGGATCTTTTCCCAACTGAGATGCAGAAAACAGGGCACTCTGGTGGGTGGAGGACCTCTGGCTTTTCTTCTCCAGCAGTGCCACCAAAAAAAAAAAAAAAAAAAAAAAACCTCTATGCACACATCCCAAAGATATTTCCTGAATACCTTCTACACTCCAGGTCCTATGCTGGGGGCTTTGGAAGAACAGTGAGCTGTGCACCAAGATCCTCACCCTGTGGAGCTCACTGCAACAACGGGATTGGGGACTATGTTAGTCAGCTGTGCATTGCTGTGACAAAATACCTGAAAAAAATAAACTTAAAGAAAGAAATGTTTATTTTGGTTCACAGTTCAGAGGTTTCAGTCCATGGTTTATCACTCTGGGCCTTGGTGAGGTACAGCATTATTGTAGAGAGGTTGTTGTAGAGCAAAGCTGCTCACCCCATGGCATCCAGGAAGAAAGAGAGAGGAAAAAAAGGGCTAAACCAGGGACAAAATATAGTCCCCAAGGGCACGGCACCAGGGATCCACTCCCTTCAATCAAGTCCCACCTCCTACAGTTTTCACCACCTCCCAATAGTCCATTCACATTATGAATCCCTCAATTAATTAACCTACTGATGAGGTCAGATCCCTCATGATCCAATCATTTCCTAAAAGACCTACCTTTGAACACTGCTGCACTGGGGACCATGCACTAGGGACATGAGCCTTTAGGGGGTCATTGAAAATCCAAACCATAATAGGGACAATAACCAATAAACATAAAAATAAGAGAAATATATAGAATATGAGAGAGTAGTAAATGCTATTGAAAAACAAAAAGGAGAGCCGAGGGAAGAAGATTAGAAACAACAGATTGTGCATTAAATATTGTGAACATCTGATAGAGAAAATGGGAGCTGAGTCAAGAGCTGATGAGGTGAGAGAATGAGCCAAGCTCTTCCTGGGGGGAGGGTATTCCAGGAAGATGGCACAGAGGAATCTCCTTAAAGGGATATGCCTGGAATGTTTGAAAACAGCACTGGAGGCCAGTGTGTCCAGAGCAGAGTGAGCAGGAGGGAGTGGGCTGGAGATGAGGGCAGAGGCTGGGAAACAGATCACAGAGCCCTCTAAGGAGCACTGTAGGGACTTGAGCTGCTACTCTGAGGGCGAAGAAAGGACAGCCAAGAGTGTCATGATCACTCTGACTGTTGGAGGCACATTAAGCAACAGAAGTACACGATGACTGGAATACAGAGATCAGTTGGGAAACTATTGCAGCAATTCAGGTGAGAGTGTGTGGTCCTGAAAGCCAGTGAAGAAAATGAAGGAAGAAACAAGGAGCGAGAAGGTGATGCTGATGGTTGGGAACTAAAAAGTGACCACTGGGCTTAGCAGCATGGTCACTGAGATCCTCAGAGGGATTGCTTCAGGCAGAAGCCCAACTGAGTAGGCGTCATCTTCTCTCTCCAGACTGTGGTATGGCCACTCAGGCTGAACTATTCCCCTCAGTCCCCTTGTTAATGGCTCCTTCAGTCTGCCTCTCCCCAGGGTCTTTCATGTCAGTCATTTCTTCTTGGTTAGTAAGCCTGCTGCTCTCAGAACAGTTGGACAATGAGGCCTGGGCAGTACCAGGTGCCAGACGCTGCCTGAGCATAGCAGCCAGGAAAGCCTTCAGGTACCTGCGGAAACGGCGACTGGAGAAGGCATAGAGGACAGGGGTAAAACAGCAGTGAAGAAAGGCAAGGCTCTCTGTCACCTGAAGTGCATAGTCCAGATGGTGGCTGACCTGGCAGTCCCCAAAGATATGCAGGTCCAGCAGTGAGTGCAGAAACAAGGTGAGGTTGTATGGGAACCATAGCAAGAAGAAAGCCAGTACTAGTGATGCAGCTATTCTTAGAGCCCGGCCCTGGCCTGGGGGCTTCAGCTTGACCAGGACACAACCAATGCGGGAATAGAAGAAGATCATGGTCAAAAGTGGAAGGAGAAACCCCAGGAGATTCTGTTGGAAACGAAGGAAGAGCTTCCAAATGGTCCCATGTCCACCAAAATCCGCGTAGCAGTTCCACACACCCTTGGGGTTTTCATGTATCTGTACAAAGACCATGTCAGGGATGGAGATGGCCAGGGCCACGGCCCACACTATGGCAGCAAGCAGCAGACTTTTGGCCCGAGTCCTCAGCCTGTGGAGGGGCTGAGCATGAACAATCTCCAGGTACTTGTCCAGGCTCATGCAGCTGATGAAAAAGATGCCACTGTAAAAGTTAATGGTATACAGGGTGCTCATCATCTTGCATAAGAAACTGCCAAAGACCCAATGCCAAGCCACGGAGATGCCCCAGAAGGGCAAAGTCACCACAAACAGGAGGTTGGAGATGGCCAGGTTCAGAAGGTAGATCTCAGTCATCCGCCTGCAAGGCACGTAACGGAGCAAGACCACGAGAAGGAGGAGGTTCCCGCTCAGGCCCAACACAAAGATCAGGCTGTAGAAGACTGGCAGGAAGACTCTACCAAAGGACAGGACATCATCCTTCCTGCAGAGCAAGAAAGCCACCTCATCTAGGTAGTAGTAGTCATAGAAGGAACTGTTCTCAGAACTGGCATCCTCGGTGGTGAGTGGCAGAGGGGAGATGGCGGTGGCCATGTTGAGAAGACACACTCAGTACTGAAGTTCTGCGGTGCTGTGAGAGAAAAATATGGTGAGACTTTGCATGCCCTGCCTCTCTCCAAACCCACTTTGGCTATTGCCCTGGAATGTCTAATAGACTCTTCAAATCTAGGGCAGAACCTGCAAATAAGAGCACATGCTTGGAAGCCCAGCCCTACCACTTACCATTGTGTCACCTTGGATAAGTGCCTTAATCATTAAGGTGTTGGTAAAGTATTCAGGTCTTTCATTGTGGTCTCAATGCTTTATTTTTCCTCCCTCATCATTTAAAATGATTGATAATGTCTTTCAGATTTTCCTTTATTGTTTAGGGATACCAATTCACAAATTTATTGTGTCCCCTGAATCTTCCTCATGCACAGCTTATAATTATGCTTCCTTCTTTGGCTTTTAATTTTTTATAATGAGAGCTTCCCTTCAATGGGATTTCTCTTATCTATAAATGTACACCATGTCCACTCTGTTTTGGGGTTTTCTTCATTTTTAACAGGTAAGGAATTCCTTTGCTCTTGATAGTTTTAAAATATTTAATTTTATATCAATAGTTTCACTTATAAACAATTAATATTTTTAAAGAGTTTTATCCAATATTTCTATGTATAAGAGAAAGTGTGATCCCTCATGTTAAAGAACCCAGAACCAACTAACACTTATCATCCCTCAGTTTCCTCACTTTTAAAATGACATAATAGCTAAATTATGGAACCAACCTAGATGCCCTTCAGTAGATGAATGGAGAGGGAAACTTTGGTATATACACAATGGAACATTACTCAGCATTAAAAGAGAATAAAATTATGACATTTGCAGGTAAATGGATGAAGTTGAAGAATATAATGCTAAGTGAAGGAAGCCAATCCAAAAAAAACAAAGGCCGAAAGTTTTCTTTGATATGAGCATGCTGACTCATAATGACAACTAGCAGGGAGCATGGGAGGAATGAGGAACTTTAGACAGGGCAAAGGGGAGGGAGGGGAAAGGAGGAGGCAAGGGGAGTAGGAATGATGGTGGAATGAGTTAGATATCATTACCCTAAGTACATGTATAAAGACACAAATGGTGTGAAAATACTTTGTGTACAATCAGTGTCTTGAAAAATTGTACTCTGTGTAATATGAAATGAATTGAATTCTGCCATCATGTATGACAAATTAAATTTTTAAAATTAAATTAAAAAAAAAAACTTAATACCAAAAAACAAAAAAAAAAAAACCAAATAACCCAATCAATAAGTGGGCTAAGGAATCAAACAGACACTTCACAGAAGAAGAAATAAGATCAATCAACAAATATATGAAAAAGTGTTCAGCATCACTAGCAATTTTAGAGAAATGCAAATGAAAATTACTCTAAGATTTCATCTCACCCCAGTAAGAATAGCAATTATCAAGAATATAACAACAATAAATGTTGGTGAGGATGTGAGGGAAAAGGCACACTCATACATTGCTGGTTGGATTGCAAATCGATGCAACCATTAAGTTTTCTCAGAAAACTTAGAATGGAACCACCATTTGACCCAGCAATTATCCTTGGTTTAAATCCAAAGGACTTAAAATCAGCATACTACAGTGATGCAGCCACATCAGTGTTTATACCAACTCAACTCACAATAACTAAACTATGGAACCAACCTAGATGTCCTTCAACAGATGAATGGATAAAGAAAATATGACACACACACACACACACAATGGAATATTGCTCAGCCTTAAAGAAGGAAGAAATTATGGCATCTGCTGGTAAATGAATGGAGCTGGAGAATATCATGCTAAATGAAATTCGCCAATCCCAAAATAACAAAGGCCAAATGTTTTCTCTGATAAGAGGATGCTAATTTACAATAAGGAGGGGGGCCTAGGGAAAAATAGTTACTTTAGATTAGGTAGAGGGGAGTGAAGGGAGGGGAGGGAGTATGGGGGTAGAAAGGATAGTAGAATGAATCAAACATTATTACCCTATGTACATATATAACTGTACGACCTGTGTGATTCTACAGCGTGTACAACCAAAAGAATGAGAAATCATATTCCATCTATGTATGATATATAAAAGTGCATTCTACTGGCATGTAACTAATTAGAACAACAACAACAACAAGTCATTAGGGTGAAGCCCGCATGACTGCATCTTGGGGGTTTAATTAGAAGAGAGAGCAAAACCAGACAGACATTAGGCAATCCTTGCCTCTTGCTATATGACACTCTGTATCATTCTCAGGACTCAGCCAGCAAGAAGGTCAATGAGGTTCTTAGATCTCATATCACCAGAACTATGAGCCAAAATAAACCTGTAAAAAAATAAAATAAAAAAATAGCTCTTAGCTGGATTCTCAGAGAAGTTTGTCTCTGGGCCTCCTGGGATGCTCTGGGTGTTGGGGGTAGTGGATCTCAGTTACTACCTATTGTGCGTCCTCTCATGTCACACCAAATGAACAGAGCAGAATATGCTGTGCCTGGAGCTTCTTGCTGGACAGGTTGAGGGAATGCTGACTGCACCAGGGCTGGAGTCCCTCTGGAGGTTTTTAGTATGGGTCCCCCCGTGTGTGGGGAGCCTTGTCAATTTTCATCAGATTCTCTTCCAAGTTTCAGTGTATTTAGGCAAGTCTGAGGTTTCCAGTGTGTGCCCCCGAGGCCTGGCAATCATCCAAGTGTCCCCAGCATGCCTCAGGTTTGGAGGAGCCAACCACTGTTCCGTGCTGGAAAGTGAAGGAACAGAAACTTGTCATCTGCGAGCCTCTGTCCTGGAGCCTCCAGACTTGATCCCAGTGCAAAACCACTGCACCTATTGTCACTCTTGTCACAGTGGGTGGGATCACTGACCTTGTTCCCTCCATTGCTCTTCATATCACAGCCCTTGCTCCCCCGGGGTTCTTGTCAGATATCCCTCAATCTCCAAGCCACCACTGCCTCAGGTACCCTCTCCCACCCAATCAGGTCCTCTGAATTGTGAGTATTCTAGGTTTTCTGACCCCAGAGCAATTTAGTTGAGATGGCTCCTGATTCTAGGTCTTGAGTATCTGCCGAACCATGTAGTGAATCTGTTCTCTAAAGCAAGCTTGTTCAGGAGTCGCATTTAGACCAAAACCCCTTAAAGCATGTAAGGATCATGAATTTATTTCTCTTACAATTAGGACTGCAGGATGCCATTATTACCATGGCCACTTGCACTTTACAGTTTAGGTTATGTTCCGCACCCTTTGGTTCCCTGCCCCCAGCTGAGGAGCAGGAGTTGAGGTTGCAAATTGCTTTGTCCATTTCTCTATTTGGCCTTTCCGATTTTCTGTGCTGTTTAGGTTTCTCATGGCTACTTTATCAGTTCTCAGAGTTCTTCCTCGCTCTCCTTGGAATATACTTTCTCCTTTGCTGCCCTGAATTTTTTCTCCTGTGGAGTCCAGTGAAGGGTACTTCTCTTCCACCATCTTCTAATGAGAATCCTTCTTTGAACATTTAAAAAAAATATGTACAGCACACCATAATTATCTATATTCACTCTACTGTGCAATAGCAGGCAGAACTTCTTACTCCTAACTTAGTACCCACTGATAGACCTCGCCCCAGCCCTCTCTCTTCTCCCTCTCTCCAGCTTCTGGTGACCACTATTTAACTCTCAACCTTCACGAGATCCACTTTTTTACATTTCACATTTGAGTGCATCATGGTATTTCTATTTCCAGTTTTTCAAAAAACCTCCATACTGTTTTTGATAAGTGCTGTACTGATTTACATTCCCTCAGCCATGTATAAGAGTTCCCCTTTCTCTGCATCCTAACCAGCATTTGCATTTGGTATTTGTCTTTCTTATATTAACCATTCTTACTGGGGTGAGGTGATATTGTATTGTGATTTTGATTTACATTTTCCTGATGATTAGTGATGTTGAAATTTTTTTTCATATACCTTTTGGCTATTTGTATGTGTTCTTTTGATAAATGTCTATTCAGATTATCTGCTCATTTTAAAATCAGATTGTTTGGGGGCTTTTTGCTATTGGGTTGTTTTAGTTCTTTATAAACTCTCAATATTAATCACTTATCAGATGGATAGTTTGCAAATATTTTTTACTCTATTGAGTGTCTCTTTTGCTATGCAGAAGATTTTTAGTTTGCAATAAGTCCATTTGTCTAGTTTCACTTTATTGCCTTTGCACTGGAGGTAATATCCAAAAAATCTTTGCCCAGACTTATGTCTTGAAGACTGAAAGTAATTTTTAAAAGAAAACCTCATATGAACCAGGGATGCAAGTCTGTCATAAATCAAGAATTATTGAGCACATTAGATTGTCTACCAATGGGGAAGGGGCTTTGGGGAAAAGAAAGGAAGAAGTTAAAAAGGTGCATAGGACCCAAGAGACAATTATGGAGAGTCACTAAAGTAGGCCCCGTCAGCTGGTGAAGATAATGCAAATCAACTCTACTGTGTACCTCTGCATTTATTTCATATTCTTTTATTTAATCTGCAATTGAAATTTTTAATACGTTAAATGCCAGTTTGTATTTTTTCTGTGAATTATTTATGGTTTTAAAGGGTGGGGCTCTCATTTTATAAGAGGTCTTATGTAGTATGGATTTTTGTTTTCTTCATGTGCAATGCAAATATTTTCCCTAGTCCTTTCTGGCAGAAATTTTGCCCTTTTTTTGGCAGGAGGTGGGGTACCAGGGATTGAACCCAAGGCACTTAACCACTGAGCCACATCCCCAGGTCTTTTTGTTTTTTATTTTGAGACAGGGTCTCACTAAGTTGCTTAGGGCCTTGCTAAGTTGCTGAGGATGACTTTGAACTTTTGATCCTCCTGCCTCAGTCTCCTGAGCTGCTGGGATTATAGTACCACCCTGCTCTGTTGACCCCCCCCCCCCATTTTTTTTTTTTAAAGAAATGTTAACAGGCAGAATTTTAAAAGAACTGTTGACTTGAGAGGGCTTCTTTTGATCTTTTTAGTATTCATGATGCTGTGAGCTCACTTGTGATGGAAACCTTCACAGCTGCTGAGGCAGAATCTCTCTCCAGGGCCCTAGAGTCCTCCCAACCATGAACCTCTGCTCCATCCTTGGGCTCCTATCAAACGGCATATGAAGCAGATGTTGGTAAAATAACATGTGTCCTATCCCCACTCCAGGGGCTCAGTTAGAGCAGCTTTATCTAAGCAGCTCTGCTTCTGACAAGCCTTAGCCTCAGGAACTTGGTCCTGTGCCTTCTTCTATTCCCATCCTGGGCATCTGAGCCCTAGCCCCTCCCCCATGGGCAGTGATAAGATCATCCCAGCACATGACTGGTGTTGGGAGTCTGTGAGATGCTGGGAGGGCCAGGGAGGAGGAGGGGGTGCCCTTCTTAGGTCTACACGGGACTTACTAGTCAGGATAACAGTAATTGCACACCACTCTTTTCTGAGCTGCCAGCATTGGCCTTGATCTTCATCCAATTTCTCAAAGTCTCTTTGCTCAGCAATCTTTTGCTTTAGCAAATAAATGAGACTGACGAATGTTTAGATCAAAACTCAAGGTCAGAATCAGCAGAACCTGGTCTGGTCCAGGCCACTTTTGAAAGTCTCTCTTCACTTGGAACACTCTGACCCCTACCCACCCAAGGCCTCCAACCCTCTGATCTTTGATTCTGGGAATCCTTCCAGGTCCTCCTGCTTGTGGAACGAGCTATCACTTTTATCAATAATATCAACAATGGCTCAGCAACCAGCACCCCATATGTACACTGTAGTTGGCTGGACACCTTCATGTCAGCTGTGGTCATCCTATAACACAAATCAGGGAGGGCTGTGGCCTTATTTAACCAGGAAAGCAAAGCAACTTGTCCGGGGGTACATAGGACCCCAAACTTGGATCTTCAGACTCTGGGCACATGGTACCTTGCCCCCAGTTTCCTCTCATCCTCAGCCTCTTTTCTACCCCACCCAGCTGTCACCATAAGGGGACACTAAGGAAAGTATGACTGAATTATTACCCTCGCTGGTTGTTCCGGAGACTCTAGATGTCAGAATGACATCAATGTCAAGGCTTTCTTGAGCCTCCTTGTGAAACACAGCCCCCCATTGAAGCCAGAATCATAGACACCCCCTCCCTACCACCAAAGATATCCATATTCTAATCCTGAGTCCTGTGGATACATTACCTTAGATATCTATAGAGTCAATCAAAGACCTAGAGATGGGGAGATTGCCCTGGATTACACAGGTAGCCCAACAAAATTCCAAGGATCCCTGTGAGAGGGAACAGGAAGGTCAGAAACAGGGAAGGAGGCATGGAGAAGTAAGTGTGGGGGAGGTGGTCAGAATGGCACAATGGCTACATATCGGGCACAGAAGCCTCTAGAAGCCAGAAGAAACAAGGTGCAGATCCCCTAAACTCCTGCGGGGCCCAGCCCTGCCCATCTACTTTAGATTTACCACCTCTACAATAGCAAGATAATAAATCTGTGTTGTTTGAAACCACCAAATGTGTGGTCATTTGTTGCGGCAGCAGTGGAAATTAATGCACTTCCAGAGGCCTATTGTGCTCTGAGAACCTTGGCCTGAGAGAACACAAGTGCATCCTGTCTACCTGTCTTGAATTACAGGCAGGTAGATTGAGACCTGAAGAAGGGGAATGACTGGTACAAAGCATGCAATGAGCATTTTGTCTGAGCCTTTAAACCCCATGCTCCTGACTATGGTTCAGATCTTGATTCACCTCTCTCTGAAATGTCCCCCATCTATCCCCCCTCTGTTTCCTTTTTTGTTTGCACTTTTGCTTATTGCCTGAATTCATTTGGCTTTCCAGCAACACCTTGATAGGAAATGAGTGAAGTCATTTACATCTTAGTATAAAGCAGCAGGTAGGAAGGCAATCCTGGGTGAAATTCTGCAGAGTAAGCTTTGAGGAATCCAGAGAACTACATAGGGACTGGAGAGGGAGGCCTTATAGAATAGGGAGGGTCAAGGTCAAAGAGGCAAGCCACAGCTTATCTCTGGGGCAGTAACATTATCTTTTTGGTGCTTCCTGAGCTGCTGGCCTCGGCTAACTGCAGCTTTGGCTTTGCAAGAATCTCTGGATACAAAGTAATATCTCCTGCTGGGTAACCAGAGTTTACCACCAAAGGCCTCTCAGAGAGGCTGCAGTTGAGGCAACTAAAGGGAAGATATTGTTATGTCCATGTAGACAAGGAGGCAGCCATGTTAAGTTGAGCTCCTGCTGTGACTGACCACTTACATGTAACCTTCTCATTGATCCTCATAATGGCCCTGGGAAGCAATATCATTATGGTCTCCATAATGGTGAGGAACTTGAGGCTTACAGAGTTGATATCCAACTGCCCACAGCCTCAGATTAGCAAATGATGGACCCAGGATTGGATGGAATTGGTGAGCCCTTCCCCCCGAGGTTCCTCTTTTAAAATGGATCAAACTTCAACTTGAAGGATGAGGCTCAGAGGATGGGAGTTCTGGCCTCAGCAACAAGTGGCAGAGAAAACTCAAAGCCAGTAGCGTGCAGGGCTAGCTCCCACAGGCTTATGAGAACCAGCAGTGTAGCATCTCAGAGGCATTCAACAACTGATCTTGGAATATACCAACTCTGCATTCAGTGATGTTAAGTTGTTTGCTTGGCATGGGAAATATTGTCGCCATGGCAAATACTCTAAATTAGGGCTTCCCCTCCTTACCTTCCTCTTCTACCTACCTGCTCCCAGCCCAGAGCTATTGTGAGATCTCACTAGCACAGCCCCCCCACACACACACACATCTTCCTCTCCCACCTCCCACATTAGTTCTGCAGCCACCTTCCCTGTCCAGCCAAGAGCCCTTAAGGACAGGGTCACAGGTGCTAGGCATGTACCTTTGCTGAGTGTGCTATTTACTGGGCACCTGATAAAACACACTGGTCAAACAAACAATTTCAAACCTGACCCCAAGAGGCACACCAGTTTTTGGAATGTAAATCCAAGAACATCATTTAGGATTATTCCTAGAGGAGAATGCTAATGTTGGCTTCTTTGGACTCTGGAAATCCTTTAAAATGCCCCCTAATCCCTCCCCTCCCAGGAGCCTGTCAGACTGCTGGCTGGGGAATTCGTGCCCCAACCTCTGAGCAAGCATTCACCAAAGGCCACTCCTCAGCCTCAGAGATGCCTTTGGACGATCTCCTGCCTCCCCTGTTAGTCAGGGTGACAGTCGTGTCTCCAGGACATGCCAGTACAGGGCCGGCATCTGAGAGGCGCTGAGCAGATGATGGCTGAATCCATCAGCACAACCTCCTCTTTCCTCCCTTGTCATTTTTTCCTTTCCTGTATTTTAGCCCCTCCACCACTCTCCAAGATACATTCTCCTTCTATGAGTTATTCCCCAGCCTGGGCCAGCTCTGCCCCTACAGCCTTGGAGCCCGTGACCAGGCAGTGTGACTCAGAGCCCCCGTTTCCACATGAACCATGTTTAAGTGCTGCATCCAGCTGGCACAGCCTTCTTGACTTGTGTCAGGGAGGCAGCCCTGCAGCTGCTTTGGGGAGGATGTGTGTGTGTGTGTGTGTGTGTGTGCACGCGCGCGCAGAGATGGAGTCCTGGCTCAGCTTGGGATGGCCCCCAAGCCCTCTGCCCATGACTCTGGCCTTCCCATCCTGCACTCCTGGCCTGATTGTGGCTGGAAAAGTCGAGACAGGAATTTTGAAATGATCCACACCCCAACCATAGCACATGGCTGCAAAATGCCCTCTGGCTTTGGAAGAGGCCCAGAGAAATTAAACCCAGATGGCAGAAAACCTGCCTCTGGGGAAGCTGGCAACTGTTATAGCTCTCTTCTTTCTTTCTCTTGGGCCAGGAGAACCCCAGATATTAAATTCTATACAACAATGACATGCAGCCATCATATAGCACATACTACAGAACAGTCTCTATTCTCAAAACTTTCCCTGTATTCATTCATTTCATCTTTGCAATGACACTAGGAGGCAAGTAGTATTGTTTCTATTTTACATCTGAGGAGACTGAGACACAGAGAGGCTAAGGAAATTGCCCAAAGTCACACAGCTAATAAATAGCTAATCTGGGATTTGAATCTAGGCCCAACGCCTAAGCTAGCTCACAAAACTAGAGATGGAGAAGTAATGAGAGACCACACTGCTGTTACTTAGGAGGTCTAAATGGGAGGCTGGCTAGAAGGCTGATGGCCCATGAATGAAAAAGGCAGCACAGTCCCACATGGAAGACAGGAAAGCCATTTAGTGTCTTAGGAATGGCACATTAGGGACAAGAACTTGTGGGTGGCCACCTCGGGAAGCAGACCTAGCTCTACTTCCCCAGTCTGTTTTGAGGTGCCTTCGGACTTAAACCTTCAGGCCCTGCCAAAGTTTTCCCAGGACAAAGCAGGGCTTTCATCCAGAGCCCTGGTCTTCCACTAGTCAAGTTTCTCACCCACACAATGATCCGTAGGTACAGTAAAGGATTTTATGAACATTCAATCTGATGTAATCCCTGAACCCTAACCATGTACTGGGCCCTGCGAAAGGGCTCTAAATATTTTAAATTATTTCATCTTCACAATTTAGCTTATAGAAGTAAATACACGGATAGAATAGCTCTGTTTTACAACCGAGGACACAAAAGCAACAAAGAGAGTAAAGAGTTGGCCCAAAGTCATGGAGCAATTGAGTAGTAGAACCAGGATTTGAAAGCCAGAATCCATGCACTTAAACACTAAATACTCTACCTCTCAAAGAAAATAGCCAGCAGGTTGTGGATTTCCTCCTCTGAACTTTACATGTATTAATAAACTGATGACTCACAGTTTTATGAGATAGGCCCCATTTTACAGATGAACTGAAATTCAGAGAGGGCGAATAACGTTCCCAAGGGCACACAGCAAGTACAGTCAGCCCTCCATATTCACAGAGTCTGTATCCATACATTCAAGCAAGTAAAGATCAAGAATATTTAAAAGAATTCCATATGTATTAAACATGTACCAACTTTTTTCTTGTCATTATATTCTCAAAAATACAGTACAGCGACTATTTACATAGTAGCGTGTACATTGCATTAAGGGGCATAAGTCTCCTGGAGGTGACTTAAAGTATATGGGAGGACGTGTGGGGTTATATGTAAGTACTATGCTAGTTTATGCTATAAGGGACTAAAGCATCAAAGGATTCTGTTTTCACAGAGTTGGGGGCAGAGGGTGTCCTGGAACAAATCCCCCTTGTGACACAGCCAGGGACCTCCCATAAAAAGCAGGCCCTCTAAGGGTCCAGGGATTATAACCTCTCAGGAGAAATAACAGAGCTAAGTTAGCTCTCCTTCTTGCAGGGTTAACAGTAATGTCAAAAAATTAGGAGTTAAAAAAGTGCGTCAGCCTTCAAGGCTCTGGGAGTGAGATAAGATGCCAGGGGCTGGGAAGTCAGCTCAGCTCAGCCTTCTTTCTGGATTATGTCAGCAGAAACACCAAGAAGCTGGAGCCAGGCAGCAAAAGCACCAAGACGAGGTCACTGAGTCAGGGCAACAGTACACCCCATTCTGAAAACAATTCTTTCCCAGAGTTGAGGCAAATACATGGATATAATAGTCACTGAAGGAAACTTCAGTTCCCTTGATTTTATCAGCAGAATAAAACGCATGCACGCAGGAAGGGACTGAAGATGGTCTCGAGACCTGTGACACATGAATAAATATGACAGAGAACAGCAGGTGAAACCCCACCCCTGGCTGGGATGACCTCCAGAGACCGCAATTTCCCTACCCCACAGACGCCAAAGTTATGCGTCCTTGTCCTGTGCTGGAGCCATCCCAGGGTGGATGATGGACAGGCAGCCTCCCAGAACCAGAACCAGGCAGAGGCACAGTGCAAGCAGAACGAGGCTCTTTGCAGAGGGCCTCTGCTTGAACCAGAAGGCAGACATTGTATTTGTATTTCAGCAGGATGCTGAGTTCAAAATGAAACACCTCCCTACCTGCAGGAAGAGTGGTAGATATAGCCAGAAGATCAATTAATCCACTTCTTACTGGCTGAGTAACCGGGCTAATTATTTAACCTCTCTGAGCCACAGTTTTCTCAGCTCCCCCAAAATGTCAGGATGGATTGCTGCTGTTTTACCTTTTTTGGTGATGCTGGGTCTTGAACCAGGGCTTCAGGCAGGCCAGGCAAGCACTCTACCTCTGAGTCACATCCCCAGCCCCTGCTACTGTTTTCACCACAATTTATAAATCATGTTCTATCTGAATGTGCTGCTNCCTTCTTTCTGGATTATGTCAGCAGAAACACCAAGAAGCTGGAGCCAGGCAGCAAAAGCACCAAGACGAGGTCACTGAGTCAGGGCAACAGTACACCCCATTCTGAAAACAATTCTTTCCCAGAGTTGAGGCAAATACATGGATATAATAGTCACTGAAGGAAACTTCAGTTCCCTTGATTTTATCAGCAGAATAAAACGCATGCACGCAGGAAGGGACTGAAGATGGTCTCGAGACCTGTGACACATGAATAAATATGACAGAGAACAGCAGGTGCAGGTGAAACCCCACCCCTGGCTGGGATGACCTCCAGAGACCGCAATTTCCCTACCCCACAGACGCCAAAGTTATGCGTCCTTGTCCTGTGCTGGAGCCATCCCAGGGTGGATGATGGACAGGCAGCCTCCCAGAACCAGAACCAGGCAGAGGCACAGTGCAAGCAGAACGAGGCTCTTTGCAGAGGGCCTCTGCTTGAAGCAGAAGGCAGACAGGACTGATGGAAATCCACAAATAAGATTCTCAGAGCCAGGGGGAGTCAGGGGGGAGAGGCCAGCTAACCAACCTGCTCTCCAGGTGCTGGGGCAATCATGCCAAAAACTGCACTAGAAAGGAAGCTCCTCAAGGACCCTTCCTAACGCCTCCCCCTCCCAGAACCGCCTCCCTCTCCCAGAACCGGTGCCCACTCCCCAGGCCACTGCATCTGTTCCTCCCTGTGGCCTCTGGGCAGGCCCACCCTTCCCTGAATATGGCCATAACCTACCAGGGTCAGAAAGACTTTCCTGGAAATGTAACCCAAGCCTGGGAGGAGAGCAGCAGTCCCGGTGCCTCTTCCTCGGGGAAGTGCTGTGGGAGTGATTCTCAACTCTCTAAACAGCAGGCTGCACACATCCTGCTTTAAGACTGGGGTGGGGTGGGGTGGGGTCGGGGGAGGACATCCCTTTACTAGAGCCCCAGCCCTCCCATCAGCTGCCCAGAAGTTGACAAATGTGTCAAGCTTGAATGAACCCCCACCCCACTGCACCTCAAGGAGGAGAATCCCCAAGGACATTCTAACTACTTTGGAAAAAGTGCATCCCCAACCAGATCTCTCTGGAATGACTCCCTAGCAGCTGGACCAAGGATAATAACACCCAGTCCAGACCTCAAGGTCTGACTGTGTCCTCCATCTGGATGGCGTTCCAGCCCCACTGCCAGATATCTCACACCCAGCATCATAGACGCTGGACATGCCCCCAGCAGGATCCCCCTGTCCATCTTCCTCTACCCTAAACTCCTCCGAATCTCCTCCAGCCATAACTCTCTCCAAGTTATGCTGTCAGTTTCAACCAGAGTAACAGTAATAATCCAAACTCCTTGACTTTCCAAACCATCTTTCCTCCTCCCCTCCTTCTCCCCACACCACTCCATCCCAGCACTGTAGAGCTAGATTTAGTTGTCTGTGTCCTCACTGGATAAGGAGCTCTCAGAGTAAGGACCATATCTGATCCTCTAGCTCAAGCCCAGGGCTGGGTAAAAGCAGAGACTGATTTAATAAATGTCTGCATATGCTCAGAAGTATGAAGGTTCCCCTCCCATGTGGTCCAGGATCAGGGTCTCGGACACCTTCAACTCCAGGGCTGCTATTTGCTTGACACATAGCAGATGTAGTACAGCAGTAATGCCAAGTGGATTCAAGGCCCTGGTACTGGGGTCACAAAGAGCTGGCCTTGAATCTAGATCTGTATTTACCAGCTGTGTGACCTACAGAGGATGGCTTCACCTCTCTGGGGCTCTGTTTTTGCATCTGTATTGAGGGTGGGGTTGATCCCTCAGATTGGCATCAGGAAATTGAATGTCCCCAGGGGTAGACATGGACTTAGACAATGCCTTTCTCTGGGGTCCACAGGCCACCCAGAGTAGAGATCAAGCCCGTGACAAATGTTCACTCAGACAGAGGGGAGCAGGGGATCCTCTAGGAAGATGGATCTCTAAATCTTTCCAGGCCAAATGTGAATTATCAATAGCTCCAGAGAATAAGGCCCAGAGAGTTGCCCAAAAGAGCCACGAAGACCTGGCTACCTCTCAGACAACAATTAAATTCTAGAAACTGGGCTCCTCCTTCACCACTCCTGCTTTTTAGGTTTTTATTTTAAAATTATTTTTAGACTTGCAAAAAATAATATATAGGATTCTTGTATACTTGTCAATCAGCTTTCCCCAGCATTGACATCTGATATAGTCATAGTGCAATGATCCAAACCAGGAAATGAACATCGACACCATACTATTAACTTACAGAATGCTATGGTTTGAGCCATATGTCCTCCCAGAGATTCATGGCCCCCAGTGTAGTGGTATTAAGAGATAGTGAACTTCAAGAGGTGGGATTAGTGAAGGTAGTTAGGTCATGGGGATACTGCCCTTGAAAGGGATTAATGTTGGTCTCTCAGAGTAGCTTAGTTCTTCAAAGAATGCTGTCTTGCCACGTGATCTCTTCCACACGGATTCCCACTATGATATTACCTGCCTTGAAGTCCTCTCACCAAAGCTGAGCAGATGGTGGCACTGTGCTTTTGAAATGTGAACTAAATAAACCTCTTTTATTTATAAAGCATCCAGCCTTGGGTATTTTGTTATAGCAACAGAAGATGGACTCATACACAGATCTTATTTAAATTTCATCAACTGTCACACTAATGTTCTGTTAGTGTGAACATTGATGTTTCATGGCCTTGATGGTTTTAAAAAATGCTGTCCACTTCTTTTAGGATGTCTCTTCATGATCTAACTGGGGTTATGCATTTTGGGTAGAGCAGCACAGAAGTGATGGGTGTCCTCACTGCATCATATATCAGAGGTACACAATTTCAGTATGTCTCTTTACTGGTGGTGTTAACTTTGATCATTTAGGAAAGCTGGTATCTGCCAAGTTTTTCCACTGTAAAATTACTATTTATTCCTTTTAATTAGTAAGACTTTTGTGGACAGATTCTTGGAAACGATGCAACTATCCTGTTTCTCATCATCCTTTTGCCCACTAATTTTAGTATCCATTGATGATACTTTCCAACAATCAATCATTACTGTGGTGTTTGCCAATTGACAATTTTCCATTTCCTTCATTCTTTCCATATTTATTAATTGGAGTTTTGCTATAAGAAAGAGTTTGGTCCTTCTCCTTATTTATTTTTTTATATCAATAGGGATTCAAGGGCATTTATTTAATTCTATTACTATCATTATTTATCTTGCTCATCAAGTTGTCTCATCCTTTTTAAAATATCTCAACCCATCTGCTTCCTGTTGCACCAACTTTCTAATGAGACATGTCCAGAGGCTAAGTCACCTGCCCTCCATGTCACTTCCCAATCAGAACACATCAAACACTGTCTGGCAGGTAGTTGGGTTTCCCTGGAACCCACCAAGGCACCATCCCAGCAAGGATGGGACCTTTTCCTGGAATAGACAGGCTGCAGTCAGGGAACATGTGTCATAGCTCCATAGGCAGGAAGTTACAGATAGGGTTGAACCCAGCCAGGTGGCCTCTGGTCCTGCCACTTGCCATCCAGCCATTCATCCTCCCTCCTGCACCACCAAACTCACATCCTGAATTGTTCCTGCTTGCATCCCCCTTCCTGCTGGGCTGAGAAGCCAAAGCAGCAGGCAGCTGGCAACATCTACCCAAAGTTTTTTCCTAATTTGCAAAGGAAATACTCTCCACCCAAGGGATGATTACCAGCTGCTCTCCACCAGTTACAAGGGCAGCCAAAGGAGACAAGGCAGTACACAGCTGCCAGAGAAGCTCTAGCCCAGGAAAGGAAGCATTTGCCAGTGTTGAAGTGAGCCCAAGGGAGAAGGCTGTGGATACATTTCTCTTGTTTTAAGACATGCAAGGATTCTGTTTGCCCTGGGAGAGAAGTGGACCCAGTTTTTGAGGTCAGGAGCTGGGTACACAGGGCTCCTCCCAGGGTTGCAATGCTGCCTCACCTTCAGAGTAGACCTAGACTCCTTCACTGTTCTGATGTACTTCCTAACATACTTCCACTCTTAACATATGGGCTACATCCACAGTTACAGTGAAAATTAGCATCATATTTTCAAAACACCTGCTTCTCTCTTCAGCTGAGCCAGGAGTGTGCACCTGTGAACCTTTGGGCTGCAGAGGATCCTTCCTGTCTTGCACCCTCCCATGCCCCATCCCCCGACTCAGCTCTAGGCCCACCACCCCCTGGGAGCCTCCATGAGTTTCTCCAGGCCTCTCTCTTCCCCTGCTCTCATTCCTGTATCATTTAGGGACACATCTATCTCCCTACCACACTGCGAATTCCTCACAGTCAGGGTCTTGTTCATCTGCATGGAGTACCTGGCACTGTCCCCACGCAGAGCAGGAGTTGATTTGCCAGCATCACCCAACTGGCACTTTGCAGATTGGCACTTTGATGGGAGAGGCCTGGTTGGCCCTGCCTCATCCTCTAGCTCACTCTGTCTCTTTCTCTCCATTTCTCTGTCTACGTGAGACAAAGCTCATCTCGTTCTAGCTGAGCCTATGAGCAGGTTGTCAAGTCTTCCTCTAGGGCCTTAAGACTCTTGAATTCCTAAACCACAAACTTACCCACCAATTTAGAAGCTTGGTTAGTGCCCATATTTACTCACTTTGATTAGATGTTCTGCCGGAGTCTCAGACCAACTTCTTCCTATCATGCTCCATTGACGGCACAACAGGAAGCAAATGTCTCTCAGCTCACCTCTCCCATTTCCTCTTTCTGCACAGCCCCCAGGCTGTCTGTCCATTCCAGACCTGTGATGTCTCCTCTTTAGTACATCTTCACAGGGACTTGTGCTCAGGGCCTCTGGAGGGGCTGCTGACACTAAACAGGGAGTTTGTAACCCTTCCCCTGATCTCAATCTCTTGCCTTGATGTAAATGTATTTCTTTGAAATCAAGACATTTATTCCAGCCATATATTACTTTTTAGAGTTATAGTGTGGCTTTCCAGATATCTTCTCTGGGGATTAGGCCAGGCTACCTGCTTTTACCTAACACCAGTTTCAATGATTCTTATATACAAAGATCCCACCACCCCAGAATTCCCAGGAGCTCAGTTTCCCTGCCATGGACCAGTTGTAGAGGGTGGGATTCAGTGATATCCATGCGCCCATCATCTGTGACATCCTGTTTTGACTCTAAGAACTTACCTTTGGAGATTGCTGTTTGTGCTTCTGCAAGCCCATGACTGGAAACTGGACACCCAGCCAGTTCAAGGTCAGGAATGGCAAATAGTAGCATTTGGGCTTGGAAGTGGGTGGATGGCTGCCAGCTTTGAGTAGCCAGTCTAATTTCTCTAGAGTTATTTCCTTTTAAATACTTTCAGTGTCTCTGGAAACTCAAAAATCTGGCTGCTAATCAACAGTTGAGAACTGGAGACCTTTCCCCAACCACTCTTTCACCTCTTCACCCGACCTCCCCAAGTACCTCTCTGGGCCACACCCCAGACAGAGCACAAAAGGCAGAATAACATACTCATTCGTGCTTACCTTGCACTTGACTGGACTAGATCTGCTTTCCATGACCCACACATATTAAGCTGTCCCATCCTCCTACAACCCCATTTTAAAATGAGGAAAATCAGGCACAAAGTGATTAGGTAATTCCAAATTTCAGGGCTGGGATTTGGACCCGACTATCCCCAACTCCACCCTCAGCCTCCACCCTGTTGGTTTATTGCACCCTCCCTTCTGAATCCAGATGTTTTCCCCTCCTCACCAGATATTTCCTGCCGTTTTATTAAATAAGTTGTTTATTATGGCAATTTTGAAATATGTCCTCCAAAAGTGCCAGATGGGGATAATGAGCTCCCAAAGCATCCCCCACCCAGCCCACCAATGACCAATCAGCAGCCGATCTCTTTTGCCTACTCTGCCACCTACTTACTACTTTTGGTATTATTTTGAAGCAAATAGCAGATATCATATCATGTAATCTGTAAATATTTGAGGTACCTTTGAAAGATAAGGACTCTGACCACAGTCACACCTAAAAAAGTCAACACTGAATCCCTATCATCAAATATCTAGTCACTCCCATATAAATGCCATAATGTTTCCATTTATCATGTATTTGAATCAGAATTCAAATAAAGTCCCCATGCTATGAGTGATTGACGTACCTGTATACATATATGCGTATAGACAGACGATAGCTGCACATGATGATGATGATTGTAGACAGATGTTTTTCATCTCCCAGTCCCTCTCCAACTCCATCTTCATGCTTTCCCTTTCAACTTATTTATTGAAGAAACTGGTTGTTCCTGCTGTACATTAATTTTCCCAAGGTCTGGATGTTGTTGACTGCATCCTCTGGTATTGTTTAGCATGGCTTTCTGTCCTCTGCATTTCCTTTAAAGTGAAAGTCAAAGGTGTAATCAGATTTGGGTTTGAAGATGTTCACCAGACTCCTTCACAGATGACGCTGTGCTTCGGTGGCTGTGTGATAGGAACCTGGCTTACCTTTGACGACATATTCTCCTCCTGTAGACCCTTTCCTATCTGCTTGAGCATCTTCCTTCTAAATGGCTTCTTAGCTACTGGCATTCCTTAGCACTTGGCTACCAGATCCCTACGCAAGCCACAGTACCACCCAGGGCTGGGCATACAAAGAGGAACAGAATACAAACTCCACCTGAAACTGCCCAATGGATGGCTGGTTTTAGGCGATGGGAGGATGGAAGGTCATCACTAAGGGAATTCTCCTCACTTCTAAAACTAAACTAAGAAAACTCTCAACAAATGAAATCAGTGTCAGCTGATATCACATTGTCCGACTTTGACAATGGGTTTGTCTCTAGCTGGGGATGGCCCCTGCACAGTTCCTGGGATCTGTCATTTTAGCTCTGGGCCTTTGCTCCTTGAACTTCCCATCCTCTCCACTGCTCACTTACTGCAGCTGTTCTCATTCCTCTGTATGCAGGAGTGGGGCTCTGTCTATCACTGTGCTTTCTCTCCTCAAAGCTCTCTGAGCAGGGCAGATTTTCCTGAGGTTTGGGACGTGATTAGGTTTCAAGTTGCCCTGAGGCTGGGTCCCTTGTCATCTTCTGACTCCCTAGGCCACAGGCTCACTTCCTGTCATTATAGTGCAGCTCAACTCTGGTTGTCCCTTCAGTGACAGGGACTATCTGCTTCAGATCTCACCCCAAGAGCTCAGAGGACCTGGTAAAGCTCTCAGATTTCTGCCCCTTTCTGCTTCCATTCCCACGCAGTCTCTGTGGATAGAAAGGAATCATGTGAAGGGAAAGATGCTTCTCCCCTTAGAATCACATTTTGTACCAATGGGTCCCTTGGACAGTCCAGCAAAGTCTTTGAGTTCCCTCTCAGAACAATATTCTTTTAATATAAAATAAAATATATTTAATACAAATTATAACCGGGTATGGTGGAACATACCTGGAATTCCAGCTACTTGGGAGGCTAAGGCAGGAGGATCACAAGTTTGAAGCCAGTGTCAGCAACTGAGACAGACTCTTTTTCAAAAATCAATAAATATATTAAAAGAGCTGGGGATGTAGCTCAGAGGTAGAGTGCCCTGAGTTTAGTCCTCAATACCAAAATAATAAATACACTTAGGAAAAAAAAATTATAGCTCCAATCTGGAAATAATCCAAAGGTCACTCAACAAGCAAATGGTTAAGCAATCAGTCCATGCCTGCTGTGGAACATCACCCAATAAGACAAAAGAACAAGTTGTTGATCTGCACAAACAAGTCGGATGGGTTGCAAGAGGACTGTGCTAGATGGGGAAAAAAAACAATTTCAACAGTTTTGTATTTCTGAGAGTCATGAATTTCCAAAGGTAAGAGATACCATTACATGACATTATTTACATAATCCAAATTATACAAATAAAAAACAGATCTGTGGATGGCAGGGCCTAGGGAAGGGAGAAGGGGGGAATGTCTGGTTTTCAAAGGACCATGTGAGGGATCCATGTGGCCACAGGACTGTGCCGTGTATTCACAGTGGTGGTGGTCACATGAATCTACACGTGTGACCAAATTATACAGAACAAAATACACACACAAACTGGTGCATGTAAAACTTGAAACATCTGAATAAGACCCGTGGATTTGATCCATGTGGAATCCTTGGTTGTGAGGGTACACCACAGTTATGCAAGAGGTCACTGCTGAGGGAACTGGGCGAAAGTACTCTTGATTATTTCTGTATTATTTCTTACAGATCCATAACCGCATGTATCTTAAAAATTTAAACCTGAGGCTGGGGCTCAGTGGTAGAGCATTTGCCTAGCACGTGTGAGGCACCGGGTTCAATCCTCAACACCACTAAATAAATGAATAAATAAATAAATAAAGGTATTGGGGTCCATCCACAATTTAAAAATTTTAAAAATGTTAAATATTTATTCTGAAATAGTTACTAACATTTAAAAACCCTCATGATATAGCAATATATGCATTATCAAGATTAACATATGAAAAATGACCTAGTGATGGATCCTACAACTGCCACAATAGTGATAGTCTTCGTCCCTTGGGAATGCTGTAACAGAATACCATAAACTGTGTATTCTGGAAATTTATTTTTTACAATTCTGGAGATTGGGAAGTTTATAGTCAAGGCACGTGCAGATTCGGTGTCTGCTGAAGGTCCCTTCTGAGGGAAGGGAGCAAAGAGGGAACTTGCTGGGGGTCTTTCATAAGGATACTGATCCCATCCAGGAGGGCTCACCCTCGTGACCTAAACACCACCCAAGGCCTCCACCTTCAAACACCATCCCAATAGGGATTAGGTTCCAACATATGGAGGGTAGAAGGACACACACACCCAGTCCAGGGCAGTGAGGAATATGAACGATATTTCAAGATCCTTGGGGCAGGTCCTGCGGATGTTACTGTGCTTTGTTGCCTATGGTTGTAATTGAAGGAGGCTAATGAAGGGAGCTAATGAAAATGAAAATGTAAATTGTTTCCCATCCAAATTCAGGGATCCCCTGAATTATACCATGGACTCCAAGTTAATTATACCATGGACCTCATTGTTTAAGTTAACAACTTTCTCTCTTGCATCACACAAGCTATCAGGGCCAGAAGGCAGAAAGTAGCAGACAGGGAACCTGTGGAGGGTTAGTGCTGCAATGCCTCATCTGGGGCCAGGGTGTGTTCCTTGGGGGCTAAGGCAAGATAACCTTTTAAAACGTTCAGTCATGTTTCTCCCATATGGCCTTCCTGCCACCTAAATGGCCAGACCTTAGGGAAGATCTCCAAATTTTCTTTTGGATTTTGAGTATAGGAAATTAAGGTTCTCTTTCTAGCCCATTTTTTATAAATTAAAAAAATGTTCCCAGAACTGGGGAAGAGAAAGTAAGAGGGACGCAGACCAGTGTAGACATCAGAGGGACCCTGTTCCTGCCTCCTGGCCAGAATCCTAGAGTTGGTAGGAATCAAGGGCAGAGGAAGCTGAAACATGGTGAGTCCAAGGTGAATAAGGCCACAGGTAGCCCAAGTCCACGTCCTAGACTGGCATCGAAGCAAACAAATGATACCTTCAATAAAGAGTCAGGCCTGAAGGTGTTGGTGGACTACCATGAGTATGGATGTGTGGGGCTGATGATCACCAGGGAAAGCAGGACATGGGGACTAAGTAGAGGCTCATGAGGACAGATGCCACCAAGAACCAGAGCCCACCACGATCCTAGGTCTGGGCATCAATCAGTTGCCTGGAATTGATGCAATTCTAGGAAAGGGGTAAGACTGTCAAAGTGCTGAGATTTCACTTCCCTAGTTCTATAGAATGGGGTCCCATGATAGAAAACAACTGTTCGGGGAAAAAAGTGATCGCATTTTCTTGTCGACTTGAGTTTGAGCCCCAAAGTGCACACTAGAGGCACTTTTGGAATGCACTGGCACAGCTCCTGCAACACGTGCTGTTGGCAGCCCTCTGGTGCCCTTTCCCTCCCGTACTCAGGACACCATGGCCGATATCCAACAGTCCTTACTCACACTGCTGTGTCTTTGGCTGTGTCTTTGTAGTGAACGATGCCTGTTGTGCCCCAGTCCACCAGTGCAGTGTGCCAGCAGTTCCAAGAACATAATGTCCCTAGCCCCTGGCTCCCAAGAACCCCCAACCAAAGGCTAAGGTCGGTGTGTATAAAAACTCACTTTCCTTGCTCCTCTGGTGGGATAATGAGGTATGTGATGTGTGCTGTCTCCCTCAATTAATCCAAGAGGATGAAGCTTCAACTGCCCACAGAGAAAGTGGTTAGAAAATGAATCTTTTTGCTGGCTGCCTTCTCTCTCCTGCCTCGCTCCTCCACTCTCCTGTTCATGTCTCCTTCACCTGCCAAATAGAATATTAGCAGATCGGGGCACGGTGGCACATACCGGTAATCCCATCAATTTGGGAGGTTGAAGAAGGAGGACCACAAGTCCGGGGCCAGCCTCAGCAACTTAGTGAGACCATTGGCAACTTATGGAGTCTCAAAAAAAAAGGGGGGGGGCTGGAGATGTAGCTCATTGGGAGAGTACCCTCAGGGTTCAATCCTCAATTCTGAAATATAAATAAGCAAATATGGAATCATATGATATTACTGATATTTGGCCTTCTTTGACTTATAAAAAATGCCAATTTCAGGAGGATGGGATAGAAAAGATAGTACAATGAATTGGACATAACTTTCCTATGTTCATGTATGAATCCATGACCAGTATAACTCCACATCACAAGAATGGGAAGTTATGCTTCATGTAGGTATAATATGTCAAAATACATTCCACGGTCACGTATAAAAAGAACAAATTTAAAGAAAAAAAATGCCAATGTAATATAGCTCAACTTAAAATTTACACTCAAATCTTTATCTTAGAGCTGTTCCAGGATGACCCCCATTACAACAATTATATACATACTCTATCCAAAAACTGTCTTTCAGGTCGCCACCCAGCTACACTTGGAATGAGTCTTTGGGAGGAAACTGCTGAGCCAAAGTCCCTAGGAGCCCCCGCCAAACCCTCCAACTCCACAGCACAGTGGGTGGGTCTCTGGAGAGGTGGAGATGGAGCCCAGAGAGATCACTTCAAGAGTGAGCAGCACTCCACCCAATCACATATCACAGTGGGAAGGGTGGCCACAAAAGAAGGAAATCAAGAGAGATAAGGAAACGCTGTAACTGGAAAAGTGATGGAATGTTTGGAAGCAGAAACCCTGGGTGTGGACTTGTCTGGAAAAGGGAACTCTGGGGGACTGCGGAAAGCCCAGGAGTATGACTGTCCTGATCCTCGTCTTCCTTCCCAGAGAACACGATCCCACAGACGTGGCATCCAGGCAGGCTCAGGAACACCTTGGCTAAATCAGAAATCCTGGCATAAACATAGCTCTTCACCTTCTCAGCCACTTGATGCCTTTGAGGCTCAGAGATCCGAGGACCACACTGTGAGATAGCAGTGGGGGAGCAGGAGGAGAAGCCAGGTCTGGTTCCAATGCAGCAGATGTTTTTGCCTGCAACCAACAGTAGGAAGTGCATTCTATTGGTCATCTGGGTGCACAAGCACACACCTGAAGATGTCTCAAAGTAATAATAACCCTAACTATCAGAATGCACTTTGATACTTTTATTCTAATCTGTTTCATATTTCTAAATGCTAGCCATGACCCTAATTTCATAACCCACTTCTGGGTGGTGACCTGAGGTTTGAAATCCTGCCTATTAGTGTTACTAGAAATTAAAGGGTGTGGTATTGCTGGGCTTTTTCCACATACCATGTGTTTGCATCAACCTCTGGGTCCTATTCAGAGTTTGGGGGATTCTTGGGCTGAGCCAAGAGAATCTGGAAAATTCCATTAAGTGAAGGCAGTTCCCATCTTCCAATACAGTGACTCAAAGCAGCCATCACTACAACATCCCTGTTTTTTTGCCATGGCCCTTTGCCATGTGTAGGGCGTATGAATGCACTCTCTAATCAAATTATCACTTTTTAAAACCTAAATTACTCAGTCTAACCCTGTCTTTGGGAGTAATATTGGTAAAATCACAGGTTTGATGTTATTCCCGATGCAAAATAAAATAAAAGCATGCTTGTCTGTGTTCCACCTTAGGTTATCAGACAGGCAGCCCCTAGTCCCTACCCAGTTCCTTTCATAAGGAAAGGCTCCAGTCTCTGCACAGCTCGAGCTGTCCCTGACACCTAGAAAGGCCTCACCCTTCTGTCCACTTCTCCAATGGCCATCAAACCCATCATCATAATTAACAGCACTTAAAGTCACTTAATCTTTATACCACTGCTAGGAGGTATCAGAGTCACCTCCATTTACAAATGAGGAACTGGAGCAGAGGGATCAGAGAAACTTGCATGAAGTTCCACAACTAGTAAGCAATAGAACCATGTTTTAAACCCAAGCCATCTCATGACAGAGTCTGTGTACCTAACCACTAAGCTCACTGCCCCACAAACCTATCACCATCCTCAGCGCCTGTGTTGCCTCTTAGAGACTCCACCTGGACTTCCTGGCCATGGGATGAAGCTTCTTTTCCCAGAGCCTCACATCTTGTCTGCTGATTCATTTGAAGTTTCATCATAAGCTACTAAGGGACCTCACCTCTACCAGAAGGGGGCTTATTAAAGGGAAGTTTGCATCTTATTCCTCTATGTATCTCTGGGTCCAATAGACCATTGAGGCAGTGAAGGCCTCAGGAAGTGTCTGTGGAGTCTGTGGCCTTGTTGTTTAGTGAGCACCCAGCTCTCTCTGCTAGTTACCAACTTGCAGGCAGGTTTCTAGAGAAGCCTGGGAATAGACAAGGGTAAGGGGAAATGAGTCAGAGGCAACAGACTCCAAGAGTCTTAACTCAGGGTCCACAGACCCTGGTGGGCCCACACCTAGCACGTAAGAATAATCTTCGGGCTCAGATGGGAACAAGATTACGCCCTTATTTTCTCTAACCTCTGATGGAAATTTAGCATTTCCTTCCATGGGAATGTGACCCATGACTCTTTCACCCATAAAATTCACGACAGTTTCATTTCACATTACCATCATACCAGACATCTAAAAATATTTATAATCACTTCCTGGAAACTTCATTTTTCCCAGAACCACAGCTAGATCTTGAATTTAAGACATCAATCAATAATATATATATGTGTGTGTGTCACAACTTTAAAAAATCTTTCAGTAAGACTGGAATTCTTGGCAATTTCAACAGAACTGGTAATCATAAGTACTTTATTCTACTTATTTTTAAAACATAATTCTGAGGTAGGCCCATAGATTTTGCCAGATGGACAGGGGGAGCCATGACACACAAAAAAAGGTTGACACGCTCTATGAAGAGAGTCATGGTTTAAAGCTGGAACTTGGAGTCAGGAGAACTGAGTTTGAACCCTAGCTCTGCCATTTATAAGCCAAATTACCTGGGCCTTTGTTCCCTCACCTGTAAAATGGGCATTACTACCTACCTTCCTAGAGTAGCATCCAGCACCTGAGTAAAGGTGATTCCCAAACTGGTCCAGGACTGCCTGGTGAGAGGTCAAGGCTGGGGACAGTGGAGCCCTCAAGCTGGTATAGGGTCCACCTTCCCTCTCACTTTCCTTTCTCTCCTGTGAGATGTCATTTGTCTTCTCAGTATGGATGAGCCCAGATTTCTGTAGTACGACAAAAAGGCTGGCCTTGGGCTGGGGATGTGGCTCAAGTAGTAGTGCACTCACCTGGCATGCGCGGGGCGCTGGGTTCAATCCTCAGCACCACATAAAAAATAAAAAGAATAAAGATGTCGTGTCCACCGAAAACTAAAAAATATTTTAAAAATTCTCTCTTTAAAAAAAAAGGCTGGCCTCAGAGTGTTTGGGGATTCTCTATTCCTTTGCTGAGTCCATAATCTACACCCCATCCCCAAAATTAGCTGCCACCACCAGAGGTCTTTGAGAGATGCCACCCAAAGCATTAAGCTTTGATGTGCACTTCCACATTTGTCCACTGGGCGGGGCTGGTTCACACTCAATCCGTCTGCTGAAATGGGAGCAAGGAACTTCTCAGAGCTGGATCATTCCATCCCACCATCCTCTCCTACCCCTCTCACCTCCCTCTCCTTCCCCACTACCATCCCAGATTGAGTCTTACATACAGAAAAGCACTGCCTCTGTACCCCTTTACAGTCACCTACTGTCCTAACCACCCTAATAATAGTGGTAACTTCCCTGATTGCCAGCATATAATAGGTCGCTTCTAAAAATGTAGTCAAGGAATACAGACATCCTGCCATTCAACTTTGCAATGGTGAGACAGAGTACCCACAAGACTATTCTGGTTTTCACCTTTAGTACAGTATTAGCAAATTACACAAAATATTCAGAACTTCATTTGTGTTAGATTATTTTACCCAACTAGGTACTAACATAAGTTCTGACCATGGTTAAAGTGGGCTGGACTAAGCTACAATGCTTGGCAAGTTAAATGTATTAAATCATTTTCAATTTAACATTATTTTCAACTTGTAATGGGTTTATCAGGGATCTTTGTTGAGGAACAGCTCTATATTCTTTTGTGTTTGGTTTCTTCAGATCAACATCATGAGACATGAAGTTGTAATTCATTCTCATTATTCTATAAGTTCCATTAGGTAAATAGGCTTTTTTTTTTCTTTTATCCACTCATTCACTCACTCAACATTTGATTAGTTTCCAGGTTACGGTTTGCTTCGAGGCTGCTCTGTGGAGGGAAGTTATCACCCCCCTGACCCCAAACTGCTTCAGAGCTCCAGACTGATGATGCTACATACTCAGGAGGGTTCAAGTGGGGCAGTTTGGCTTGGACCAAAGAAGGGGCAAGTGGCTCTGGTGTATCCGGTGGTCAGGCAGAGGGCAGGAGGATCCAGGCTGGAGTTTGTGTAGGTCGAACTTCCCACCTGTGCCAAGGAAGGGAACCGCAGGCTTTCCTATGGGCATATCCAGGTGTAGGCAAAAGAGAAAGCAGAGTGATGGGGATTGAAAGTTGTCATGGAAGAACGTCCAAACTGGAGTCTTTATTAGATACTCTAAGTTATTATATACTCTTTATTATGGGTTATTATGAGTAGTACTGCTGTAAACATTCTTGTATAAGCTTTTTCTGTTGTGTATATTTCTAGGAATGCAATTTCTGGGTTTGACTTTGGTAAATACTGAAGAATCATTTTTCAAAATAATTGTACCCAATCACATTCCCTCCAACATGATGGATGTACTACAATTTGCTTATCCATTCTGTAGCTGAGGGACATATATTTACAATTTATGTTTACAAATTATGTTTACATAAACATTCATGTGCAGATTTTGCAGGGGGGTCCATGGGTTTTCGTTTCAATTGAGTAAAAGCATAGGAATTGAATAGCTGTTGTAATATGTTTAACTGTGTAAGAAACCAGCCAAACTATTTTCCACAGGGGGGCTCCACCTTCTCACATTTCTACCAGCAAAATATCAGTTCTATTGCTTCACCCCCTCCTAAGTACTTGATATCATCAGTCTTTTTACTTTTAGCCACTCTAAGGTGAAGCAGTATCTCTTGTGGTTTTCATTTGCATTTCCTTGCAAACTTCTGGCGTTGATCATATTTGCTTGCCACCCATATATCTTCTTTGATAGTGTATTTTTTTCAAATATATTGCCCCCTTTTTTGGTACAAAACCAGGTTGTTTTCTTGGTATTACATTTTCAGATATATGATTTGCAAGTGTTTCCTCTTAGTCTGTGATGTGTTTTAACATTTTTTTTTTTTTTTTTTTGGTGCTGGGGATCAAACCCAAGGCCTTGTGCATGCAAGGCAAGCACTCTACCAACTGAGCTATATCCCAACCCTTAACAATGTCTTTTGAAGATTAGAAGTTGTTGATTTTGGTGAAGTCCAAATGGTTTATTTTTTGTTGACGGAGTGTGCCTTTGGTGCCTTAGCTGAGAAATATTTGTTTACCTCAATGTCATAAAAGATTTTTTTCTGTTTTCTGCTAGAAATTTCATAATTTTAGTTTTTATAGTTAGGCCTAAGATTCATGAGCCTATAATGGAAAACTTTGGAAAGTTCTTTTTTAAAAAAATATGTTTTAGTTGTAGGTGAACATAATAACCTTTATTTTATTTTTATGTGGTGCCAAGGATTGAACCCAATGCCTCATACATGCTGGGTGAGCACTCTACCACTAAACTACAACCCCAGCCCCTGGAAGGTTCTTTGAAAGGGGGTTCTGATAAAATACATTTTTTAAAAGGTTATGGTTTATGCCCAGCAAAACACTGAAGGTTTATAAGAATGGTCATAGTTTCTGTACAGAAAGTCAAATGTTAAAGGTTTCTGTCCATTCAGACTTGAACTTTTGGAATAAACGACCAACATGAGTGCCCTCCTCTTTGTTTCCTACCATTTATAGATGTTCTGCTACAGTGTATATTTAGTAGGCTATAAACATGTCCTTTGAAATTACAAAGAATTCTAGCCTTTCAAAAAGTTAAGAGGTGGGAAGGAGATTTGTTTAATAACATGACAAGCAAACCCTAAGCAGCATAACAGGTACATTAGGAATGCACCTTGCAACCTAGATAATTAATTTGTAACTAATAACTTTTAATGAGTGCCCACCTATGTCTAGGATCTCCTGACCAACTAAAGGAGTGTTCCTCTCTTGTGGAACAAAGATCCTGGGATAACCCTGTAATTTTATGGGTATCCTTTTCTATCTACCTTGAGCCACAATTATGAGTTCATGAGCCATTTTATTTTTCCTTTACAGAGGCAAGAGACAATTCCTTAGTTTGTCAACCCACAATGGCATCCCTAAGTCCACAGACCTTGTTCAAGAATCCCCACAAATTTTAAAATGGGCCTCTCAAGTTCACAATCTCAATTCCCAGGACCAGAGGTAGAAAAAACTCATAAATCCATGATTTTCTTACTATTTTTAGAGGGATCTTTATATATCCTGAATACAAATATCCTTTATTAGTCAAAGAATTCCATTAACCAAAACAGTCTATTCCAGGGAAGATCCAAGTCTGAGGCACTTCAGGGATGGGAGAAATGTTTATGGGGTTTTACACATTGTGTCCCAAGAGTGATACATGCAAGAATCAGAATTTTAGGGAAGATGCTAAAACCTGTTGCACACCAACTACTGGGTTACCACTGCAAGACATTTGAAAGAAAGACATGGTGGGAAGCAGTGGCAAAGAAGGACCTTCTTTGTGGGCACAGTAAACTACAGAGGTAAGCAAGGTAAGGACATAAGAACACTATGGTGGGTATGAGCCCAGTGGTCTCCCATTTCACACACAAGTCCTAAGGCTGTGCCTCTGGAATATTACTGCAGTCCTGTGAAACAACCTTGCAGCTGTCTTTCAGTTCATCTTTTTTTTTGTACCAGGGATTGAACTCAGGGCATCTCGACCACTGAGCCACATCCCCAGCCCCTTTTCAGTTTTTACTTAGAGAAAAGTTCTAAGTTGCTTAGCACTTAGCATTCCTGAGGCTGACTTTGAACTCACAACTCTCCTCTCAGCTTCTCAGTTCATCTTGAATCCCACACAGTAGCCCCCTTTCCTTTCTACGCTAAGCTGCCACAAGGCTTTGGTGGTCTCTGAATTGTACCCAGGCTCACTTTGTTCTGTTTGTGGCTTGTTTGGTCAAGAGAATGTCATAGGGCTCTTTCCGCCTGAGCTTTCTTGAAATTCCTTTCATAGATCTTGTATCCCTACTGAAACACCAGCTAGATGACTAGGTTGACAGGGTCTGAGACCTGGAACCTAGTGGATTGTGGAGTTGCAGCTCAAGTTCACCTTAATCCTTGGAAGGGCTTCAGGCCACTGCAAGCCTGTTTATTGCAAAGTTTGTTTTTTTAATGCTGCAGACTTGCTCTATCTCACTGCAACTTTGAAGTTTTTAAGTGGTATACTGTTTGTGATTTATATGCACGTTGAGAAAATTTGCCCCACAAAATGTGAATATTAGTCTCAGTTTAGATTGGAGGATCTTTTCTGAACTTCTGGGTAAATTCTTCTGACTGCAGTAGCATACAGGGTCCAGTAGGGGTCTCCTAAGACTTCCTGGAGAATAAATCATGCCTACTCAGATCCAGCAGATGGCTCCCAACACTCCAATGCTCTTACAGGGTGTTTCCCTTACTCCTAGTGACACAAGAAAGGGCGTGCATGTGTTCAGCGAACCCAGGTGCACACCAAACATTTCTTATTGGATGAATTTTGTCCTTTAATAAAATGCTCAGACTTAGATGGGCAGGGGGCAGGACCTCAATGTAGGCTATATTAGATGAAAGGGACATACAGGTGTCCAGCCAGCCTTTTCTATGCAGGCCTCTGCTATCATTCTCAACATAGAAAGTGACAAGGGGTTGAGGATCAGAACAGTGTGCTTGTGGATGTGTCTCCCAGGTGGACTGCTTTATCTCAAGCATTTATCTGCATGTACTTCAACAGCTTTAATTTAAAACTTTCCTGGTACTAATTCATACTAATAAACCCAATACACTAAGCTTAAAAATAAAAGTAACATAGATGTTCCAATAGTAAGAATAATTTAGTAAGATTTCACCTTAAAATAAAAACATCTAAATTCTTCAAACTTTCCAAATTGGATTGACAGAGTCATCATTCTCCCCAACTAAATTTGTCCTTCTTTAACAAATACATAAAAGAGCAAATATACAAAGTAGCTTCTTAACATGCACAAAATATTAATACAAATGGGTCTTTTAAGTATTTGTTTTATTCCAAAGCTTTCTAGGTTAAAAGATGTTTACTCACCTAAGAAGGCAGTTACTACACCAGAACCTATTTACTAGCAGACAGTGTCTATAAGAGGCTGAGGATCTTGTCTGATACCCCAATGGGCAACACCAGACTCTCTATATAATTATATTAATGATTCCATAACTTCAAGGGGGCCATAACTGGGTTGAATGATGATGTCTGAGATTTGCTTTGAAGTACTTCAGAAAAGAAAGCTTCCATATAAATACACACCTAACTACATCAATAAGGGAATGATCATCTAAGCTACTTCCCTGTATTCAACTTATATATTATCCATTTTTTTTCTCCTTAAAAGTCTGTAGCTCCTACCCAAGTTCATCAGTTTGAAATCTTTATATAAATGTACCTATATTAAGATATGTAAACATATTTATATCTAAGGGTAAAGATATATAAATACCTCAAGATCTTTAAACTTAATGTTCCATAGTAAAGTCTCTGTTTAATTTTACAGTATTAACACTGTATAGAACTGCATATTCATTCATATTCATAGGGCCACATAAATGCTTAGAATCCTTAAAATTAGATCCAACTAGATTTTGGATATTTTACCTGACTTTGATTGACTCAAGATCAGAATTTACAGGTTCATTCTAATATTCCACGAGTCAAAAAGTGTCTCTTAACTGCTATTTTTAATATTTATGTATTCTCCATGATACTAATAAATAATTTAACATCAACAGGATTGAGGAACAAGCCATCTACTATCTCTTACACTTTTTTAAAAGACAGGCTGGCCCCTGCTGGCCTCCAACTCCTGGGCTCAAGCCATCCTCCTGCCTCAGTCTCCTGAGTACTTGGACTATAAATGTGTCACTATGCCTGGTTCTTAGAATATTTTTTTCACTTTCCTTATTCTTATGAACTCATGTCTTTTAACAGCTTCAAGTATTTCACAGCCATATTCTCCTTTTGATGCTTCAACTGTCACAACTTCTCAGTTTTTAAAACCTGTCTTTTGGTTGGTTCCTGGGTCGTTTTCAGATAATCATATTAATTTTTTAAACATCCTTGTTTTCTGCCAGATACACAAGAGTGCTCCAAGCTCCCAAACATAAAATCTGCCATTTTTCTAAGGACCCTATTAACAGAATAAAGGCATTTTAAAGTCAAAATGGAATCATGAAATGATTTTGCTACTGAGCTACTGCAGCTGACAGAGCTGAACACATACATACTTTTTTCCACATATGGGTGAGAGTTCATATGATACTTAAAATTTAATTCTTACAACAGTGTTCCTAAGTTCTGTGTCGTACTTTTGTGTTTGTGTGGTATTCTGTGTTTGTACTTCTTTCATGTTGAAAATCTTGATTCCTAGAAAAAATACATGTAATCAATAACGTTTTTATCTAACAAAAGAAAATGGTTTTTCAATACAATATTAATATGATCAATAAAGTTACAGAATAGAGTCTGATTTTGTAATAGTTTGTTTTTAAATACTGTCTCCTAGACTGTCACTCTCATTAGTTATGTAAATTGTATTCTAGAGCTGCACTGTCCAGTACGATAGCCACTAGCTATTATATGGCCATTGAGAACTTGAGAAGTGACTTGCCAAACTGAGAAGTTCTAAAAGTAGAAAGCACTGGTGTGGTTTAGATCATTGGGGACATGCCCTTGAAGGGAATAGTAGGACCCTGCCCTATTCCCTGTTCTGCTCACTCTAGCACACTCCTTTCATGATATGCCCACCCTCACAAGATACCCAAACCAATGGAATCACCTGATCTTGGACTTGAACCTCCAGAACCATCAGTCAAAACCTTTTCTCTTTATAAAATTAATTTCCTCAGGTATTTCATTGTACTAATAATATGCTGCCTAATACAAATACACACCAAATTTCGAAGACAATACAAGCACAAGAATGGAAAAGATTGCAATATTTTTGTGTTGCTTACATCTTGAAATGACATTTTCAATTTTTTGTGCTTTCATTTCACCTGTTTCTCCTAACCTTTTTAGTGTGACTACTAGAGAATTTTAAATGATACATAGCTCACTTACTTCTATTGAATAGACCTAGTCTGGAATCACTCCTAGTTGTACATTCTGTGTGTAGTAATGTAGTTCCTGAATCTAGCAGATGGACTGGTGCTGCTTTTTCCATTCTAATTTGATGGCACTGAATTTCTAACAGCTAATGGCCCTAACATCTTAAAAGATGAACGCTTTCTGCTATTAGATTGTTTTGGGTACAGATACTCTTAGAAAAAGGGGAGAATTTGCTCTCTCCAAGAATCTCAGTCTCCAGAGTTTTATTTCACTACCTTAAAACCATAAGATGATTTAAAACCAATTCTAAGTAGAAAATTCATAGGCATGGTTTCTGACTGAATAAACTGGTACTGCATTATTTTGTTTAATTTCTAGTATTATAAGGACCCATGTTTTTCCACATGTTCAGTTGATTTTGAACTTACCAAAACCTAATAAAAAGAAATTTCTTAACACGAATAATTGCATTTTGGGCATCATGGTCCATGAAGGAGAGTCAGGACAGTAACCACAGTAATTTGAACAGGAAGCTGTTCACTGATTAACTCAAGAGACATAACTACTACAAAAGAATAAAAGAGAACTCTAAATAAATACCATGGGGTGCAGGAGAATATTTAAGGAAGGCATTACCTTGAAAGGGGAGGGGCTCCTTTCAAGGCTAGGATGCAGATCTCTTAGGGAGAGTGTGACTGCAGCCACTGGATGGCAGAGAAGCTTACTGGGTTGCTGCAGCCAGAGCTGTCCACAGTCAGCAGCTGGGGCTGGCAGAGAGGAAACCCTGGGCTATGATTTGACCAGTAGGACCCTCCACAACTGGAGTACTGGAAGGCAAAGTTTAGAGGGCATTTCTCTGCCAACAATAGAAGCAATTGCCCGCCACAATGTCCCATTGGTAAATCTTAACATTGTAGCAGCAGCAAGGGAGATTTTCATTCATCACAATCAGAGCAGCGAAGATTTGGAAAAGGCAGGCATTAAGCGACCCCAGGCACACCTCCTCTAGAGATGGAAGATGTGTATTTTCATTCTTGGGGTGTTTGAATGGGTCCATAAGAAGTTTTTCCCTGAAAAGAATTTCTCTGATATCCTTAATGAGGTTTTGCCAATTCTCTTGGGTGTGGGGGGCAGTAAAAGAGTCCATCTTTTACCATTTAAGCCTTGTCTCCTCAGATCTCTGAATCCATCTGGCCATGATGAGAGTTCCCTTTTCTGTTTCAGGAAATTTTAGTTCCAGGATCACTTTCAGAAAACCATGGGTTGTGAGTCATCTCTGGTACATCAATCCAAATATTACAGAACAAAAACATTAGAATTAACTGGCTTGAGGGAGATTAGAGTTCCCTTCTTCACCTACATGGAGCTGCTCATAGACATCTACTGGGACTAAAGAAAAACAGAATGTACCTGATTTTGAAGAGTCTGAAGAGGGATACAAGAGAGTTCAGACTGTCCAACAGACCAACAGGTCCTGTGTTTGATGTTTGCCAGAAACAGCAAAACATTTCAGAAAAGAGAAAGAGCCCAGGGATGGAACTTAAACACAGTGTCACCTGTAGTGGGAGGCAGGAAGGACACAAAAGACCTTACCACATCTTACCAGGTGGGTACTTGGTGTCCTGCATTACAGCTCTGCTCCTCTGAGAGGTGCTGTTACTTCATATTTTGTTAGCTATGACACATTTGGGAGGAATGCGTCAAACTCCTTCTACCTCTACACATATTCCCTGGAACATCTTGCAGTCAGTCAAAGGACAGCCCCTTCAAATTTCCCTATGGCCTGTTCTATGTCCCTTTTGCCTCTCAGATGGCATGAAAAGACTCGGAAAAAAAAAATTACATGGCAGAGCATAGAGTGGAGATGAAAGGGGCTGGTGTTCAATAGACCATTCTAGTCTTGACTCTGAAATCTTCATGCTTAGGAAGAATCTGTCCCTTGTCCTAACTATACAATGAGAGCTTATACACTCCAGAAGCCCACCTGAAAAATCAAAGTGTGAAAGAGGTGACAGCTGGGACTGGGAAGAAAGTGAAGAGAATAAAGAGCCAAAGCAAAAGCTCTGTGCCTGGCCTCCTGGTATCAGCATTGGGGAAGAGGTGACTCACCTGGACCCACCCAGAATTGCCCATTATTCCTGGCCCACCCTCTCCCCTTTTCCTGACCTCCTCAGGAAGAAAATTTGAGAAGTCATAGAAGGATTACTTGAGTCATCAGCTATTGCCTGGAGCACAGTTATGTGGATCATTTATTTGCACCAAGTGAGCTAATCTTGTTTGGAAGTTGACACACCTATGTGAACATGTACACAGCAATTTTCCTGTGCCTTACCCCTACCAAAGTCCAATTTGCCACCTTCTGTATACTCTGCATTGATGAAATGTGTATCTTACACATGCCAACCTCTATGGTCCTCCCGCTGACCCCTGGTGTTCTCCCCTTTCTCTCCATGTAAAGTTCACCCACTTTTCCACCCTGCTCAAATCCATTCTATACCAGGAGACCTGCTCTGTGCCTCTTCTAATGCTCTAATTCCTTCCAGTTTCAGTCTGTTTGATGTTCCCCTCTCCTAGCAGTGCTCTGCCCTCAACTGGCTGTCAATAAATGTGTCCATGACCATCATGATAAAGATACCTTTTAATCCACTGTTCTGTAAAACTGTGAGTCCCTGCTTGTATTGTCCTCCTGCTTTACTTCATTTTTACTACAAAAAATGAAGGTCTTACACTTCATAAATAATTCTATTCTCAGGTTACTGAAGAGCTTAAATCTAGCTTGACACCTTCTTCATCACATTGTATCTGATAAGAAAGCACCAGGAACCCCCCCCCCCAATTATCCCAGAAATCATCAGTTTGTGTCCCAAATTTGAAAGAATAAAGAGTCTAGCTGGCATGCGAGATGAATCCACCCCTCCAGGTCTCATGCCCTCAGACCTGACAGGCCTCAAAAAACAGGTGAGCTCTAGGAGAAAAACAGGCTTTGAAAACAACCCCTTTGGGCTCCTCCTGATGTGACCCTCTCAGGTGAGCTCGATCTGACTTTCCTCATCTGTAATTGAAATGTAATATAAGCATCTTTTTACCTATTCCAGCAGGGTTAGAGCTTATGACCAGAGCTTTCCTCTCCCTGTTGACTTTACAGATATTCTTTAGGGCTTATAGTTTCTTTTATGGAGAATATTGAAGGGCGTATTACAATTAAAAGGCAATATGCCTTTTCCTCACTACCCAAAGTTGGCAAACAACCATCATCAAGTCCTGACAAGGAGTGTTGGGGCCTCTCCCTCTGGGTGACAGTGTCCAAGTGGAGGCTGATGAACAGATACCAGAAGACTCTAGGGTTGTTCCTACCTCACAAGTCTTTTTCTCATGCATAGGGAGAAAGATAAAGTAGACAAGCCAAACTCCTAGGGCCCCCATCTTGGCACTTGGTCAAATCCTGTCTTAAGGTTTCCCTTGTAGACATATTGTTTTCTGAACTAAACTGTAGATTCCCAAGAGGTGGAATGCACTGCCTTTCTTCTGCTCCAGTCTCCACAGTACGTAGCCTATGTTTAAGAGGCTCACCGTTTAAGAGGTCCTCAGTGACCACTAGATTATTTCATCCATCCAGTGGCATGCTTTAAAGCTATCAACAGACATAAAGTTTCAGAGGAAGAAATCAGAAATAGTCCCTGCACAAAGAAACCCTAATATCAGAGTTTAGAAAGACTGACTTGTAATAAAGATTATAACACAGTTATAAAAACTGGCAAGTGATAGAAGTTCAAATGAGGAAACTGTACATTACTTTCTTAATCCACAGGGAGATGGGTTAAGAAAGATAAAATAGATGAAATTCTTTGGACCTCAATCTCCAAGGATGAATAGTGTTTACCAGGTGAAAAGTGAACATCTAAAAACTCATATAAGTAGAAGAGTCAAACCCAACAACAGTAGAATACATGTTCTTCTCAAGGACACATGGAGAATTCTACAGGACAGACCACATAGCAAGTCTCAATACATTTAAAAAATTTTTTTTAGTTGTAGTTGAACACAATATCTTAAGAACTGAAATAATATATATTCTCAGGGAAATACAAATCACAATGAGATATTACTTCAAACACACTAAAAATGGCTATAATTTTAAAAGAAAGATAATTACAAGTGTGAAGAAATGGAACCTCCTTACACAGTGCTACTGAAAATATAAAATGTTGCAACCACTTAGGAAAATAATGTGGCAGTTTCTGAAAAATTTAAATATTATCCACCTCGGAATATGCCCAAGAAAATTGAAATCATATGTCCCTAGAAAAAAACTGTATGTGAATTCTCCTAATAACATTATTCATAATAGCCAAAAGTGGAAACAATACAAATGTCCATCAACTGATGAATGAAAAAAAATGAAAACTGAAAAAAAAGTGGCATATATCCTTGAAGTGGAATATTATTCAGCCATTTTAAAGAATAATACATGCCACAGCATGGATGAATCTTTGAAAACATCATGCAAAGTGAAAGAACCAGATATAAAAGCCCACATATTATATTATCCCATTTACGTGAAATTCCAGAATAGGCAAATACATAGAGAAATAAAACAGTGGTTGCAAGGGTAGAGATGAGGACAGCAATGGGGAGTGACAGCTAATGGGTGTCACTTGTGTTCAGAATGATAAAAAATGTTCCAGAATTAGACAGTGGTGATGATTGTACAATTCTGTGAATATATTTAAAACCACTGAATTTTACACTTTAGATGGGTGAATTTTTATGTATAATTATCTCAGTGTTTTAAAACTCAGACCCAGGTCATGGTATTAGAATCACAATATTACATATTTAGTATAGAACAAAGTGGTACTAATTAAATTTTTTTGTTCACTGTAATCATGTTAAGGGAGAAAAACAGAGTATAAAAGATAATAGAGGGGCTGGGGTTGTGTTCCAGTGGTAGAGCGCTCACCTAACGTATGCAGCCTGGGTTCGATCCTCAACACCATAGAAAAATAAATAAATAAAATAAAGGTATTGCATCCAACTACAAAAAAAAAAAGCAATAGATTTTAGTAATACATTTTGCAAAAGTTTATGGAGCCTGTAACCCAGCTACTTGAGTTTATGGTGATGCCTGTAACCCAGCTACTTGAGAGGCTGCAGCAAGAGGAGAATAAATTCAAGCCCAGCCTGGGCAATGTATAGAGACCCCATCTCAAAAAAAAAGAAAGAACAGAAAAAAAAGAAAAGAAAAGAAAGTTAATTCAGGGGAGTCCTTGCCAACTATGTACCTGTACTAATTGCTTTAGAGTATACAAAGTTGAATAAAACACAGCTCCTCTCCTAGGGAGAGGTTTAGAAGTTAATAGGGCAATTTAGAAGAGTGAACTGAGGGCCAAAAGAGGTTTGGTTCTGTGTGCCTACCTAAGTACTGGGCGTGTTGGGGAAAACCACCAGACTTCCAGTTCTGGGAGTCCCACACAGGCCTCCCAAGGAAGAGAATGACTGGAGAGATGAAGGCTGACAGTCTGCTAAGGAGAGACACTGGAATAAGTTATAAAATGAAAGTCACACCTTTATTTACCAGACAGAAGAGTCAATAGTCATAAACCCTTTCGGGCCCCAGTTGAGGAGAGACTGGACCAGATTACTCTGAATCCTGAATTAATTTAGCACTGTTAAACAAAAATTATGTTAAGAGTATTATTTTGGACTGAGCTCCTGTACTAGGCCCCAACAGACCAGACCAAACCAAAATGGAGCCATTCATGCCAAATGCCACATCATCACACTGAAACTCTTAATGAAATATACCCCAAAACAGACCAGTAAATTTTTTTCCTGAAAATGGTAGATTACAGTCTACTGGAAAGAACAAGGAGTAGCCTCTTCTTCAACCTTGGAAAAAAAAAAAAACTAAATTAGAGGGACAGCATCATGCAAAGACAAATACCGAGTGAGCTTTCATTAAAGGCTTCTTTGATTCATAAATCACAAATAAAAGCTAATTAGACCTACAATTAAATGTTGTTATTTTGCTTTTCTTGCTACCTCTTTAAACCCTATGGCCACTGTTAACACTTTCTTATTCATTTCATAACCTATAGATCATTTGTGTAAAGTATGTAACTTCAGCGTTACAGATATTAGTAATTAAGATAGGAACAGAATTAAAGAACTTGAATTGCCCTGTTCAGGGCTATCAAGTGAGCCATAAGTACTTGGTGAATCAATGCTGATGAAACAGATAAAGCTTGTGAATTTACTATTATTCAATAAATTCTGACATGTTAATGGTACAGCTCACTCATAACACTCAACAGGCAAGAGATAACTTTTAAAAAATACAACCTGGGTGGGAAGAGAGAGTCCTTCTCCCTTTTTAGAAAAGTGAAAAAGACCAGAGACAAACTGGGATGTGGTGGGTCTGGCTGTCAATAAATGAAATGTAACCTAGTCTAGCCCAAGTGATGGAAGAGGGACAGCATCATGCAAATACAAATACCAAGTGAGCATTTTTTTTTTTTAAAGAGAGAGAGAGAGAGAGAACTTTTTAATATTTATTTTTCAGCCATCCGCGGACACTGCCGCAGTCTGGCTGGGCACAATTCAGGAGCCACTTGTCAAAAGAAACGAACTTTATTTTTAGAACACACACATACTGCACCACACAGCTCCTCAGGAAAAACCCTCAAAGCCCAACTGCCACCACCAGCTTCCCATAAGCCTCTCCACCTCCCCCACTCCTCCTGCTCTTGAGGCCTATTGGCTGGGTCACGTGGGCGGAGCCAAAAAAAGTTCCCCAATGAGCAGCTCTGTGGTCTGAAAGGGCAGGGAAACAGCCCAATGAGCATCACCGCAGAGGAGCCAATCAGTTGGCAGCTAGAAGTTTGCTGGGCCCCTGTGAGCCAATCATCAGCTGGCAGCTGGAAGTTTGCTGGGGCCCCTTAGGCTGTGGCTCTCAACAGGACACTACATCTTTGTTTGACACAACATCTTTGTTTGTACATGGTGCTGAGGATGGAACCTGGGCCGCACGCATGCCAGGCGAGCGCGCTACCGCTTGAGCCACATCCCCAGCATCCCCAAGTGTGCATGTTTGACTCATGTCATATGATCAGCTTTGTGGAGGACATAGCTTTCAAGTCATAGGAAGAGACACAGCAGGAAAGTCCTAGCTATCATGCTATCATGATGGGGAGGAGGGAGGGAGTGTGACTAGAGTAACTTTTTGTGTGTGTGTGCTGAAACTTGAACCCAGGGTTAGGCAAGTACTCTACAACTGAGCTATACCCCAGACCCTTAGAGTAACAACTATTCTGCTATCATTTTTATTGGTAGCTGTGCCTCTCTCTTTCTTTTAAGTTGATGGGCCTAGAATAATTGAAGTTTCACAGACTACACAGCAAAACACTAAAAATGACCCCAAAAGGCATGGGAAACACATGCTATGGAAAGGCATGTATTTCAAACAAGGACGAGAAAGGATCAGCTTGGATATCAAGAAAAGATTGTATTCAGACAGCAGCATATGAACTTAAAAGCATGTGAAAGGTTTTAAAGATTTTTTTTCTGATCACAGTAATAAATTTCATTTAATAATATAGAAAAACACAGAAGAAAATAAAAATTGCAAAGTATTCTACTACTCAGATTAAACCACCATTACCAATTGGGGAGTATATCTTATTCATAAATATAAAGTAGATAAATATAAGTACAAATATTAAAGTACATGAACATAAATATATTCATAGACAAATGTGATTGATGAGTGTTCTGACAGGGGAAATTGAAGGTTAAAAAAATCATGAGAAAAAAATACAATATGAGCACAGGCAGGGAAAAGAAAGGACAGAGACACAAGAGTGTTCCAGAAAGTGCATGAGCTGGGTTCAAATCCTCCCTCTGCCTCTATGGAACCCCAGAAAGTTTTTAACCATGCTAACCTTGTTTCCTCCTGTATTTAGTGGGTATAATTGTACTTACTTGATAAGTAGTTTAGATTATCAGACACACCTTGTCTATGTGTATCAAGTTATCTACTAGCATACCCAGAGAATGGTAGTTTCTGAACAAGAGATGGTGTTGTATAGTAGGTGTCTGTATAGCTTCATGTGATTCTGTGAGCAGAAGGGCAGCCTGAGGAAGCAGGATGAGGCTTCTCACCACTAGCAGCCTGAGAAAACAAGATGTAAACTGTCTCTCCCATTCAGTAGCTTGAGAAAGCAGGAATGCAGACCATCTCCCATCCTGTTCCTTTGCTCTAACATAGTTTTTTTTTAAGAAATCCCCTTAAAAGACGTTTTTCAGATACAATGTTCCACAATCTACCCTAAGGAGCATGCATCAATGACCAAGAGGCAAACTTTATTTCATTATAATACCAAAAATTTGCATCCAAGAAAGAGCTGAAGCCTTGTTTCCATGGAAAGTATAAAGGAGATGCTGTCAGACTGTGCCTGTGCAGGACCATTCTGCCCATGTGAGGATGCCCTTTCCCCTTGGGAATATACACTGCTGCACAAATAAAAAAAGTTTGCTAGCTTTGGGGAATCCTAGCTTTGGAAATGATTCCCTGTGTTCTCCTTACTTGCTGCAAACAAATTTCACTTTATGTGACAAGTATTCTTGGAGTCTTGATCTGATTCAACTCCCACCAAGAAAGAGATGGACCCAGTGAGTCTGATGATAATTCTGCTGCTTCTGGTGGATAGTATATCCAAGTAAGATGGAGGCCAGGAACAACTCACTCAGCCCATGGATCAAAAGGATTCCAGATCCTGGTTAGCCATAAGAGCACATTAGCCAGAAATGGTAACAAGCCTTTTGAAAACTATTAAATTGTCCTTAAGCAACAGCCCAGGGGCTGGGGTTGTGGCTCAGTGGTAGAGCGCTTGCCTCACCTGTGTGATGCACTGGTTTCAATTCTCAACACATAAACAAATGAATAAAATAAAGGTCCAGCAACGCTTAAAAAAAAAAAAAAAAGCAACAGCCCACACAATTTCTGGAGACACCATAAGCTGCACAGTGCACTCAGTTCATTCTCACTGATTTGTAATTTCTCTTTTGCCAGCCATATTGTACTCAGCAATAGACCGAAGTTACTAGCTCAGTTTACTAGACTGTTATTTTAATACTCATAACTCATAGTTAGTATTTAACTATTGATTTACTTGGGTCAAGCAGAGATCATCTTTTTCTGATTTTCCCTCAAACAGGGCAAGCAGTTTCCTGTTCCTAGCAAAATCATTAGCACAGGGAGAGTCACTCAGGGACACCAATTTGGGTGAAGTATCTGTTTGCATAATTCATTTTTCTCCTAGAGCTATAAAAGTAATTGCTAATTCATCTCTGGCAAAGGAGACCATTACCCTGTCCTTACTGTGATTTGGATCTAATTTAGATGTCAGCTACACTTATGAGCCCTCAATTCATTAAGCTGTCAAGACAAACAGATGGTGCCTCGTAATCAGTATGAGGGCAGAATGGCTTGGAGAGCTTGGAGATCAGTCAATAAAAACCTATTTGCAGTACCATTGAGTATGGCAGTGCCTCCTGGAAAATTAGCTCATTCGGAGGATTAGCAGACCATAAAAATCACCATAAGTCATTATTGGGAAGACACAGTGGGAGAGATCAGTATCCAAGAGGTATCAGTATTCAAGGGGTATGGAAGGAAGATTGTAGGTGGCAGGTGATCAGGAGGGTCAGAGACCACTGCAGCACTAGCAGCTGTGAATGCAGCCAGTGTCACTGTCACTGTACTTAGTTGCTTGCTTCTGCAAAGAGGCAGCCTGCAGCATTCAACCAGTGTTGCATGGAGGCCTTCTGTGTGCAGGACACTAGCAAGCTCTGTGGAAGATTACAAATACAGATACAGCAGGAGTTCTGCTGCCAGGGTGCTTGTAACCCAATGTCCATGCATAACCACAGTGCTCAACATAATCCCACGTGACAGCAACAAGCCAGAGAACCCAGGTAGCAAATCATGTTTATCCTTTCCACTTGAAAGAGCTTTTTGCCTGTGGTCAATAAAGAGCTTTTGCTTCTAGCAATCAATGATTTTTTTTAATTTTTAGTTTTCGGTGGACACAACATCTTTATTTTATTTTTATGAGGTGTTGAGGATCAAACCCAGCGCCCCGCGCATGCCAGGCAAGCGTGTTACTGCTTGAGCCACATCTCCAGCCCCAGCCTCGCAATCAATGATGTTTTTGTGTAATATACTCTCATATCTGTATAAATACAGATTATAAATAAAGCAATCTTATTAATTAAAGTTATAAGCTTTCTAATTTTTAAAAATCAGGATATGTCCCACATAAAACTGAATACTAAAAAGATCAAATTTTGCCTTCTCAATATCTACTGAAAATATAATGACAAAATGATATAAAATTATGTACATTTTTAAGACATGGTTGTGTTGTTCATTCTGAATATAATGTCTTCAAAACATAAAAGAAGGCAAACTTGAGTTTAGTCAGGAAAAGTCTGAACCCCACCTGCCCATTCTCCCCACAGGAATTTGAGGAGCTGGGATATATCCAAGATCCATTTTTAAGTGACAATCTCACAGGCTGTTGTTTGAAAATACTGCCATTAAAACCATCTTGTGTCAAGCCTAAAATTATGCAAATGTCTTTCTTAGCTCTGTTTAAGTGCTTTCCTGTTCAAATGACCCTCTTAGTATTGATGCTTATGGAAACTGCAAATCTGGCCCAGTCTGGTAAGAACACAGTGCTATGAAAGTGAAGACAGTCTCATTATGGCCATAAATTTTATAGGGCTGTCCCCTCATCATTTGGTTCTCAGCAAAGATGTCACTGGTTAGATGTGGAGAAAGGAGGGCCCGGCATCAGGGATCTATACATTTCATATTTGATGAATGGGGTGGATAGCAGTTTGACCAACCAAGTTAGGGAATTTAAGAAAAAGTGCAGGCTTTGGGGAAAGGGTTATCCCAAGCAGAGGGAAGAAGAGAGATGATTAATTCAGTTCATCATGAACTTGTTGTCTGTGGAATCTGAAGATGGAAATGTCTAACACACAACTGAATAGTTTTGGAACTCACACAAGAAGTACAGCAAAGAGAACATCAGCATACAGATGAAAGTAAAACCCCACAAAGGTACATGAGATCACTCCAAAAGGAAGAAAGAGGGAAAGAAAGAAAGAGAGTGAGCAGAATCCTGGAACACCCCAATATTTAAGGTTAGAGGAAGTTAATTCAGTAACAATAACTGAGAAAAGAATGGCCAGATTGGAAGAATAAGAATATAGGTGCCAATCAAAGATTCCTAATGCCAATATGTCAGAGGTCAAGTAGGATATGAACAGAGAAACTGAAATATGTACGTTGAATGATGTCCTTCACCATCATAGGCTTGGAAGTATAGGAACAAGAACCATCGGGTTTGGTTACTGGTATGGATTGGGGGAGAGGTTGAGAGAATATGTGCTACTTTTTTTCTCCAAAGCTGGCAACGATTGCTGTGCAAAGGAAGATGGTACTCAAGACCACAAGAAATGACTGAAAAGGGTATATGTAAGTATACAAGTGGAGGCAAGAGGTAAGGAAGTTGAGATAATGTCTCAATGGACTCAGAGAAAAGGGTTAGTGGTGAAATCAGGGGAAGGGAAGAACAGGCTGAACAGAGATAAACAAGAGGACGACTTTGAGCGTGGGGTCAGGAAACTTGAAGGTCTAAAGAAAAGTGGTTTTCCTGCGGTTGCATCACTGGTTACTGCTTAGAGACATGGCAGCAAGTGGAAGGAGGCTGCCTAAAGAGGGAACTAACATACTATTACAACACACTGTTGGTGGTGTAATAAGGGCTTTAGATCTCTCAAACCAATCCTGTAAGGTATTTATTTATTAATACCCCCATTTTGTTGATGAAAAATTTGAGGTTCCAAAGAGCTATATAACCTGTGCAAGTCATAATGTTAATCAGCATTCAAACTGGTATTCAAATCCATGTCTTCTGACCTCATGTGTGGTAGCAATCGTGGAGCACCAAGCCAGGCCTCTTTCCACTCTATATTTTTTCTCATTAGTACTTGCTAAGTGTTCTACTGCCCTGAACAAAAATAAATCATACTAAGTGCATCAGTGGAAAATCCATTCAAGACTAAAATATTTTAAATATAATATCTTTGTTCACTATGACATAAATACATAAATCCTACTGTTACTGTGGTTACTAATGGAAAAAATATTTTATACAGTTGACTGAAACCAGTGATATAAAAATAGGAGACTATGCAAACTAGAGATAAAAAGTACCTATTATTTGCTTATTTTTTTGCTCAAGTATACCATACTAGTTCTGAGCATCCTATATTTATCATTTTTATGGAAACCTTCCATAACCAAACGTAAAGCTCATACTTACACTATACACACAAAATGAAACTACTGTTTATAGGTAATTAAGTGGGACCTAAAAAAATCTATAAACCAACCCCCCACCAAATATAATGATGAACACATAAGGCATTTACTACGTGCCAGGCAATGTTAGGGTTTCGGTACTATTAACACTCCCTAAGAGTTCTACCAGGTAAGTCCTTATTAATGTACAAATGAAGAAATTGAGGCACAGAATGATTAAATAACTTGCTTGGGATCACACAGAGGCAAAGCAAGCTTGAGAGTCTGTGGTCTTAAGCAGTGTCACACTACCTCTCATATGAGAGAATGGACAGATCTCATCCATTTTACTCTACTACCAAGAACCTCATATGCACCCTGCTCTTGTCAACATCCTGCTCCAGATCCTTCAAGGGACACTTAATAGAATACTGTCCAATTAATACTTTAATTAGCATTTAAGGTCCTCCCAACTGTTACTCAAGTCTACTTTCCATTATTCTGACTCTGGTCACAAAGATTTTCCTTTTCCTACTTATTGTCAACAGAGCTACATAGTCTACTTCCATTCTGCCCCCAGTTTGCTCCTTCAGAAATACCCTCCCAATATAATTGCATTCTAGTTATTCTCCAGAGCCCATTAAAATCCTAGTCCCAAGAAGCCTTTGAAACTGTTCCATTTACTATGATATGGACCTGAAATTCCATTCAAAGCACTTACAGACTATCTTTACTAGGTCTATATACCCATTCCTTTGACCTACTCACACTATAACTTATTTCAAAGCAGGTTGAGTCCAGTGCAGTACCCAGCACAATAATGTTCAATAATTGCTGATGGTGACTCCCAACTCTGGTTTAAAAATACCTGTAGATATTACCAATCATCTCAAAAGATTTAACATTTGTTTTAAACAAAGTTCAACAAAGACAGCACAGTATTTTAAAAGGATGACAAGAATAGGTCAATGCCCTTTACGTTGGGCCTTAGCTTAAACAGACATCTGAGTTTAGAAGCCCATTTCTCTTGCGGTTGATATGATGATGTCTAGACAGCTACTTGGAGCATAAGAAGTTACAGAAAGTTTCTATGAAGAGGGGACAAGAGCAAGGCTGGCAGACATTCTTGCACTGCTTTTCTTTATTCTATAAACTACAGGTGAGTTGATTTGATACTTTAGAACCCAGATCATTTTTAAAGTCTTCTGCATCAATTAGATTTCAAAATGACACACAGTAAAGAGAATGAAATAATAATCTTACACATTTGTTAACAATTATAATGTCAACATTATAAAAAATGTAAATTTGCTATTGTTTTCTTACAACATGATATGGAATAAAGTGTAGAAGAACAATTTCCATTTAAAAAGTCTTCTGGTATGGGAATGTAGCTCAGTGGTAAAATGCTTCCCAGCATGTCACCCCCCGCATCTGTTTCAGATATTTATCAACATTTATAAAAAATTGGGGGTATCTACCTACTAAACAGAAAAATAATTTCTCACACAAATTGGCAACAAAACCGCAAGTAAACTGGCACAAACAGAAGTCCCTTATTATTACATTAAGCTTGTAATATGTTCTAATTTGCAAGAATTAAAGTTTCTCAGGATGAGACTGAGGTCATTGATGTAAAACTTAAAAACATCTCACTATGGAATAAATTCCATGTTCTGTTCCTTGCCAGAGATCAGAAAATATACAACTTCCTAACAAATAAGCTAGTTTTGCGTTTTCGTATTCTGAAACAGTGAAGTATTTAAACAGTACATAAAAGAATAAAGGCACAGTGTACTAGAGTTACAAATTCTTGAATTTGTATACAGACGATGGAGGGCAAACTAAAACAATTTAATATTATCCACTGTAACAGACTTACTTAAAAATACATTAAAATCCCTAGGCACAGTGGCCCACCCACATCTGTAATTCCATTGACATGGAAGACTGAGTCAGGAGGATCACGAGTTCAAAACCAACTTCAGCAATTTAGCTAGGCCCTAAGCAACTAAGTGAGGCCCTGTCTCTAAATAAAATTAAAAATGGGCTGGGGATGTGGCTCAGTGGGTTAAATGCTCCTGGGTTCAATCCTGGGTAACAAAACAAAAAAAAATCAAAATCAAAACAAGGCCATACTACAGCTCTTGTGACAAATTTTGATTTGAAAATTATCTTATTTTTTCTGATGGCCCTGATGTTAAAATAGAGCTCATTTCAATCAAGACCAACATTAATAGCATTGTTCACATTACATAACTGTTTAAATCTATCACTTTATCACATCCAAGGATGTAAATCAAAAGGTTAAAAACTTTCATTAAAGGTGTACGAGTTCTTTTGGAGCTGGGGATGTGGCTCAAGCGGTAGCGCGCTTGCCTGGCATGCGTGGGGCTCTGGGTTCGATCTTCAGCACCACATAAAAATAAAATAAAGATGTTTTGTCCACCGAAAACTAAAAAATAAATATTTTTTAAAAATTCTCTCTCTCACTCTCTGGAAAAAAAAAAAAAAAAGATTTCTCATTTTACTCTGCATTACAACATTACAATACTAAATGGTCTGACCCCATGACCTGGGGCTGGTTCTCAGGAAGGCTCATTTATTTAGGTTCTGCCTGTGTCATTTAAATCATTCACTTAAATTCTCAAAATCTCTATTTGCATAAAAAGTGAACTAGATGATTTTTAAGGTCCCTTTAATAACACAAGTCTAAATCTTCAAAAAAATTTAGAAATGTGTTGTTTAAAATCTTTCATAAACATTTACACTTTATCTCTCTTGAAAAAGTACTAATATGAAGGTATGATTACCTGAAGAAAAACTGTATCCATCCCAATAATTTCCTTAAGGGCCTGCCACAACAAATGTGGTCCTATTGTAACACCCCTAGCTAGACAAGGGCTGTTAGGCACTGAACAAATCTGGGGTATAGGAAAGGGCAATGATATATCTGTGATTTGTTTAAAAAAAAAAAAAAAAAAGGAAATGAGGCCTGTTTACTTACTCACCCAACTTTTTAAACAATTTCATCCAAAAACTGATTACATTTTACTTGATTCATATTTCAATCAAATACTAATAGACTGGACTGAAAGTTATACCATTTATGTGACTAATCCCAATAAAAATGATTTTAAATGATGCATTGTTTTGAAATTGAGAAAATATCTGTCAGTGCTGTTTTTAATGTTCTATGACATCCTCTCCTGACTCAGTTCATACTTTCTCCCTTAACCCAAACTGACAGGGCTGTTATACTTTTGTCAAAAGATGAATCTTTTATTCTCCTTCAAATTTAATATCACTTCAAGTTGGGTCAGATCAATGAAAATTATGTCAAATAATGCATAATAGTCTCAAGAGAAAGATTTGAGGACATAAGTGTGTATCTTCCACATAGTCACAGCTGCAAAGGAAGTGCATTACCTAACTCTACTTAAATTACCTAAGTGGCTTGGTCATCCCAGAATTATCTAAACTCTAAATAATATTATATATAATGTTTAGAGTAATGAGTTCAGTAGGTATAAAACTTCTACTTCTAAAAAATGACCTGCTGTGGAAACAAAATTCCTAGTTTACCATCCTGGAACTCTGTTACTTAGTAGCTATATGACTTTATACCCAACATCATGTCTAACAGTAATTGGCTTTACAGGTGCATATACTTACCACATAAATTCCTAGTGGGCAAGGTCTGCTTTTCACACAATAGCTAACACTCTACATGTGTTTTCTCATTAACCATCACAACTGTTACCCATTTTAAAAGTGAAAAAAATGACATTTTGAGAAGTTAAACTCAAGATCATAGCTAACGTGTTGCCAATCTGGGACTTCCACTCAGATTTGCCTGACCCCTTATCTCATTCTCTGGAACTAAGCAAGTTACCTAGCAGTAAAGTGTATGAATCCCCTTCAGGAATGACTAATCTTTGGTCTTTGTGGTTGTCAGATTTTGTATTTCCAGAATCAAAGGACTTAATGACTTTTGGTTTACCTTCGTATTAGTCTGTGGGGTGCTTTAATTTTAATAATCCTAAATGAGTTCCCGAGTTTATCTTTAAAGTTCTCCAGTTGTTGCAGCAGTTTCGTCTTACTTCATTTACCTTTACTGGGTTCCTACTGAACACAAATAGTGTACAAGGAAATACCAGGATCAAAAAAAAATATGCCCCTTTGGGTAGTGAAAGCTACCACAAAAATCAAAGTATGGAATTTTTAATTTATCATACATAGCATGAACTGTTTCCAACAAGGCTTAACTCAAATGATTTTCAAAATCCTCAGCCCATGGCATTTTAGTACCTACCTGTATGCTACAGCACTTAGCAGTCAGCCTTGTTAAATTTCAATTTACTCAGATACCTCCGCAATGCAATCGACAACGTTTTCCATCAGTTCGTCAATATTCACTGATTATCTGTCCTATTAACAAACAAGGAGTCCTATTCCCAGAAACTGGCAGCCACAGGCCTCTGACTTTTCTTTAAAGTTCCCCACCCCTGTATGAAGTCGCTACTCTAGCGGCCACTGCTCCACTGGAGTGTGAACTTCAAGGGACTCCAAAGAGACCAGACTGCACACGTTCAGAGCGGATAATCGCCGGGGCGCGGAATGGATAGTAAGCTTAGCAGCCCCGCCACCCCAGGACCGGCGCGAGCTCCCGTCACACTCGCCGCCTCCCGAGAAGCTGCGACCCACGCGCTCACCGCCCGCCCTTCCGTGCCTGCGGCGTTCCGCAAGAGGCCGGGTTCAGAACCAGGCCTAGAGCGAAGTTCGCTCCCGCTCCCGGAAGGGAAAAGAGAGAGGAAATCTGAGGAGCCTCAGAACCGGTTCCAGCAACCAGGGAACAACCCAGTACCAACTCTCAACTGTGAGGCCTCACGTCTAACACGCACTAGGCGCAAGAGCCAGGGACGTGAGCCCCACCCGCCTGCGACGTCCCAGCCAATCCGGGATCCGCTCCGGTAGCCTCACGCACCGTGCACACACGCACGCAACGCGGGGACACGACCCTCCCCGCGACCGGTTGCCAGTTTCTGATTGGCTGGGATGGGCTGTGGGCTGGAGTTGGAGTAGCCGCGCGGACGGGGCGCGCGGACTGGGTACACAAGCGGGTCCGGTGGTGAAGGGTTTTGTCGCTTTCGGTAAGAGGGTCGTGAGGCGGGCATTATGAGTCGGCAAACCCGACGGCGGCCCCAGAAAAAGCGGGCAGCGCTGGGCTGGATCTAAAGGATCTTGGGAGGTTTGGGGCCAGTGGCTGAAGGGGAGCGATGGCCGGGGCAAGGGAGGAACGTGTAGCTGGCGGCCTCGGGTCTCGCGGATCGTGGGAAGGAAGGGTCGGTAGACAAGGCCGGGTCCTTTCGGCGAGCGGATGCGGAGGCAGAGAGGTTTGAAGCAAGAGAAGTGTGAGACCCTGGGGCCCTGGGGAGGGGATGCTACTGGGGCCGGTTGTGGGGAGGAGGAGCCCGAGCACGCCCTGAGCTCGGAACCGTGTTGGGATCCGGGGCTGAGGAGGGATAGTGAGCGTGAGCGCTCCGGCCTTGGAGCCCTGACAAGGTCACGGGAAGAGAGAGGACAAGAGGGTGAAAGGTTGAGGAAAGGGCGTGGAACCAGAGGATCTTCCAACCTAGATCTTCCCTGATCCCCAGTCCGGTGTTTCCTTCCATCCTTTGCGACCCTGTCCTACCCAGTGAAGGTGAGAAGGCCTAAGGCTGGTATAAACCATCTGTAGCAGCATTAAAATTTCTTTCTGACAAGTAAACCTGCCAGTTGGAGGTTACAAATGCGTAGCGTGAGTTCAAAACTGTGAGAAGCCAAAATGATTTAGCAGTATTATTCGTCTTTCGCTTTTATTCTTGGTTGGAAGGAGCTCTTTCCTTCTTCTGGGTAATACCCACCAAAGGAATCTATGCTTCAGAAAGTACCAAGGCACTTTTCAGTGTGACCGGTTTGGTGGCAAAGTTATGAAAATTGAAGTAGTTCAGCACAACACGAATTCGGAGTCCTGTATAGCAGATACTCTCATACTTTTTTGTGCACCAGAATCATTTAAGGGGGCCTCTTTAAATACAGATTCGTTGGGTCCTGTCCCAAATCATCTGAATCAGAATTTCCAGGCTGGGGCTTTGGCAGCCATTTTAAACAAGCTGACAGGTGATTGATGCAGAATCAAAGTTTGACACATTGTATTAGATCATAGTTACTCTGACCAGATCCTTTACATCACCCTATGCTAGGCAGCTCATTTTCCCTTTCACCTCTTCTAGTAGTAGTAAGCTTACAGAATAATTGGTGTTCTACAAACTGAATATCTTGTTATCATTTCCTCTTTTTGTCTCTGTTCAACTTTCTGGCAGATCTGGAGTAATCACTGTGGGTGAATGAGATACTAAAGAAAAATTAGTGAAAAAGACGATTGAAAATCAAAGAAATAAAAATTGTTGGATTAGTTAAAATCATTGAGGGAATAAGACTATTTAATGTAGACATGCCTTAAACAATTTTTTACAATTCAAAGAGAGTGTTGTGGGTTTTAATTAAAGAATGTACTTTTATTTTTTCAGATTAAATTTGTACCAGCATCAATAGAATGATGGTTTAGTAATCTCTTATCAATCCAAAAGAACCCTGGACTCTATCAGGAGAGCTGGATCTAATCCTACTATTCTGATTCTATTCTCCCTGAGATGTATTCCTGGTTTTGAGCAATTCATATAATCCTTCAGGACCCTTTTCCCACCTATAAAATAAGGGTATTGATAATCATCTGGTGCGTGTTGCTTTCAAATTATATGATTTGTGGTTATTGACTTTGAAACTTTAAGAATGACATTTTCAATTTTAGTAGCTATAAATCATGAATACTTGGGAAACTCTAGGTGGCATTAAGACAATTATCAAAAATTTATATTCAGAAAGTATTTTAGTTATATAGAATATATAGACTACATTAGAATTATATCATTTATAAAAATAATATAGAGTTATAATTTGAATTTAGAACAACAACTCTGTGATATGTGTTAGATTTTTAATATTCATCTTTACTGACTTTTATCTTGAAATGTGTACATGATGTGTTCCGGATCAGAGACAGATAATCATTATTTACCTTTAATTTATTTTTTATGTGGTGCTGAGGATCGAACCCAGTGTCTCACATGTGCCAAGCGAGTGCTCTACCACTGAGCCACAGCCACAGCTCCTAATCATTAGTGTTTTAAAGCAAATAATAACCACAAGGTTTTCCACACCCTAATTCCCCACCCCCACCCCCCTGTCCTGGGGATTGAACATAGAGGGGCTCTACAGCTGAGTTATATCCCCAGTCCTTTTATTTATTTATTTTTTGGTGGGGGGAGGGTCTCACTAAATGGTTGAGGTTGACCTCGAACTTGAAATCCTTCTTCCTTCTCCAGAGTCACTGAGATTACAGGTGTGTACTACTGTGCCCAGCCCTATACCCTGATTCTTACTGCAAAGCTTCTCTCAGAAAGCTAAATCAAATATACTACTCATACAAATTTCAGAGTCTGTATCATAGATAAGGAATGGAAAATGACAGACTTCGTCTATTCTTCTTTGTATATACAGTAAAGAGAGAGTTATCTCCCCCCTTCCTGAAAGGAGAAAACCTTTTTGCTTAATGGATCTGTGGATGATTATAGTCATCCACATGTGAAATAATTAGAGGAAAACCCACCAACTTTCTAAATTTTAAAGTCAATAGTCAAGTGATATTTTAGATTGGGAATAATTAAGGCAAAGGAGGAAAACGTATCTGCCAAAGAAAATGTATTGTGGTCTGTAATGGTTTTGTCTCTTGAGGCTGCAAGAAACCAAGACCTTAGCTCATCATTTATTTTTTTCATAGATATATATGAATAATAAAATAAATTAATGAGGCTGTGGCTGTGGCTCAGTGGTAGAGCACTAGTCTCCTACACACGAGGCCCTGGGTTTGATTATTATAAAAATAAATAAAAGTAAAGTAAATAAAGATAAATATAAAAATAAATAAAATAAAGATAAAAAATTTAAAGAAAAAAGAAATTATCACTGAAGTATATACAGTTTGGTTTTTTCATACTGACTGATTAACTCTACAAATACATATAACTTATTTTTAATTGTTGAGAAGCATAACTTTTAATCAACAAACATTTTGTGGTGTACTTATTCTGTGCAGGTCGTTGCAGTAAATCATGGAGATAGATACAGAAAGTATAGGATTGCATAACCAAAGTACATATTGTAGACTTAAAGGATCAAAGAGGACTTTCCAGAGGAAACTAGTAAGGATGTAAACCTGAAAAAATAGGGGTTAGCTAAGAAAGTTTCCGAAGGAGATGAAAAGTGGGGAGAGAGAAGAAAACTGTCATAGGAAAAGGAATCAGCTTTTGCAAAGGCCAGAAGTATAGAGAAAATCTAAGAGATTTAATGTCATTACAATGTGGCATTGAGAAAAAAAGGTGGAAAGAGGATTTATGATACACACAGTTATATATTTGAGAAGTTTATGAATAGGTATGAAGGCAGCTAATAAACATCCCAGCCTAAAATAAACTCAGTGTTAAATTCCTCTGTTTAGTTCTTCAAATCAAATCTCATGTCTTCTTTATGAAACTTCTCAAGCCTTCTTTAGACATCACTCCTTTGAAATTCAGTTTTGTCTCTTACATTATTGGCAATTAATCACATTTTCACTTTTCTTTTTAAATAGTACTTAGTTTTTGAACCATTAGTTCCTTTAGTATTTATATTTATCTCTTTAAATATACCAAGCATTCTGGACCTGGACCTTATTAAGCCTTGTATATAATAAAATTTAATAAGAGTTTATTCACTTTTGAAATAATGGAATACCAAAAAAAAAAAAGTCTAATTTGAATTTTCCCCTGTAAAGTTTTCTTCTTTGTTAGATGGTTCCTCTCAATGGAGTGGGGCTTTGAGGGATGAATTCAATTCTCAAACTAAACATGCCCTTGATGTACTATGAATTGAAATGCATTCTGCTGTTGTATATAACAAATTAGAACAAAAAAATTAATTTAAAGAAATACTAAAAATACCACCCCCTTTAGAATTGCATTTTCTTGAGGGCCCTTACTGCCATTTATCCTGTTTGAATAGCAAATTGTTGATGAGGGCTTCTCTTATTGAAGGGAGTGTGATGCACATGAGAAATTCAGAAGTGAAGGTAGGATTTTATATGGATAATGGGATATGGTCAGTGCACTTATGTATTGTGTCTGACTTCTTTATTTTATCTGTAGGGTAAAGTTTATGGGCAGTTCAGATAAGTGTCAGGCTGGTCACTTGCTTTTTTGGGTACCATTAAAGGAACAATATAAGAAAAAAGTAGTTTTAAAAGGAGCCATTTCTAGCAACATTATTTAAAATAAGTCTTTGTCTCTAAAAGGAATAAATAATAAACTAGGTAGAAAATTTGGCTATTTGAAATAATCTTAAAAAAATCCCACCATCAATAGCAGAGATTAGTGTAATACAGTGGAAATATTCAAAGGTGGCATGTTGGAGTTACCAAATCAGCAGTTGAGGGCAATTAAAACTGTGTTTAACTATACTTTAAAGTGCTTAATAGAATTTCCAACATGATATTGAAGAGTCAGTAGGAATTATCACTTTGTTTTGAGTACTGTTTTTAATAGTATGATGACATTTAAAAGAAATTGGTTGTTTGGGAGAAAAGGTAAAATTATGGAGTAACAAATATATACAACTCTAAAGATGGCTATAGATTTAAAATAGTAATTTCTAAAAATATTTTTCAAAGTTCATGAATAACACATATCAGGTTACTCATGGAAATTAGGAATATTTACATTCATTCAGGTATTGAATAGTGTTCTAGATGCTTTTATAGAACCTCATAGAAATTCTCTTTCAGGAAGTTTCTTCAAGCAATTACTATGTCAACCAACACAGATGTTTCTCTTTCTTCATATGATGAAGATCAGGGATCTAAATTTATCCGAAAAGCTAAAGAAGCACCATTTGTGCCTATTGGTAAGTTGGACTTCGATATTCTAATACTCAGTCTGCTATAAGCTTAAAACAATGAAAGCATGATAAGCTTATTCATTGAGCACATCCTAAAATAATTTATTTTCAAGTATTTTTTATTATGTTATCGAAATATGCTGAATACAAAATTCTTCTGTGTGTATTCAGACATCTTATCTTATTGACTCATATATCAGTGAGGAGTTGAGGAATCCCAAGTCTACCTTCAGGCTCAATGACTTAGCAAGACTCAAAAGATTCAAAAAAGCATTAGAGTCATGGTTATGGTTTATTATAGCAGAAGGTTATAGGTTAAAGTCAACAAAGGCATGTGAGATAAAGTCCAGGAGAAACCAAGCATAATGTTCCAGGTATCCCCTCCCAGTGGAGTCACACAGTGACATTTAATTCTTCTGGCAATGACATGTGGCAACATATGCAAAGTACTGCCATCCAGGGGAGTTTACCAAGCCTTGGTGTTCAGGTTTTACTGGGGGTGAGTCACATAGGCATGCAGTCCCTTGGAAGACATAAAATACAAAACTACGTGATCATCTCAATTGAAATCTTAAAATCGGTGTATTAGAATCAAGTTTATTCCAGAAATCAAAAAGAAATACAAATTATACTTTTAGAGTTGAAACATTAAAAACATACCCTTTAAAGTCAGAAATAAGACAGGAATATATGTGAACACTATTATTGTTGTTTGAAGTTGTATAAGTACATGAAAAAAGCTGTACATACTTTAGGAAGTGGGGTGTGTGTGTGTGTATTTTTCCTATACAGATAGTTACATATAGTTTTATATGTATAACTATCTGTATAGGAAATCTAAGAAAATAAGTGAAGAACAACTGAAATCAATTTCATGAATGCCTCACAAAATATCTAGGAATATTTAAGGCTTACCTAGAGAAATTAAAACTACAAAATTGTATTTAAGGACACAAAAGGTTTGAATGGAAATTGATAAATGTACCACATTCTAAGATCTCCATTCTTCTTAAATCCTTTGTCATTTCTAATGGTGTCTTTTGATTTTCTTTGTCTTTGGTTAGTCTTCCTAGAGCTTGTACTCTTGATCCTTTTCAGTGCTAATGTAATTGCTTGAATTTCCTAATCTCTCAGGTTTTATTTTAACCTCCACACTCAAGTAGAAGTACTTAACTTCTCAGTGGTTAGTGGTGTGTATATATGGCTATTTTGATAGCTAAATTTTGATTTTGTGTTTACAATCTTGGAATACAGCCTTTCTGGAATTTGAAAGTTTCTTTGTAGCCTAATACATGTTCTCATTTTGCCAAAGCTTCATAGACATTTGAAAGAATAGGTGATCTCTATGTTTTAAATTAAAATATTGAATTTTATTTATTTTAAAATATTATAATTTAGTAAAGTTATAATGACACCATTTAATTTGGTCATTTTCTAAAAGAAACATTATTTTTCCCATTTTTGTCATCTTCAAGTATGATATGCCTTATGTTGCTAACAATTTTTTGCTTCATTTATTTTGTTGCTATGTTGATTAGATTATTTAAAGTCTATGACTATTATAAACTAACCTTTTATTATAAAATGCCTGCGTGTATTACATAATCAGTGCTTTTTAACCTAGAATTCTACTTTGATATTAGTATTGACACCCCTGCTTTCTTTTTGTTTGCATTGCCTAGTCTTATCTAGGCAAATTCTTTTATTTTTAACTCTTTAGTGTAAATTAGTTATGTCTCCTGGAAGAATATGTCCAGGTTTTGTTTTTTTAACCTAGAAGAGGACATTAACCTATGTTGATATTATTGTAATAAGTTCTCTTAGTTTTGTTTCTACTATATACTTTATTTTCTGTTTGTTGTGCTTATTGTTTCGTTTGTTCTTTTATTTATTTATTTTTTTAATGATTTGGAAGTTCAGCTATTCCTATACTACTGGTAGTTAGTTTTACAATTTTAATTGGGGTGTATTTTTTCACTTACTTCAAAAGTAAAAAGGAACGTAAATCATTCCCTAACTCAAGACTTTCAACACACATATTTTTTGTTATAATAATTATAACTTTAATTTCAGATTATTAATTTTTACTATTAATTTCCTCCATCACACCCAGGTATTTTTCATAGGATTTACTAACTCTATTGCTTTCCACCATATCTCACACTCTGTTTATTTCTTTCTCACTTATTAATTTCTTGAACTGTTTTTTTTTTATTTCCTCAAGGTTTTATATAAGTACATGGGTGATTACACTTTGAAAACATCCAAGATCATGTCATTCCTGAATGTTTTTTGTCTTCTAAATGATTGAGAGCTTGGCCTTGCATAGAATGTTAGGGTCATTATCCATTTAGTTCAAACTCTTAGTATTGCTCTATTGCTTTGTCTATGCAGTGCTATACTTTCCAGTATAGTATCTCAGATTTTGAAGTATATAGGCAAGATCTCTCAGTGCTGGTAAAGTATAGATTGTCTCTGTGATATTAAGTTATTGCCTTTAGGAAGAACAGTAGGACAGGAAGGAAGAGTTATAAACTCATTCCATAACATACAAGACATTGAGCATATTTGTTGTGTTTTAATAATCATTAGCTTAATTCCTATTATTCCCTGATACACCTTTAAAAGGACTTTATTTAGTGGCTCCACAAACCACATTATAAAAAAATAACCCTGACTTTCTGAATTTGCTAATGTTTGCTATCAATTATAGATTTTTGGGTTCTAGGGGGAAATTTTTTTTAAACTGTTATTTGTGTTCAGCTAATTAATGATCTGATAAATTATCTTATAGAAATAATAGAAAAGACATTGATTAATGTTAAAATCCTCTTGGTCCCCTTCCTCTATGCATCTAACATATTTACAACTATTTGTTTTACAGGAATGGCAGGTTTTGCAGCAATTGTTGCATATGGATTATACAAATTAAAGAACAGGGGAAATACTAAAATGTCCATTCACCTGATTCACATGCGTGTGGCAGCCCAAGGCTTTGTTGTAGGAGCGATGACTCTGGGTAGGTTTCTAAAGGAAATTTCAAATTGGTGGTTTCCCATTAATGTATTTCTCTAAAAACAAAACAAGAGAGGAACTTTTAGCAGACCTTGAAGCAGTTTGAAAATACAAGTCATTTTCACCTAAAAATTGAATTAATAAAAATAATTAAAGTGTGATACAGTTTTACTGTCTATGATATATCCTATTAAGGTTTTAAAGAAAGATTTAGGTTTTAAAGTCTATCACTGAATTTATAATTTCATTGAAGAATCTAGACATGCAAATAGGGTTGGTAGTAACATCAGTTTTCTGAGAAAGACCTGATTGCTATTTTACTGAGTTTTTAAAGATGAAAAAGATTTTTTAAATGGTTTTTTTTTAAATTTTTTATACCTTTATTTGTTTATTTTTATGTGGTGCTGAGGATTGAACCCAGGGCCTCGCATGTGCTAGGTGAACGCTCTACCGCTGAGCCACAACCCCAGCCCTTTTTTTTTTTTTGAGAGAGAAATTTTTAATATTTATTTTTTAGTTCTCGGCGGACACAACATCTTTGTATGTGGTGCTGAGGATCGAACCCGGGCCGCACGCATGCCAGGCGAGCGTGCTACCGCTTGAGCCACATCCCCAGCCCCAACCCCAGCCCTTTAAAATGTTTTTATATATATGCTTTGGTTGGCATTATAATTTTTTTTCTGGCAGGGAGGCTACTGAGGATTGAACTCATGGGCACTTAACCACTGAGCCATATCCCTAGCCCTATTTTGTATTTTTATTGAGAGACAGGATGTCACTGAGTGCCTTGCTTTTGCTGAGTGTGTCTTTGAACTCATAATCCTCCTGCCTCAGCCTCCCAAGCCACTGGGATTACAGGTGTGGGCCACTATGCCTGGCTATAATTTATTGACTATCTGGTGTTATGGCAACATTGTGACTCCTTTTAAAAATGCTAGATCAATATTCGTTGATCTTTAAAACAAATATTGTAACATTGTGATATATTCATACTAGCCTTGAGAAATTATATATAAAAAGAGTTTTAGAAATTTAAATTGTTTAGGAAAATAGGATCTTATTCCTCTTGTAAATATTCTGTACTAGCAAGGGTACTATTTTTAGCTATTTTGTGAATGTTTTGTATTTTCTTACTATTGAAGAGAATATTTTAATACTTAACTAGGATTCTTTTTCTCTAGGTATGGGCTATTCCCTGTATAAGGAATTCTGGGCAAAACCTAAACCTTAGAAGAAGAGATGCTGTCTTGGTCTTGTTGGAAGTGCTTGTTTTTGTTATGTTAAAGTTATATGTTTATGTCAAAAAATAAATCCCTTGAGTGGGTTCAGGCTGTAACACGGTATTTTGAATAATGGCTTCTTTTCTTGCCCACTTGATTTGCCTGGTTATCAAATTATTAATGACTTCATTGACTGGATCATTCAGGGAAGTCAAGTTAACACAAAAGAAACATATACTGGATAGTGTTACAACACTCACCTTCTTAAATGCTTATGACAGAAATTACTTCTAAAGAAGACAAAAGGCCAGGCCTGAATTACTCCCAGTTTACTACAGAATATCATACACATATTTTGAATGTTGGGTGGGAATCCTACTTAACCCAGTTAATTTAACTTTTTTCTACCTGCCTTGTGAACTGGTTTAAGAACTTCAGTTTTTTAGTGTTAGTTGGCTCTTAAAGAACTATTTCACATTTCACAAACGTGCATGAAATATAACTTGCAAATCTTCCCACAACTGAGAGAGAGAGAGGAAGGGAGGGAGAGTGTGTGTGTGTTTAATCCATACCTGGAAAGCTCACAACAGAACTGCATAGAAGTAGTATTTATTTCAGAATCACACTTATAAACATAATAATTTAATTATTGGTTCCACTTTAGCTCTTTTATAATTGCAGAATTATATTTTTGCTGTTGTATTAGAATAATTTTTAAATGTTATCTTGAAAGAGAAATATGTATTTTAAGTGCTAATACAAAGGTAAATTAAGAACACGGTTTTAATGTGTGCAGTATAATTATTTTCTCTGTATGAATTGCAAGTGTTAAACAAATTACCTAAAATGGAAGTGATTGCTGGTTTTGAGCAAGCTGGTCTGGTCAGACATTATACACAAGCTTTGGTAAACTATAGCGTGTTTTAGTATACTTGTAAAATTCCCTTGTCTAACCTGAACTTACATTCCATGGTGATAACATGGTATATGTGTGGTTATTAAAATAACGAACACATCAAATGTCTTGTATCTGTTTGTTTGGAAAAATAACTCATTCTTCAGAGTAGCACAAAAATTAGGTTCCAAAAAAAAACAATGTTTTATGCTTTTTGTAGGAACCACCATTTAAGAATACCTATAAAGTAGAAATAATAAATAATATATATTGCGTATTTACTGTGTCACACATGCTCTAAGAACTTTTTATATGTGTCACTAAAGCTTCCTAACAACCCTAAGAGGTAGGAACTATTATTCTTGTTTCACATTGAGAAGACTGAGGCAAGGATAGCAGAAGCAACTTGCCCAAGGTCACGTAGCTAGAGAAGGTTTTAAGTGTGGGACTAGAACCTGAGCAGCCTTGCTGAACAGCCAGTATTCCACTATATTATGCTGTCCCTAGAACTGAGCAAATGGTTATTTGTGTGTGTGCGTGTGTGTCTTTTGATTGGATGGATTGACTTTTTCCGTAAGAAGAGTAACAATCTACTATTTTGGAACTTTTTTTTTTAGAAAATCCCAGGATGATAAGTAATATGGTTGATACCAACTGGTTTTAGGTACTTGAGATGTTGGCCGATGTAAGATTAATGCTGGAATTACCTGGACTAAATCAGAGTTTTCTAGTCTTTTCTTACCCATGAAATGAGAGCTTAGACTAGAGAACTTCTGTGGTCCTGTCTAGCTGATAGGTCATTATGAGCTCTAATTAGAAACTATTTTTTTCAGCTTTGGATAGATAACAAGGTGCTCGTAGGCAATCTTAGCGATTGTTTTGTGAAAAATAAACTTTTTATAAAGGAACAAATTTGGGAATAAGTTTCAGAAATTTGTCCTCCCCCTTTTTTTGTACCTTACTTTAATTATATTTTGCTATTTAGGTGAATTTTAAGGTATTTTAATATATGATATGCTTTCTTTGTGGGTAGTTTTTGTTCTGGCAGTTGTAACATTCTTTGCAGCCACTAATAATTTCATATGAGCAATTTCTTTTATTTTTTTAGTGTTTTTGCTGCTATGGATTGAACCCAAGGATTTTTATCACTGAGCAATAACTCCAGTTCTTTTTATTTTTTGTTTTAAGACAGGATCTCACTAAATTGCCAAGGGTGGCTGGCCTCAAACTTAAAACTCTCATGCCTTCGCCTCCTGGGTCACAGTGATTACAGGCACACATCCCTGTGCAGCCATACGAACCATATTTAAAACTAGTGTAGTCTCCCCTCCACCTCTAATACTAGCCAATATTTCCTAAGAGTTTTCTCTTGTACTGTTTTAAATATGCTTATACTTCTATTTGATGTGTCAGTTCAGCTTTTAACTGATAGGCCTTGATTGCCAACCATTAGAGATTACATGACCAGAGAACTTATTCTATATCCCATGCCTTCTTTCTCCTTACCTTCGAGAGTTTTATTAGTTGTTTCATTTCTACATTGTGGGAATATATAATGTTTACGTTCTGTTCTGCCATTTGCACACTTCTTTCTCTCTGGTTCTACAATTTAAACATTGAAAACAGACAAACATTCTCAGTAATCTCTTGGTTGGCAGAAATTAATGATAGTTTTTTAATAGTTTCCTCAAGAAAGACATATGGAAAAATTCCTCTAAATTTTTGCATGTTTGAATATTTTTATCTGTAACCTTTACACAGTAAAAAACAATTTAGATATAAAATTCTTAGTTTACATTTTTCTTGGGAATATTGTAAATATTGACTTAGAGAAGCCTAAGTCTTGTGAAATTTCCCCTAAATAAGGGATTTTCTTTTTTTGCTTGTCTGCTCAAATTCTTTAGTAAGTTCAAAACTTCAATTATACTAGTCTTGGTGATGATCTTTCTATGTTCAATTATACTAGTCTTGGTGTTTATCTTTCTATGTTCTCTATGTTTTCAGAAAACTGTCATTTTACTAGATAGGTACCCTATTGATTTTGTTTAATTATTAACTTGAGAATCATTTTTCTAGACAAATGGCAGAGGGTTGTGATAGAATAAAGGTGAAGTGTTGAGATGATAATGAGCATTATATGATCAAGAGAAAATAAGTGGGAGTGCTTTCCTGAAGGAGGGAATGGTAAATAAGTTGGATGAATAGGGTGGAAGTTCTTGGAAGTGGCTCAAGTGGCTGTGATACTGTGTTTTATTGAATGGGATCCTGATTCCACCACTTCTAACTAAACAGCCATGGTTTTCTCATCTATAAAATGAGGACAAGATAGCAGTAGTAAGTGTAAAGGGCTCAACATGGCATGTGATTGCCAATTGGTGGTTGCTGTTGCCATTATTACTGGGTTAGGTATAGGAATGCAGCAGCACAGGAGAAATGGGCCCTGCCCTCTCCACATATAAAGTCTAGGAGGGGAGGCTGGTTTAAATAAGTTATTACATGATGACTACTAGGTACGGGATGCAATGCGGACATCTGGTTGAAGGACTTATCCCAGGGTTGGGGTTGGAAGAGGTCTCCTCAAGAAAGCAATATTCTACTTTAAGGAGATGGTATGTTGATTTTCATTGAAATTAGATTTCTTGGCTTAATGTTGGATGTTGAAGCGTGGGTGTATCCAGTATATTTTTGTTGAATTATTTAGAGAAGGTTTTGGGTTTTTTACATTCACAGTCCTGCCACCCCTAGAAAAAAGTTAGAGTTGACCCTCCATATCTGCAAGTTCTACATCCATGAATTCAACTTTGGATTAGAAATGTTCAGGGAAAAAAATGTGTATTTACTGAACATGTACAGATTCTGTTTTCTTGTCAATAAACAAAGCAATTTAACAACTGTTTATGTGTATATATATATATATAGAGAGAGAGAGAGAGAGAGAGAGTTATGTATTATAATTAGAGACAACTTATTCGAGTATTTACATAAATTACATGCAAATACTATGCGATTTTTTATAAGAGCCTTGACAATCCAAGAATATTGATATTCACAAGGGGTCCTGGGACCTATCTGCTGAAGTTACCCAGAGATGACTATACCTATTTCTAATTTCTGAGCAACAGCGACCTCTAGTGGTTAGAGTTGGAATTTGAGTCCACGGTTGAGTCCCTGAGTTCACGGTTGAGTCCCTAAGTATAGTTTTCCTTAACACAAAGCCAGAATTTTGGAGTGGTCCAAGCTCCACCGTGAGAGGATTGGTTCATGTAGGTCTTGCCTCTTATCTCACAGATGAGCCTGCTACTCATATAGTTTGAGGAAGTTGAATTTAGATTTCATCCCCATGTAAATCTATAGCCCTAGCTACATCATAGCTACTAGGCCAAAACCATGCTGATCTAAAGTTATCCAATAGTGGGATTGTCAATAACTTTATATGCTTTTCCTGTTTGAAAGCCCTTCAAATTTCAAAAGGTAAACTGAATGTGTGCCAGCCTTGACTGGATTGCTATTTTCCCAGTAAATGCTTTAACCTGGGATCAGTGTAGGGGAAGAACCAGCTCTGTACATGCAGCTGTTTCCTTCTTAAATAAAGAGAGACTGTATAAATGATGGATTCAGGTTCTGAAATTAAGTTTTTTATTTGCAGTCCCCCCCCCCAAAAAAAGAGACTTTTAACCCTTAAACACTAAGGAGAGAAGAAAGAATTTGTTTTTAGCAATAACAAAGTGAGGCAAATTTCTTCTAAATTCAGCAGTGATAGATGGGTCTAGAATAGAGGTCAGCATGTGGTTATCCCCCTTGGAGGAACCCAGGATCAAGTCCTCTCTGTGAGTTTTCATAACATTGATGATTTTTTCCCTTGGTGAAACTGAGTGAGTAAATTTTTGCCATCACGCCTTTCAATGATGTTTAATCTCACCTCATCTCATACCATATTTGCTGTCTTCCCTGTTGGCGGCCCTTCCTAGGTCACTCATCCTGTCAGCAATACCTCCCTTGCTCACTGTCATCTCCTGGGCATCTTTCCTTCTTCCTATTCTTTTATCATTAAACCAATCACCAAGTCCTATCAGTTTTTCATTAGCAGAATCTCTCTCATCATTCAGTTTTGTCCTTTTTCCTCTCCCTGTTGCCATCACTAGGCCCTTCACCTGTTTTTGCCACCTAATGCTAGTCAATATTGTTTCAGCCTTTCTAAGAAGGAGGTTGAGGAGGTCTCACCTACATATACTCTTTACTATGGAGATGGTAAATACAGTAAGTGCATGAAGCCTTGGGGACCTCATCAACAGGACAGAAACAAATAATTACTGAAATCAGGTGACTCATCCAAATATTTTGCAAGACTGACATATGAGCCAAGAACAAAACTGAGAAATTAGGGAGGAAAATTACATTATTAATCTATTGTGCAGAAGGCTTAGTGGAAAGCCAGGGTAGATCTCATCCATCAAGGAGTTCCTTGGGACTAAAGATTGCTAAGTCTTGGCAGAACATTGAGTTTTTTAATAAAGTCAACATGATGACTGAGATCACCGTACATATAAACATATCTTAGAATAGCTCCATGGGTAAAATAAGACTTGATAATGGCCAAAACGATGTTAAGCTAAAACACAAAATGTGCTGGGGGAGTCTGTTGGAGGTTAGTGGCCAACAAAGCCAAATCCATCGCAGAACGTCCATCAAGAAGGGGCTTGAACCTGGAGTAAATGAACATTTTTTTATCTATGTGGGTTAATAAGTGTTGAGCAGTATAATTTAATCAGGCTTAATCTTGGGCCAAAAATAAGGCAATTTGCTTCTGTTTGCTCTTAATTCAGGCTCATATTACCTTTGTGATGACTCTTGTCTTCTTGAGTGTCGGATTATGAGAAGGGAGAAGCTTTGGATATAGGCCACAACACCTGAATATAAACTAGTGCCTTAGTGTTCCTGGTTTACCTGTCATCAATACCATGACTCAAGTCTAGTCCAAAGAGACTCACAGAATAAAAACCAAATTGTATTTTAGACCTGAAAAGATTCAAAATGGAGAACAATGAAACCAGGCCAAATGGGACCATGGTTTTAGGCTGCAGCACTTCCAAAATGAGGCAAAACAGCTAAATCTGTAGTAATAAAGATAAAATGCCTTACTACTAAAATAATACAGGTAACTAAAGAGCAGTACACAGTTTACAAAGCATTTTCATGACCTATTTGATTAAGGATAATATTGCTATTTTTGAAAGAAGTTGAGGTTTGTGATTTGACTAATGACAGTTAAATCCAGCAATTCCTTCTGATTTTGTTCAATTCAGTTTCATTTCTGATAGTAAGTGGAACCACTGATTATATTGCTTATTTGTAGGAGAGAGAATAATTTCAGTGAGGGAAACTATTTGGTGATCCTATTATCTTTAAGAAGATATATAAGGGCTGTGGTTGTGCCTCAATGGTAGAGCTCTTGCCTAGCACATGTGAGGCACTGGGTTTGATCCTCAGCACCACATAAAAATAAATAAACTAAATAAAGATATTGTGTCCACCTACAACTAAAAATATTTTAAGATAAAAAAGAAGATAAATAAGCATGGATAAAGGTACTGTGGGGAACTGTGGAAAGAATCTATTTTAGGAATTAGGAAAAGTAGTTAGACCCACACAAAAAGATGCTCGGTTTCTTAACAAAAAATATTGCAGTAACTCTGCACAAGATAAAATTTACTATTTTGACCATTTTTAGATGTCTAATTCATTGGAACTAAAAGATACTTAAAATACTGTGCAACTATTATCCAACCCTAGGATTTTTCATCATCCCAAGCTGCACAAGCATTACACAAACTCTCCAATTTCTCCTTTCCCCACCCCCATGACCTCTTCTGGTTTTCTCTATGAACTTGTCCATTCTTGATAGATATGTGGGTAGATAATACAATATTTGTCCATTTATGCCTGGCTCATTTCACCTACCATAAGATTTCAAGGTTCATTCATGTTGTAGCATATATCAGAATTTCATTTGTTTTTAAGGCTGAATAATATTCAGTATGTGTGTATATCACATTTTGCTTATCTGTTCACCTATTGGAACACTTGGGTTGCTTCTACATTTTGGCTGTTGTGAATACTGCTGCTATGAACACTGATATACAAGTACTGCTATGAACACTGGTTACAAGTAAGTCACAGGTCACTTAATCACAGGAATAAATTCTAAGAAATGTGTTGTTAGTTGATTTGATCATGTGTCTAGTCCCTCTAGAAAAAAATTTAGCAATTTCTTATAAACCTAACTATGTCCAGGCATGGTGGCACACGCCTGTAATCCCAGCGGCTTAGGAGGCTGAGACAAGAGGATCAGGAGTTCAAAGCCAACCTCAGCAAAAGTGAGTCACTAAGCAACTCAGTGAGACCCTGCCTCTAAGTAAATACAAAATAGGGCTGGAGATGAGGCTCAGTGGTCAAGTGCCCCTAAATTCAATCCCAGTAACCAAAAAAAAAAAAAAGAGAGAAAGAAAAACTAAATATGTGCCAGGTGTGAGGACATGTGCCTGTGATCCTAGCTACTCAGGAGGCTGAGGCCAGCCTGAACAACATAGTGAGATAAACCATCTCAAAAGAAAATAAAAAACTATGCATTTACAATGTAGTCAACAACTGCTCACTTAGGCATGAATTCCACAGCAATGAAAACATGATCACACAAAAACCTGTACATGTATGATCATAACAGCTTAATTTTAACTGCTCCAAACTGAAAAGAGCCCAGATGTCCCTCAATAGACCTAAGAACACAAAAAGAGCAATTCTTGTGTTATTTATTAAAGTGTTCAGTATATTACTGGTGGTGGATATGTGAATCTATGTATGATAAATGCAAAAATGAATACAGTAAAATTATGGAAAAATATTTGGAATATATAATTGGAAAAATTATGGAAATAAGATCAGTGGATTTTATCAATGTCAATATCCTGGTTGTGATATTGCAGAATAGTTTTGCAAAATGATACCATTGGTTAAACTTGTAAAGTGTATAGAGGATCTCTGTATTGTTTTTTACAGCTGCATGTGAATGTATAATCATCTCAATAAACATTTCAGATTTAAGAGCAATATCCTACAAGTAATTCTGGTAAGAGAAACAGAAAGCAGGCTGGGATTAACAAACATCTGGACAGTCTACCAGAGGAAGTTTTTGGTGACCCAATTTCCCTTGACTTCCTAGATGATAAAACATTAGGTTTATAAACTAAAGAAAATTCTCAAGAGACTAAAAATTATCAGGAAAAAAATGGCTGGAAAGCCTCAATACTAGCAGTGGAAAGATAACAAACCTAGAGAAAAGTCATTGCTGGTTTCATAAGAATGGATTACTGGAAAATCCTTGTCAAAAGGAATTCTTGGCAGGGCACTGTGGCACATGCCTGTAATCTGAGCAAATCGGGGGGCTGAGGCAGGAAGGTTAAGTTCAAGGCCATCCTGGGCAATTTAGTGAGAACCTATCTCAAATTTTTTTAAAAAACGCTGAGGGGCCTAGGGGCTCAGTGGCAAAGTGTCCTGGGGGCTAGGGAATCCTTTGATTGCTGGCACAAATGTAACCAATTCCCTTCTTCTAATATGCATTCTAGAATGCCTACTCTGAAATTCTGCAGCCTTAACTTTGTCATAGATTGTTCTTATCTTAATGGAAACCTGGCTTTGGGTTGGGAATGGTGTTTTCTCAGAAGCCTTCTTAGTAGATCTAGCTGTTTGTTCATTATCCCATGCTGCATAATCCCCTTGTGATCCTGAGATGAATGAATGATGCCCCGTGTAAAAGACCCTACCCCTTGAGGCTCATAGATGTACCTGAATCCCACTCTTCATCTTGTGCCTTTGCTATTGTTACAGAGCTGGAAGCTTCCAAGAAACTGAGGCAGTGCAAAGATCTGCCCTTCAAACGCTGATTCTTGCAACCAAGTCAGAAAGATTTCAGATATGTCTCTCAGAGTAACAGAAATGAGTTTATAGAAGGGATAGGAAAAGGCAAAGGAGTCACTCTCAAGGGAGACAGTAGGTCCCCTCAAAGAGGAGAGAGACAATGTGCCTGTCCTGCACTCCAGTTTTACTGGGGTTCCCAGAGAAGTTTTCTGAGACTCCTGCCCGGGTCCACCTTTTGACTTTTGACTGACAGCAGGATGACATCAGATTTTCAAGTCCCCACTGCCATGACAACTCTAGATCACTTTGGCCCATGCTGACCAGTTCTAATTAGAACCATGAGTTCCTACAGATTTTATGGTTAGGAGGAATCCTTATCTCCCAGAGTTTCAGAATCTGGTCACAAAAGTCTACCCCTTCAGGGTAACTTGGGTCCCTCTTATCAATTATTTTGGGCCTGCATTTCTCCTCCAGTGAACAGGCAGTTTGCTAAGGAATGTGACATATCCTAATCATTTAGGCCAGGCAGGGCTGCAGGTAAATTGCTTCTTGGGAAAAAAAAGCATCGGGGGGTCAGCATAGGAGGCCCATTTTATAGAATTATTCTCTTAACCTCGTGTTTCCACCATCCTCATCTGTCTGTCCCTAACACTATCACATGCAGATTCCAGATCTGTCCCCGTCAGCTCAGTAGGCAGGCAACTGGAGACCAACCAGAAAGATCTGTTCATTCTTTATCAGAAAGTCTTGAGTTTATACCTACAGTGCTGGTGGTGGTCTGGTACCACATACTCATAACTATGGAGGAAAAAAAAGAAAAAAAGTTTTGAGAAACATGAGAATTTTCAAAAACAGTACTGCAATTCCACCACACAAATATAACCACTTTAAATCACTGTATATCAGTCTTGATTTTGTGCCTAGTTTGAAAAAAACAAATTATTTATTTAGCGTACTATTTGTGTCTTGTTTTGTTTTTTGGTTTTGTTTTTTCTTTTCACTTTCCATCATAATATAACCTCTTTTTGAAGTGGGTATCAGGGATTGAACACAGCTCCAGGCCTATTTTGTATTTTATTTAGAGACAGGGTCTCACTGACTTGCATAGGGCCTTGTTTTTGCTGAGGCTGGCTTTGAACTCATGATTCTCCTGCCCCAGCCTCCCAAGCCACTGGGATTACAGGTGTGCCACCTCAATATGGAAAACAACAACCCCCAGGGAAAAAAGGGGAACCACAATCCCTAGGGAATAAAGGAGGACATGGGTCCCACCCAGGAAGAGAAGGGAAACAATGGGCTCTGGATTTTCACCATTTCCCAGCAACAGTGTCTGACCTGACTGCCCAACTGACACATTCTGCTGATTCAAGTCTAACTGAACCCTATAAAATTCAGACCCCTATTATAACCAGTTGCCATTTTCTCTCTTGAAAATATGCCCCTCAGGTGCTTAATAAAACATTACTGATCCATGCAGGTCTGTCCCCGTTTAGTTTACTTTTTTTTTTTTTTTAAGAAGTAAATATAAGTGAATTATCTCTCTCTTTTTTTTTAATTTAATTAGTTATTCATGACAGTAGAATGCTTTTGCTTTCAACCTTCCACCACCCTGTTTTACACTTTTCAGAGATATTCTGAATGGCTACATTAAATTTCATGGTGAAATTGTCCATTTTCCAACTTCTTTACAGGACAGCAAAATGTGCATCTCTGTGCAGAACGTCACAAAAACTTTCTAAAAAACACACTTCAGGCCCTGCCCTTTGCGGCAGGCATGTAATCCCAGCAACTCTGGGAGGCTGTGGCAGGAGGATTGCAAGTTGGAGATTAGCCTGGACAATTTAGCAAGACCCTTTCTCAAAGTGCGGACGTCGTGAAAGCGTCCCCTGGGTTCAACCACAAGTTCAGAAAAAAAAAATTAAATACACTTCAGACAATTTAAAGTCGCAGGGACTCCACGACCTCTTCCACCCAGTTCACCGCGCCAATGTCCATGTCTACTTGCTACCACCTCAACACGCGGCGCAGCGCCTCTGTCACTTTCAGAGCTTAAGGGCTCTCTCGAGCCCCCGTAGAGCAGTGATAACGTCATAAGTGCGACGTTGCTGGTTTCCCTGGTGACGGTTGCCAGGGCAGCGCGTGCACGCGTCCGGAAGAGGTGACGAAGCCCGGCGACCCTAGAAGGGAGAAGGAGAGAGACCGCTGTGAGTGCCTGGGAGGGCGGCAGGGCCCGGGCCGGGCGCAGCCGGTAGAGCTCGCAGCCGCCGGGGCAAGACCCGAGCCCGATCGCACACGCTGGCCAGACCCGCCCGCGCCGAGCGGAGTCTCTTCCCTTCCTCCCGTGAATCTTCACCTCCGCCCAGTCCCCACCCGCGACAGACACTGATTTTCCGCGCGGTACAAGGGTTAGTGCGGCGCCGGGGGGTCGCCTGCCCAGAGACACATAGTGGGTGGTACAGGCAGAACTCGAACTCTGGTCCGCCTGACCCGCGCTCTCTTCCGCGCACTGCCAGGAGCAGTCTCCATCGCTCCAAGGGTGCAGCGGGAACTGCGCGACCAGGTGGCATCCAAGCCCCTTATACCAGTCCTCCCTCCCTAACCCTGTCAGGACCGGAAGAGGGACTCAGCGGGACTCCAACCCGGCGAACTAGACTTCTCCACCCAACTCCTCTAGGCATTGTCCAGCAGTGCCTAAATGAGGCGTCTCGAGGCATCACCCTGTCACCCCTGGGAATATCAAAGAGAACATAGTTTTTAAAAGCGGGAGAGGGAGGGAGAAAGAGGAAAGAAAGTGGCAGGCTGGTGGGGCAAGGGAAGCGGGTGACTACAAGGGACTCAGTCTTTCACTGGTCCCTGTCCCCTATGCACTCAACAGTCTCAAGACCTTGCTTCTCCACAGGACTCCTAAGTAAATATCACTCTCCCTACCCCATGGCTCTAAGTCCTTCCTGAGCCGAGAGTTCTTTCCATGCAGCTTTAACTTAAAAAAAAAGAAAGAAAGAAAGAAAGAAATTAACCATTTCTTAAAGCAATTTTAGATTTACAAAATCATTGAATAGAAAATAGTTTGCATATATATTCTCCACCCCCATTTCCTTGCTTCTAAACAACCTCTTCCATGGGTGTGGTACATTTGTTGACCATTGATAAACTTATATTGAAAAACATTAACTAAAATCTATAATTTATATTAGCATTCTTTTTTATGTTGTACAGTTCTCTGGGTTATGATCAATGTCTAATGCCATGTATCTATCATTACAGTATCACACAGAAGAGTTTCACTGCCCTAAAATCCTCCTTGGCTCCACTTTCATTCCTTCACCCCAATTCCAACCACTGGCAACCACTGATCTTTTATTTTTATATAATTTTGCCTTTTCCAAGTGTCATATAGCTGCAATCATACAGTATATATTCTAATTAAGTTCCCTTTGTGTCTTTTCATGACCTGATAGCTCAGTTTTCACCATTGAACAATGGTTTGTGTGAATGTACCAGTTTATCCATTCACCTATGAGAGTACTTCTTGGTAGTTTCTGATTTGGGTTAATGATGAAAAATAAAACTACTATAAACACCTCATGTGAAGGTTTTTGTATGGAGTAGTATTCAATTCATTTGGGTAAATATGGTCATATGGTAAATCTCTAGCTATGTGAAAACAACTGTCAAAACTATCTTCCAAAATGGCATTACCATTTGGCCTTCCCACCAGCAATAAATGAATGTTCTAGATTTTGATGAGTCCAAAAGATACATAGCAGTATCTTGTTGTTTTAATTTGCATTTCCTAATAAACTATGATCTTTTGCATCTTTTCATGTGCTCATTTGTCATTAACATATCTTCTTTGAGGTGTTTGTTCAGAACTTTTGCCAACTTTTAAACAAGATATTTTCTTATTAAACTTTTTGTATATTTTGGATACATTCCTTTATTAGATATGTGTTTTGCAGATTTTCTTACAGATTTTCTGTGGCTTTTCTGTTTCATTTTCTTAACAGTGTCTTTTGCAGATAAGTTTTTTTTTAACATTAATGAAGTCCAACTTATCAATTTTTTTCATAGATCATGCTTTTGATTTTCTGTATGCATTGCCAAACACAAGGTCACCTAGATTTGCTTCTATATTATCTTCTAGAAGTTTTATAGTTTTGCACTTTACATTTAGATATATGATCTATTTTGAGTTCATTTTGGAAGAGGTGGATGGTAATGGCTGTTTGAACCCAGGGATACTTCACACTGAGCTACATCCTCAGCCCTTTTTATTTTTTATTTTGAGATGGGGGTCTCACTAGGTTGCTTAGGGCCTCTCTTAGTTGCTGAAGCTGGCCTCAAATTTGAGATCCTCCTGCCTCACCCTTCTAAGACACTAGGATTTCAGTTGTGTTCCTAGCTTGAGTTAATTTTTGAGACATGTCTGTGTCTAGATGCATTTTCTTTTGTGCATGTGGATGTCCATTTGTTCCAGTACCATTTGTTGAAAAGTCTGTCTTTTATCAGTTGGACTGCCTTTACTTCTTTGTCAAAGAGCTGTTGACTATTTATGTGGGTCTACTTCTGGGCTCTATTTAGTTCCATAGATTTATTTGTCTGTTCTCTCACTGATAGTACACTGTCTTGATTAACGCTCTTCTTCAATATTATTTTCGCTATTCTGGGTCTTTTGCTTTTCCATATATACTTTAATATCAACTTTTTGCCATCCAGAAAGTAACTGTCTGGGATTTTGATTATAATTACATTGAATCTGTATATCAAGTTGGGAAGAAATGACATCTGAACAATCTTGATTCTTCCTATGAATATGAGATACATATATATTTAGTTCTTTGATTTCTTTTCTAGATTTTCATAGTTTTCTTCGTATAGATCTTGTAGGTATTTTGTTTGATTTATACATATTTAAATATTTTTTGTGCTAATGTAAATAGTTGTTTTTCATTTCAATTTTTAATTGCTTATTGCTGGTACATAGAAAGGCATTTGACTTTTGTATATCTGAAACCTTGCTATATTCACTGAAATTTATGAATTTGCGCTTATTGATTCTTTAGAATTTTCTACATAGATAATCACATCATTTGTGGATAAGTATTATTTCTTCTTTCTCAACTTATATATCTTTTATTTCCTTTTCTTGTCTTATTCCATTAGCTAGAACTTCCAATATTATGTTGAATAAGAGTGAAGAGAAGGAACATCTTTGCCCTGTTTTCAGTCTAAGAGGAGGTATCTAGTTTCTCATCATTGAGTACAATAGTATAATAGTAGCTATAGGGTTTTGTTTGGGTTGTTTTTTTTTTTGTACTGAGGATTGAACTCTGGTGCAGTTTACTACTGAACTCCATCCCCAGCCCTTTTTAAATTTTTTTCTTTTAATTTTGAGACAGAATCTTGCTAAGGTGCTGAGCTTGTGACCCTCCTGCCTCAGTCTCCCAAGTTACTGGGAATACAGGTGTATGCCACTGGGCCCAGCTGCAAATGTTCGTTATCAAGTTGAGAAAACTCCCCTTTATTCATATTTTGCTTAGAGTTTTTGTCATGAATGGTACTGGATTTTGTCAAATGCATTTCTGCATCTATTAATATGATCATGTGATTTTTTTCTTCTTAGCCTGTTGAAGCGATGGATTACATAAAGTGATTTTCCAATTTATACCACCTCTGAACACCTAGAATAACCCCTAGTTGGTTGTGGTGTATAGTTCTTTTTTTATCTTCCTGGATTCAATTTGTTAAAATTTTTCAAGGACTTTTGCATCTATGTTCATGAGAGCTATTGGTCTTTAATTATTTTCTTATATCTTTATTTTGATATTAAGTTAGAGTGAGTTAGAAAATATTCTGTTTCTATTTCTGGAACAGATTGTAGAAAATTGGTATCATTTTCCTGAAATCGTGGTAGAATTCACTTGTGAAACATCCAGGCCTGATATTTTCTGTTTTGGAAGGTTTTTATTAATTCTATTTGCTTCATTGATATAAATCTATTTAGATAATCTGTTTTCTTGTGTAAGTTTTGGTAGATTGTATCCATTTCATCTAGGTTATCAGATTTGTAGGCATCAAGTTGTTCTTTCACTATTATTTTAATGTTCATGGAATCAGTAGTGATGGTCCATCTTCCATTTCTGATAGTAATTTGCGCTGTTTTTCTGGGTTGGTTTTTGTTTTGTTTTTGAAAGGTTTGGAGAGAGTAGCTTGGCTAAGGGTTTATCAACTTTACTGATGCTTTGAAAGAACCAATTTTGGGGTTTTTTACTTTATTGTTTTCCTGTTTCCTATTTAATTGATTTTTTGCTCTGATTTTTATGGTTTCTTTTCTTCTACTTACTTTGGATTTCATTTGCTCTTCTTTTCCTGGTTTTCTATGGTAGAATCTTAAATGACCAATTTAGACCTTTCACCCTTTCTAATATATGCATTCAATGCTATAAATTTCTTTCTAAGCACTGTTTTTGTGGCATTACACAAATTTTAATAAGGTCATTATTTTCATTTAGTTCAGAATTTTTTAAAACTACTCTTGACACATCTTCTTTGACTAATGTGTTATTTAGAAGTATGTTATTTAATCTCCACATATTTTGGAACTTCCAGACTTTTTTCTGTTATTAATTTCTAATTAATTTCATTCTAGCCTATGAGCTTACTTCGTATGATATCTTTATTTGTTAAGATTCGTTTTATGTCACAGAATATGGTCTGTCTTGGTGAATGTTACATGTGAGCTTGAGAAGAATGTGTGTTCTGCTGTCATTGAATGAAGTATTTTATAAATGTCCATTGCTTTCAGTTGTTTGATGGTGTTCTTTTATTCAAGTGTATCTTTACTTCTTTCTGCCAGCTGCATGTTACACTTTTGATATTGTTCCACCATTCTTGGATATTCTCTTCTGGGTTTTGTTTATCTTTATTTTTCATTCTTTTTCTTATTGCATTTTAGTTCAGGGAGTTTCTTTTGACCCATCTTCAAGCTCACTGATTCTTCTTCACTGTGGCCAATCTAGTGATAAGTTCATCAAAGACACTTTTCATTTCCATTAATGTATATTTGATTTCTAGAATTTCCCATGTAATCTCTCTTAGTTTTTATCGCTCTTTTTATATTAACCATATGTTTTTGCATGTTGTTCACCTCTTCCATCAGAGCCTTTAGCCTATTGATCATAGTTATTTCAAATTTTTGGTCTGATAATTCCCATAATTGCCTTCATATTTGATTCTGGTTCTGATGCTCTCTTTGTCTCTTCAGACTGTTGTATTTGTTTGTTTTGCCTTTTACCATGCATGATAAATTTTTTACTGAGATGCAGACATGATCTATTAGGTAAATTAAACTGAGGTAGACAGGGCTTTAGTGTGAGGTTTTATGTTTATCTGGCTAGGAGTTAGGCTATATTTGTTATTTGCTGTAGCTGTGGTGTCAAGAGACTAAAATTTCCTCTGCTGTCCTTGTTTCTGTCTCCCCTCCTGTATGGGTTTTCCTAAAAACTCTGTAAATAGGGTCCAAGGCTTATGGTTCTTTAACTGGAACCCTCTGTTACACAGGAATCCTATTGATGTGGTGCTAAGTATGGAGGAAGGGGGAGCATTCTATAGTCGTACAAAGAGAGCTCTATCCTAGTGAGCCTGAGTTGGGTGTTTCCCCTTCCTGAATCTATTATTAGGTTTTAGTAAACTCCAGTCAACTAAACTCTGATAAAATAGTGTCCCTTGAAGGCAGTCCACATTAAGGAGCCTAGTAGAGAGCTCTAGGCATATTTCAGAATGGTTACTTTACCCTTCTCCCTGCCAAAAGTATGTCAGGGCTTCCCTGTGACCTCATAGTGAGAACCTGGTAGGGTCCTTAGAGGTAAAACTTATGAAAGTATGAAGGCCTCCTAAGCTGGACCCCTTCAAGTTTTAAACTCCTAAGCTATCTACACTGAGCCTCCAGCAAGTCATCAGGTACAGTTTAAAGTGTCCCTATTGATACTGACTCTAGCTGTGAGCTTCTATTCCCTGTAGGCTGTGATTCTCTGCATGCACCTGTCTTTCCAGTTGTCAGCTCAGTTTGCCATATATCACAGTTCTCTGATAGATCCAAGTACTATCAATTTTCCATTTTTTCAGCTTTCTTCTTGTTTTGAGGACGGGAGCTGCAGCTTCTAAGCTTTTTACATGTCACATCAGAGACCAGAAATTCTAGTTAGCCTTAAGTTTTGAACTTCTCTGCATCTCAGCTTCTACTACTTAAGTCTAGAGCAAGTAACAAGACCTGGCCCTGCCCCAGAGTACCACAAGTGGAAGGCACAAATATTATTAAGAGTGGTTTTAAGGGATTATACTTATGTAAGCATTTATGACAATTACTTAAAGATAGCCTCTTTATAGTCACAATTACTTACTGATAGCCTTAGTTGACTACTAAGGATGGTGATCTAAAGAAAACCAAATTCATTAATTTGTTCTGAAAATATTTATTGAACACCTATTATGTGCCAGTTACTGTCACAGGTGCTGAATACAGCCATGAATAAAATAGATAAAAATATGTGTCCTCAGGTAGCTTACATACTTGTGGGAAAAAAACAGTGAATGGGTCAGCTGTGCTGTAGGTCAAATGGTGAAAAATACAATGAAGGGAACTAAACCCATGGGAGAAAGACTGGAGGGGAGGGGATGCAGCATTAACTAGGATGATCAGGGAAGGTGATCCTGAGAAGATATCCCATGAGTGGAGACCTATCCAAGGTCAAGGAAGGAACCATGTGAATGACTGGAGAAGAGTGTAGAGGGAGCAGTCCGTGCAGAAGGCTGTGAGCTTCAAGCATCCCTGATAATGCAGTGGGCGCTGGAAGGGGAGCCAGGTTACACTAGGCTCTAGTTTTGTACTGAGGTAAGCATGGTCTCAGCCAGGGGTAGCAGGGTCACCCTGGCTAAGGTGCTGAGACTGGAGTATGGGGTGGGGGCAAGAGTAAATACAGAGTCTGCTTTAGGAAGCTATGGTAATGGTCCAAGTAGACAATGCTTCTTGGTCTAGGGTGGTTGAGGTGGAGAAGTGTTCAGCATCTAGATATGTTTTGAAGAAAGAACCAAGAGAATTTGCTGATGGTTTGGATGTGCAAAAAATTGGTCAGTGCCATTGTTCAGTTTTGCCACAGGACTTTTCACTTGCTGCCTCTCTGTCCCCAAATGTTCCTCTAGTTAGCTCCTGCATGTGCATCAGGTCTCTTCTCATTTCGGGAGGTCCTCCTGGTCCCCAGACCCCTGATAAAGAGTCTCAGCACCACATACCTTTCCTTCAGAGCATCATAGCTCTGTATACTTACCTGCATAGTCAATTGATCAGTGTCTGCTCCCCTGCCAAACCATAAGCTCCATAAGAACAGAGCTCTGTCTATAACTCTGTTGCACCAATAAATATTTGCACATTGATTCTTTGACCCACATTCTACATGAGCTAATGGATTCAAGTTGAGTGCTTTTAGTGCTTTAGTGTCAAAATTGCTGCTGTGGATTGTTTATTCATCATGGCATAAATGCTAATTTAGTACCCAACGTGTGCATGTGCTGGCTTGTACTGTGGAGATGAGATTCAAAGATGAACACAACACTGTCTACCTTCAGGGCAGGTAGAACGTGACCAAAAGCCTTCCATTCACTTATCTGAATTCCCCCAAATGACAGGCACATCTTTGAACATGTTTTTGATGTGTACTACATTGTCATGGATTTATCAGGAATCACATAGGGTCAAGGTGCACTTTGAAAAATTTACCTTCAGTGTTATTATGTGCTTTGAAAAAGCAGACATTTTCCTTTCTGACCTGGAAGTCTGCAGCCCCCACTGAGATCCTTTTGTCCTTGACTTACAATTAAGATGCTTAGGAAGAAAGGGAAGAATATGGTTTGGGGTCCATCTCTGAGGAGACCTTGGCCTCCACCCTCCCACTGCTCCTAACCACAGCTTCCTGTCTCCATGGTGTCTGCCCTAATCAGACTCACACATCTGTCCCCATCTCTACCCAGTGACATCTACTCACCTCTCCCAGATGTCTGCTCCCAGATGTCTCTTCTTCCTCTATTTTCCCCTTCCTTCTTTGCCACACCCTTCTCACTCTACACTCTCTCCAAACCCTTGGTCTCAGCTACCTGAGGCTCTAGCCCAGGCTTCTCTCCTGAGCTCAAACCCACCCAAGCAGCTGCATACACGCCCTCTCCATGTGGAAGGCCCACGGTCTCAAGCCCAACAGTCTACCACCTACCTTGCCTGCGGCCTGGAAATTGCTTCTCTGCCAGAGCCCACCATCTCCCCAAGGCATTCAAACCCAGGCCTCAGCCCTCTAGACTTCCCCTTCCCCTTTGCATACCACCTCTGGTCCTTTGGTGGCAGTTCCTGCTCCCTTTTCTTCATCTGCACTGCCACAGCTCTGATTTCGGCCCACAGTCCTTTCCAGAAACCCCCTCCCAGCTAGACCTCCAGCTTCATGAAAGGCAAGTGTGATCTTGTATGCACGCTCTGAATATCCCCAGCACCTCAGGAGGAAGTCCAGAGCTCCTCAAATCTCCACCCTACCTCCTGCCATCCTGAATCTCTCTCAGTTCCCCACACACCACATTCTGCCTGCCAGTGCTCTTTTCCCAGCAGAAAACCCCCTGCTCCCACTCAGGCACTCCTCCTCCTCCCTCCCTGCCAGGCTGGACTAGCTGACAGGTGCCTGCCTCTCCTGTAGCATCCCTGCCCAACCAGCCTCTCAGTGCACTTTCCACCGTCATTCTCACTCTCCTGAATATTAGACTCACCTGGGGAGCTTTAAAAACAGACAGATGCCCTGGCCACAGCCAACACCACATAAATCCAAATCTCTAATGACTTCCTATGTAGCACAGAGCAGATGCCAGTGCCCTGAGGGCTGGTCTGATCCACAGGTGTCCTGTGAGTGCAAGCATGACTGTCCATCTTCCAGAGATTGGATTGGGCCAAGGGCACCATTTCATAAGGTGATAAAGATAGTAGTTTCCATGTGCTCTCTCAATCCTTATAAACCTCTTCAGAAAGTTCACAGTGATTATCATACCATTTTACAGATGAGGAAACTGAGGCAAAGAGATTAAGTAATTTTCCCATAGCACAGTGAACATCAAAGAAGTATTGGTTCTCCAGTGTCTTCAAGAGCAAATTGGGAATGGAAAAGGAAAAAAAACTTTACAATTTACTGTGTTGTTCATTCACTCATTTACTTCTTCAAACTTTATTTTCTCTCATTCTTGAGCACTGGCTACATTCATTCAGTGATAGCTCTGTGAACACTAATTAAGGGCCTATTCTGGGCAAGATGCTGAGAATTAATAAATGAATAAGACATAAGGCCCTGCCTTTAAGAGACCTCTTTGTAAAGGGAATATAAATAAAATTATAGGTAGTTATAATATTGGAGGTATAGTGACCAGGGGATGTCCAAAAGATTCTGAGAGTCCACAGAATGCCCCTAGGGGAACCCTAAAGACTAAGTGGGAGTTAGTGGAAAGGTAAAGAGCCAACTCAGGTAATAGGAGAGAGGCATCCTAGGCAGGGAAGTTGCTGAAGAAAGCCTGAGATGCCCCTGAGCCTGATCCTTAGCAAGAGCCACTAACCCAGGCATCTTCAGGCACCAGTAGGAAATGAAAGTGGGTGAATCCAGAAGGTGTAAGATAAAGAACCTTTATGTGCAATGATAGTGGGCAGCTGATGTGCCAGCTGCTGCTTCCAAAAGTGGCCAGGACAGTGATTGAGTGGGAAGAATTCCCCCTGTCCAGAGGGAATTCCTTCTGCCTAGTGCCTGCTGACCATGTGGACTATAGGCCCAGTACTGCCATACCTATTAACTTATAAAAGAATCTGCAAATATGGATTTAATTAAAATCTATAGATATTTAAATGTTGGCAAAAAAATCAAATCATAACATAGTGCTCTGTAAGAGTTGAACAAAAATGCCTGTGGGATACGTACAGCCTTCAGGCTAGCCAGAGTTTCCTCCCGTGAATCCTGGCAGGGTCTTGCAGAGGCAGGAGCCACTTAGATCTTGTTTTAGAAAGGTCCCAGATGGTTATGTACAGAATGGATTAATGGGATAAATGTGCAAGACCCAAGTTGCTAGGGAGGAGGGATCAGGTATCTAGAGAGACAGGAAAGTCCTGGGAGGATGAGGTCAAGGGAGGTGACCCTGTGATGTGAGGCTATGTGGACAGAGGCTGGAAGCAGTGGTGTTTTAGGATTTAGTCACTACTGGCCAAGCAGCCAGGGAAGACTTTCTGCTAGCTGGTCACTAGTGTCACCATAAGAATCTGGATGTTGGATAAAGTAGAGGAGGAAGGGAGTCCTCCAAAGAAACCAACAGGAAGGGAGAGATACTGTTTCTATCAGTCCATAGTTGACAAAATGTTTTCACACTGTCCTTTGCATTTGCCCTTCACTGCACATCTGTAACCTCAGTACCATCATCTCCTGCTTAACTGAAGAAGGGATTAAGTCCTGGAGGGTTCTAGAAAACTCGCACATATCTGGTTGAGAGCCAAGTCTACCTTGAACTCCAGGTGCTGTCAGCTCAGTCCAGCCTACTAATATGGCCTCCCAAACCAGCAGCATCCAAATGCCCAGGCCCTACCCTTATCAATGACTTCAGAATCCCTGGCATGGCACCCAGACCTCAGCACCTTCAGAATCCCTAGTTATCCCAGTATGCAGCAGGAATGAGAACCACTATTTCACACTCTAATTTGTTTTCCTGGCCTGCTTTGATGAAGAGTGATTATTAATAATAGCGCATCCCTTGTCTTTCCAAGGTAACGCAGTTTGGAAACTGAAGGATATGATTGTCTCTCCCTTGTAATCTACAAAAAGAAGGGGAATCAAAAGATAAATTTATTTTTAAACTGTTTTAGTTAAATTTTCAAATAAAAGACTGAAATAGGGTTTGCTTCAATCCCTGGAAATTTTTTTCAGGTGAAATTCCTCTACATCAAGTTGGTAAACTAAGGGCTTATGGTTCAAATCCAGCTCAGTGCCTCTTTTTGTAGTAAAGTTTTTTTGAAATACAGCCATAACCATTGTTTACCCATTGTCTCTGGCTCCTTTCTGTTACAATGGCAGAGTGTTAGTAATTGTGACAAAAAACATATAGCCTACAAAGCTTAAACTATTTTTAAGTTTGGCCCTTAACAGAAAAAGTTTGCTGATCCCTGCCTAAATTTAAAACATGGAGTACAATTTGCCTGAAATGTAAAACATTGAGTCTAGTTGTTATGTTTACATTATATCCTTGGGTATCCCCATCTTTTTGAACCCACTGAGGTGGCTATGAATATAACACTTTTAATAGAAATGTTCCAGGATTCCTGAAGTTCACGGGTTTCAGTGTTTTTTCTAGAACTCATAGAACTTAGAAAAGCCATCATATTATACTCTGTTATGCTTTACTATAGTGAAAGATTACAGATAAAAATGAGCAAGGGAAGAAAGCCAGAGTCCAGGAGACACCTGGCACAACCTTCCAGTTGTCCTCTTCTAGCAGAGTCATGCAGACAATGTTTATTCCTCCTAAAACCAACATGTGACAACATGCATCAAGTATGGCCAGCTAGGGATGCTCACCTGAACGTTGGTGGTCAGGGTTTTTATTGGGAGCTGGTCACCAAGGAATGGCTGACCACTGGCATAGCTGACTTTAGTCACTCAATCTCCAGCCCCTCCAGAGGTCAAGCAGATACCATGTGCTCACCCACATTTTTAGCACAGACTATCTAGAGTGTTCCAAGGACCTCAACTGAAGAAAGATACTCTTAACCAGGCAGGATATTCCAAGGGCTTAGAGGTTATTTCCTAGCAGCAAGTCAAGGGCAAAACCTTTCTTTGGAACACGCAAAGTGCAGACAGACCTGCAAGTTAATTGTTTCCTGTGCAATTTCTCTTACTGGGCAAATCTATCTGCTGAGGAATTTCAACATAGTCCCAGCTCCTGCTTTGGCCAGACCTTTCTCCAACCCTGGGCTCAGTCCACAGACAGCATGTTAGAGCTTCCTGGGCAGCTCTTACAAAGCTCCATGCCTGGTCTCCAAATCCAGACTGTTATAACAAAGTCGGATTCTCTAGGGATATGACCTGGGAATCAGTATTTTTAGATTGTATCCTTGCAGATTCATAATGGAAGTAAGTTTAAGAACCACTGGGTAGAGGTTGTGGGACCATAAAATAGAGATAGGTGTATCAGGAAGGTATGGCTAAAGCAGAAAGTACTGTTCCTGGAGGATCAGGAAAGGACGTGGTATTAGTGCTGGGCCAGGAGGACCAGCAAGATTTAATCCTATGGCAAGGGGCTTATATAGGACAAAGGAGCAAGTGGACACAACTAATTAGAACTTAGCATTATGGAAGGAAAACAAGCTAGAAGGAGAGACTGAGGCCAAATACCCCAAAGTTTTTTTTTAATGCTTTTGGACTTAGTTCTGTGGCTAATGAGCATCTCAGTTTTTTGTTTGTTTTATTTTTTTGTTTTTTGCAAAGAGGCATGTCAAGTTCAAAGCTGTACTTTAGAGAAACCAGTCCCTCAACCAGTGCATGATGGACTACAAGTGGGGCCAGGAGGAGTGGGCAGCGAGGACGTAGGAACCAATTTAGTCTGCCATATCCTAGGCCCTGATAGAGGCACTGAGGATAGGGCAGTGAGCAATGCACAGGGCCCACCATGATGAAGCTGGTGGGGAGGGAGACAGGTAGTCAACAAATAAACAGATAAATACAAAATTAGTCAAGTGAAGCTGAGTGCTATGGAGAAAGATAAAAACAGTAAGGGGTATGCAGAGTGAGGACAGGGATGCTTTCTCCAATAGAATGTGAGATGGGCCTCTGACAAGATGACATCTGAGAGGAAGTAGTGAGGTGGATGTCTGAGAGAGGATCGTTCCAGGGAGAGGGAGTGGCTGAGGTGGTTATAAGCATGCTAATGAGAACTGGGTGTGTGTGTTGTGGGGAGATATGGGGACAGATTGGATGACTTTTATGGAGAATTAGGATATATGACTATTGGATGATGCATGTATTTTTGTCCATTTTCTGTTGCCAGTAACACCATATTGCAGACTGGGTGAATTATAAAGAAAAGAAGTTGACTTTGACTCACAATGCTGGAAATCTAAGGTTGAGAGGCTATATTTGGTAATGGCCTCTTGCTCTGTTGCCTAAGCTGTCTCAAACTCAACAATCTTCCCACCTCAGCCTCCTGAGTAGTTGGAGTGGTTGGGATTACAGGTATGCACCACTGTGCTTGGCTGTGGTAATGACCTTCTCGCTGTCAGAGTCTGAGGGGGTGTGGGCATCACATGGCAAAAAATAGGGAGCATGTGTATACATGCGTCTCTTTGGTCTCTCTCCCTCCTCTTATACAGCTACTAGAATTCAGTCATGGGAACTCTACCCTAATGACCTCATCTAATCCAAATCAACTCTCAAAGGTATCACCTTTAAACACCACCACAGTCAGATTCTAAGTTTCTACCCTCCTAGTACCTCACAACAAAGATTAAATTTCAACATGAGTTTCAGGGTGACATACTATATTCAGCAAAAGCCCTTTCCTGTGCCTATGGAGTAGAAATAAGACCAAGAGATGGGAGTGGGGGATGGAATAGGCCTGAAAGATCTTGATTCTTAAATATTTTCAACTCAGCAGGTCCAAAACACCAGAGTTGGAGGTTTCATTTTCTAAGCCCCAGCAGTGGGTCACCACAGAAGCACACACCTGGGGGATTCACTGGGCTGTGTACTCAGGCTTTATGCACTTTACTGTATGTGAATTATACCTCAATTTTAAGAGAAAAGGAAGTCATGATGCATAGCCCCATTCCTAGACATTGGGATCTAATTGATCTGGGGAAGGGTCCAAGCATTCTTCTATTTTAGGACCTCTCAGGAGATTCTGATGTTCAGCTAGAGTTGAGAGCCAGTGACTTAAGAGACAGGAAAATATCATATCTGCATAATGGGGAGCATCCTGATGCCATGTGCAGTCTGGTGGCAAGTCCAGGGCTGGGGGAGGAGGCTCAGCTCAGCTTTGGGTTTCAGATGATCCAAAGTGGCAATGGGGCTCCTGAGTATTTGCATGGACACACATGGACACACAGGCAAAGCTCAACAACAAACTCCAGGCTGCAGACAAGGCCGACCGTGTACCTGAGTACTCAGTGTGGAGTTTGATTTAGGCTTCTTTGCTGACTCCTAGGCAAGATGGCAGCCGACGAAGGCTCACAGGACACTTTGAGGCTCCAGTTCAAGGCGATGCAGGAACTGCAGCACAGAAGGTTACAGCAGCAGATGGAGAAAAAGAGGGAAAAGGAAAAGGAACAGGAAAGCAGAGATGATGACCAAAAAGAATCCATGGAGATCTCTGATGGCCTCAACCTTCTCCACACAGAGGAGCAAAACTTGAAAAACATCTTTGAGCAGAGGTAAATGCAAGTTTGACCTCTCCAGGAACATTACATAAGGTAGGGGTGGTGGGGGAGAAACAGGTGCAGGCATCCAGCAGCTCAGCTTGACCCAATGTAGCCTCTTAAATTGAAAGTGGTTTTGATACAGAGGTTTTTATTAAAGACTGTTGCATCTGATAAAGCTGTGCTCCTGCGAACGTAAATAGATATGAAATGTATTTAAAAATCAGTTTACAGTCAAAGGGAACATGTTTAAACTCATTAAAGGTGTGGTTTATACGTTGGATTTTCCTTCACAGTCCTTGGTGTAAACTGTGTGCGTCTCTAAGAACCGGTTGGCTGACTGATGGTTTTATATGATCGTTGCTCCAAATCCCATCTAGGACCATTCTGCTCTTCCAGTTTATTCTGCTCTTCCAGTTTTCCTTTCCTCACATGTAGCAACTCATAAACACACCCTGTCCTAAAGAAGCTCTTGGTAGATTCCTGGCTTTTTTACAGCTGGTGGAAAAGTTGAAAGGTATCCAGAATCTTCTTAGTGTGTTTTATATTCAACAGTATTACATAGATGCACATGGATCTATAAGGCTATTGGAAGCAGGAGACTGCATTGATACAAAATCTTCTGCTAATCATTTTGCCATAAAAAGTGCAAGCATTGTTGAGCTGTCTCTGCTTCTGATTTTTCCCAGAGTCTCTTTTCTCCATCTTCAAATTTTACTTTTTTATGATTTCTCATTTTTTAAATGACCTACTTAAAAATGTCAGTTGGAAAAAAATAATTGTCAACAATTGGGAAAAAAACATAAAACTCCTATATATAAGCTCAAATTAACCTCAGACCTATTTCCAAATGATCTATCCCAAACCAGAGAAACTTAAATTAGTGGAGACTAGAACCATTTATAAAATAATAATAATAATAATAGCAGCAATAATAACAAGAACTGTTACCTAATAATTACTGTAACCTACAAAATATTTACTTTGCTAGCAACTGTCTCTAGGGAGTCTGTTCTCTGCCTAACAGACATGATCACAGGTTTCTTAGTGGTTTAGAGTTCTGAAGGACCCTTCCAGTACAATCTGGAATATACAGAATTAACCTCCTGTTCTAATTTTCTGTCAAATTTACCTAAAACCAGGAAAACTAGCCTCAACCTAAGACTTAGAAAATTCCTATTTGGTGTGTGTGTGTGTCTGTGTGTGTGTGTGTGTGTTTAAAACAATATCCAGACTTTTGCAAGGCAGCTAAAGAAATGGAAAGAAAATCATAGCCTTAATTATAGCTGCCTTTGACAAGTTTTGATATAGCTTGTGTGGTCTATTAATTCTAAATGCTTCATAATACAATATATAAATCAGGATTTTTAAGTCCCAAATATATGATGGTGTTTGCTAATTTTTTAAATATTGATTTCTAATTTAGTCAATTGCCATTAGGGGAAATTAACTCTCTGATATCTTTATTTGGAATTTGCTCAGATTGCCTTACAGCCTACAATTCATTTTTATGCATGTCCCTTGGATGCTTGAAAGTTGTGTCAATTTCCTGAGTCAGGTTTTATATCAGTGTCTTGAAGCCAACTAATAAACAATGTTTTTCAAACCTTCATTCTCCTTTCACTCATGTGGGGAATACCTGCTTAATCACTCAGATCCGAGAACAGTGTGTTAAAATCTGCTCAAGTCTTTCATTAGTTTCTCTTTCCTATTTTGTACAAACAAATTCTTATCACCACCTAGTACCCAAGTACCACAAGCCTGGGCAGGAGAGGCCCTACCCCTGCCCACCTGCCCCTAGGGAGGAGCAGTAATTCCTCTTTTGCCTCACAGGGTGCTTGAAGATGAGATCCAACAACTTCGGGAGGAGCTCAGAGAAACGGTGGATGAGAACGGGCGATTGTATAAGTTGCTGAAGGAAAGGGACTTTGAAATCAAGCACCTCAAAAAGAAAATAGAAGAGGACAGACTTGCCTTCACAGGTAGCTCCACCACTGTTGCAACAGTCCTGCCCTGAAGTCCAGGGGAGTTAGCATGGTTCCAGAAGGCAGGTGCCCAAGAGATAGGGCCAAGGGTCAGTTGTGGTGACGTTTGTCCAGATGAATTCTGGAAGTGAGGCAGAGGGTAGAAGAAGAGAGCAGCCAGGGAGGCCTGCATGCCAAGGAACAGTAGGGGCAGCAAAAGCAGTAGGCAATCATCAAGGCAATGTGGATGACCCAGCCAGGGTCTCCATCATGTTCACAAACCTGTTTAGGATCTATTTCTCCTTGGTGCTCTGGCTCAAACGTCACATCAAGGATGTTTAAGAAGGCCCAATAGAAGCAGACTTAAACTCTACAGCATCTGCCTTGCTTCCAGGAAGGACATTGGTCATTCTGGGAGAAGTTCCTGGGACCCAGCTTCTCTCAGCAGAGTCTATGCTGGACCTTGGCTCAGTTGGTGGAGACCTTGGCCCTGTGGTCCTTGGTTTTGTTGGGCTGGGGATGAACTTGACCCTGTGGGTGTGAGCAGGACATTGGCCCTGCGGTTATAAATTTGACCTTAGCCCTGCAGATTTGGTGGAGTTCTGGCCCCGATTTTGCTCTGTCATGTGTACACCCACTGAAAATTTCCCAAGAGGCCAAAATACCAGAAAGTAGGTATTACCAATCATAGAGAGCAACAGAGCTGACCCAGCGCCTGCCAACATCACTCCCTGCTTTTGAAAATAAATGCTCAGAACTAAGATCTGATCAGTCAATGCTGAATTAAAAAACAAGAAGAATTTGGTGTCCTAAAATCCCTGGTGCATATCCCATTCTTTGGCCTTTTCTATCTAAAACAAAAACCCTGTAGATAAGTTTTGTGTTGTGAGGATAGACACAACCTGGCTTCAGACTCAGCTGCTCCAGGGGCAGCTTGCTTATACTTTTGCAAGGCTGTCGAGAAGCTGATGGGCACCAGGGGGAGCAGGAGACCCATCTTTATCCCAGCAGAGCCTGGAGGGAGAACCTGGGCTGCTCCCTCCTCCTGGGTTTGTCCATTGTTCTTTGCCACAAGCTGCTTTGGCCAACTTTCAGACTCCTTGATGGCCTCATCAGGATAACAGGGACTGCTTAAATCCAGAGAGAGGTCTGACTGGTTCAGTTCATGTTTTTAAACCAAGCCACAAGTGACAGGCTACTGACAGCTGATGGACTATTTTTCTTTGGATTTTCAGTGATTGCTTTAGTGATTACAAAATACATACTCACCTTTTTAGAGTCTATTTAGGATTAGTGTTTTACCACGTCAAGTGGAACGTAGAAGTATTGTCACCACATAGGTCCCTCACCCTCCCCACTTATAAATTGCAGCCTTTATGAATTACACCTACAAAACTGGTAATTCCATCACTGTTAAAGCTTTGGCTTACGAACATTATAAGTCTTAAAAACTTACAGAGATGAAATTAGTCTATTTTATTTACCTAGCTACTAGCATTTCTGTGCTTTCCCATACCCCTACTGCCCCCATTTATCAACAAGGGGACAGCCCCAGAAGTGGGACTGGCCTGGAGACAGGATTGGGAGACAAAAGGAAAAAAAGATGATTTTCTTCTTTCACTTCAGGCTCTTCTTCCTTCACTTTGTACTAAAGAGGGCTTCCCTTGACCTCTTTCTGATAGCTAGTTCTAGGATTTGTGCTGCCTGAGTCCTGGGAAAGAAACTCCCCTCTGGATCATTTGTGCTTCTAGGTCTGGTATCCTACCCCCGTATGCTTTGCTGCCTTTTACTTCCAGAGCCCTCAGGTAGCTGCTTCACACATACTGTCCCAGGGTTTTAGTTGTATTCAATGAGAAGGAAAGAGTGTGCTGACTCTGTCTCAACCAGAACCAGAATTGGTGTTACAACGGTGTTTCTTAAACTGCTAGTGTTGATGATTTTCCCAGTGACCCTTGATATCCCCTCCCTGCCCATAACTTGTTAAAGGAGCTAGGGAGCCAGTGTGCTCTCTTGATGCTCAGCAGTTCCTGTCTCCCTCCAGATACTCCAGGGCTCCAGGTCTGTTCTGAGCTCTTTCTCCTGATGTGTGCTTGGCCTTTCCAGTAGATGTGAGGTTCTGAGGGCTGCTGTTCCTAACTACCCATAGCAGGCCTGGACTGCAGTAATTCAAAAACCACCAAGGGCTACCATTTGCTTTCCATTGGTTGTCACCTTCTGTCTTGTTCTGCAGCATATCATGGTCTTTTTAAAAAGTAGAACTGAGAAAACACCTGCCAGTCACACACTTCTGGAGTGTCAAAAGCATTCAGGGAGCTGTTATTGTACATGTAGAGGAACTGTACTCCAAAGAAGACAAGTGACTACCAAGGCTACCCAGGCAGTCAGTGGCCAATCTGGGCTAGCTCTCACTGCTTGCCTTCTGCACAGCCCTCACAACATGCAACTCCCCCCATTCACATCTCACCAACCACTTCCCTTGCCCACTGCAAGTAGCCCTCCAGCTACTGCGGCCTACTTTATGTTCCTCAGATTCCCCGTGCATGCCCCCATCTCCAAGCCTGTGCACTTGCTGTATCCTCTACTTAGAACACTCTTCCTAGTTGAGAACTTGCTTTCTCTTGGCTTGATTCCTTACTTTACTTGATTCCTTACTTTATCCATTCAGGTCTTTTCACATATTACCTTATCCTGGCTGCTCCAGGTAAAGTAGCATCACCCCATCATTAACATACTTTGCTCAGCCTCTCTTTTTATTTCATATCACTTATTCCTTCCAGATCTTCTAATACTTATTTGTTTGATGTTTTATTATCTGTCTTCCCTACAGATAATTAATTACAATGTAAATCCCATCCATCTTTTTTATTTACCCCTGAATCTCTAAAAGGGTCAAGTACTTGGTAGAAACTAGTAAAACATTTGCTGAGTGAATGTATGAATGTATATAGGTTAGATGTTACCACAAAATTCTGTGTAAGAAACAACTGCATAATCTCAGCAGCATTTGGTAATAATAATTTATTTAGCTCAAACATCTAGGGGTTAATTGGAGATTGGTTGAACTAGGCCAGGCTTAGCTGTAATGGTTCAGCTTTGTTTCATGTGCCCCTCTTCCTCCTGGGATCAACTAGCTGGCATGGATTTGTTCTTGTGGAGATGGCATATGTGAGCAGAGCAAGCTTAACTACACGCATGCTCTCCAAGCCTCTGCCCACACCTCAGCTGTTGGCATCTCATCAGCCAAAGCCCAGAGCCAGGCAGATACAGGAGGGTTGAGGACACGCACCCTGATCGTTTGAGGACACAGGAAAATCACAGATCATAGGGTGTGAATTACAATCCCATCACTGAGATTATGTGAAGAGCAATAAGCCTGTCTCCCACAGAACTAAAACTCTGCTTTTTAAAATGTTTTTAAAAGTTTGTTCTAATTAGTTATACATGACAGTAGAATGCATTTGACACATCATACATAAATGGAGTGTAACTTCTCATTCTTCTGGTTGTACATGAAGTAGAGTTACACAAGTCTTGTAATCATATATGCACATGGGGTAATAATGTCTGTTCATTCTACTATTATTTCGACTCCTATACCCCTCCCTTCCCTTCACTCCCCTCTGTCTAATCCAAAGTACCACTATTCCCCCCGTCTTATTGTGAATTAGCATCCACATATCAGAGAAAACATTTGGCCTTTGGTTCTTTAAGATTGGTTAATTTCACTTAGAATAATATTCTTCAGTTCCATTTATTTACTGGCAAATGCCATAATTTCATTCTTATTTAAGACTGAGTAATATTCCATTGGTCTATGTGTGTGTGTGTGTGTGTGTGTGTGTGTGTGTATGTGTGTATGTATGTATATATATATATATATATATATCTCACAAAATCTTTGACCATTCATCTGTTGAAAGGCACCTAGGTTGGTTTCATAGATTAGCTATTGTGAATTGAGCTGCTGTAAACATTGATGTGGCTATGTCATTGTAGAATGCTGATTTTAAATCCTTTGGGTATAAACCTAGGAGTGGTATAACTAGGTCAAATGGTGTTTCCATTCCGAGTTTTTGGAAGAATCTCCATACTGCTTTCTAGAGTGGTCCCACCAATTTGTAGTCCCACCAGCAATGTGTGAGTGTGCCTTTTTCCCCACATCCTTGCCAAAATTTATTGTTGCTTGTATTCTTGATGATTGCCATTCTGACTGGAGTGAGATGGAATCTCAGTGTAGTAAAAGTCTGCTTTCTGATCTTACAATTTTCCTAGAACAGCTGAGGAAAGACTGAATCTAAGTGGCTGCATTTCCTAGGGTTCCTTGGCATGTGGTGACTCTCCGGGACCTCTACCCTTTGTGACCATTCATTCCCAGTACTTTGGCTTTTAAACCCTGGTGCTGTTGGAGGTGTGGCATGAGTCTGATGTGCAGACCTGTGTTTTTAATTGACCTCACCATTTCTTTCATTTTAGGGAGTGCCGGTATGGCTGGAGATGTAGTCGCAACCAAAATTGTGGAACTCTCCAAAAAGAATCGGGCATTGATGGCAGAGTCAGAGGGTGGGAAAATGAAAATGAAGCAGCTGACCAATCGGATCCAGGAGCTGGAGCGGGAAGTGAGGGGCCTAAGTCATTTTTCCTTGGGGGGGGGGGTAACACTCCTAGCGCCCTGGTCCAGAGAGAGAGCCATTAGATGCTTTGGGTTCTTCTGAAGGGCTTGAAATTGCAGTGAGTTCCTCAGTCTTTGTCACATCCAGAGAGGGAAAGCAAGGGGACACAGGCCATTGAGAAGCAGCCTGGCAGAGTGGCTAAGGGTACAAAACTGGAGCCGGACTACCAGGGTGTGGCTCTCAGCTCCAGCACTGATAGATCTGTGACTGTGAGCAAGTCATAAGCTCTCAGTGTCTCAGCATCCTCCATCTGTCACATGGTAGCAATAATTGTACCCACTCTAAGGCTTTATGAGGATTAAATGATTTAACATTATAAAGTGCTTAGAACACTGCCTGGCACCTAGTAAGCACTAGATAAACATTTGCTAAATAAATTCACAGAGATCCTTGTTCATCAGAAGCCAGAGCCAGAGACCTTCCATCAGTAGATCTCGCTGATGTCCCTCTTCCTTTTTGCAGCCTCCTGCCCTCCCACAGATGATCCCACAGATGGTCGATCAAAGGCACAGCCCAAATGGCTCAGGGTCCCTTAGGATTTAGAATGGATCCAGAGGCTAGAGGGATACCTCACAGCTTCTCCCAGTGTAACATGGGAAGCTGAAGCTGCCAGAGGTTGAGAGGCCTTCTCAGGCCACACCAGATGTGGTAGTATTAGGCTATATTCCATTCCAGACCCTTCCAGAATCCATGTCAGTCATCACACTTGGCCTTGAATAAGAGCTCCTTTTTTCTATGATGTATTTTTTGAGAACCATGTAAGGTCTCTGTTGGGCCCTGGGGGAGACTGTAGGGAAGGATGATTCCTGGCCTCCTGGAAGACAGACCAATACAGATTTGGGCATGACTATGAATAAACCAAGGCAGAGAGGTAAAGGAGAGCAACATGTTGAGTAATGGCCATGGCAAGGAGATGATGAGGACCTGGATGGGAGCTGCTTAAAGAGATCATGGAGGGAGTAGGTACATACATACAAGACTCAGAGAGGTAGGTGGGGAACGGCCTCCAGGCAGAGGGCTCAGCAGGCACAAAGGCCTGGAGCAAAATGAAGGCCTGAATATGGTCAAGAGCAGACACAAGATGAGGTCAGAGAGGTTGGAGAGTGGGTCATGCCTCACAGTGTCAGATAGGGTATGGTCTTTGTGCAAAGAACAATAAAGAAATAATTAAAGGTTCAGTTGTCTGGATGTCTGCAGCAGTCTTGCCATGAGGCCATGAGCCAATGTGGCAGCATCTCTGTGTCTCTACTTCTGTTGTCTCATCTGTAACCTGAAGTCCATAATTCCTTTATTCTCCACTCCTTGGCTCTGGATAGAATTCCTGGAGACAGATTATGACTATAGCATTATTATTTATTAAGTTATTAGCCTTAAACTTTTCTTACCATTCAATTGAGGAGTGGGGGAGGCAATCAATTAAACCCTCTCCCATCACAGAGCAGTTAGTAAAGGAGAATTCTTCCATTAATGATCCTAAAGTGAACTAAAAGGACAAACCTCTAAGACAGGTAACCACACACTCAGAGCACTTCAGCTGAGCTGTGCAATTGTAGAACAGAATTAAACATTAAGTGCATGCTTTGCTTTTTCAGCTGCAGACAGCCCTGTCCAGGCTGCCAGCCAAGGGGTCCACCGATGCAGGAGCCAAGCCACAGAGGGCCCAGCTGGGAGACAAAACCTTGGTATGGATTCTCTTCTGCACAGGGGAGTGCATGAGGTAGTGCTATCAGCCAGGGCCTCCCCTCCTCCACCAGAGCCAGGGCCTAGGTGCCTCTGCCAGGGCCCACCCACACACACCTGTTGCTGAGACGGGGCTCATTGTCTACCACTGCAGCCTCCTCAGAGCTGCTATCAGGAAGGTTAGGCAGCCTATGGCCTGAGGCCAGGATGCCCTGGCTACACCCCAGGGTGGATCTAGCTCTGATTCATTCTCCAGAGAGGGCAGGTGGGAGGGACCTCAGGCCCCTGGAATCCTAGAACCTCAGCACCAGAAGGGTAGGCCTGGACCAAGTGGCCTCTGCTACAGTCCAATCATCACCTTTATAGCTCCTCACTAGGGAGATCCAACTCTACCTTGCCCCAGGGACAGGGAATTCACCCCTGCCCAATGGGTTCCTGTTCTTTATGGGCAATCATACTATGAAGAGTCTTGCTTTTTGCAGAGCTCCAAATCTACAGAATAAGAGTAAATTTGGGGAATAGGGGCTTGTTCCCCAGATCCTATTTTTACTAAACCAGCACACAGTCCATGAAAGCCAGGAGGTGTAGGAATTGTAACTTTATGAAAGGAAGGCAATCCAGTGGGTTGCCAGAGGCAGGTAGCCCAAGCCAGACTAGAAACAGCATCAGTCTCAAGAACATCCCAGGAGGAGCTGGATTTGTGGTGCATGCCTGTAATCCCTGCTACTTGGAAGGCTGAGGCAGAAAAGAACATAAGTTCAAGGCTAGCCTCTGCAACTTAGTGAGACCCTCAGCCACTTAGCAAGACCCTACCTCAAATATAAAATATAAAGAACTGGGGATGTAGCTCAGTGGTAAAACACCCATGGGTTCAATCCTCTGTGCCAAAAACAAAAACATAATATCCTGGGAGGACTCACCAGGGTTTTCTTGGGAAACCAGGTCAATTGGTGACAGGGAGCTGAGCCCAGAACTCCTAGTTTGGTGCTCCCTTTCCTGCCCCGTGTGCCGTGTTGCAGGATTAGTCCACCTCAGTCTTGTCTTGAGGACTCAGTCTCCCAGTGTGGAGTGTGTGTGTCCCCTTAAGTCTAGCCTTGTGTAAACTTGTCTCATTGCTGGGGAGGCGGAAGTGAGACTCTGCCCTTGGCAGGGACTGGACTGAGTGTTCTTCTAGGCCTTTCCTGGCTCTGAGGGATGCTGCTAATTTGCCCCTGGTTTATCCAGAACATCAAGCACCTCCATGTTCCCCGGAGAGCAGCCCTAAAAGAGAAACTGTTTGTTCAGTCACCTGTTGAGCCTGTTGGGATTTTCTGAGCCCTGTAACATAGGAATCAAAACAGGACCTCTGTCCCCAGAGGCATCCAAGAGGGACAGAAATAGCCATGTGAAAGAAGGACGCAGACAGGGCCTTCAGAGAAAGCCCCAGGTCACTATGTTCACAAAGGGAGTATACCCTTCAGGAAAATCAGCTAGAAGAGAGATGGGGGCATCCTTGAACTTGGCTTTTCTGGTGAACAGGAAGGGCCTTCCAGGAGCACAGTGCAAGCCAGGGCCAAGGCTAGGAAGCACTCATCCTTCCCATTCAATTTGCTTACCTGGATGCCAGCTGGATAGCATTTGGGCTACAGCCCAGAGCCCACAGCAGGGAAAAGGAATGTGAGCCAAAAAGAGCTGGGGCGGGGTCACCCATGGAGGGGGTCCTCAGAAAGTAGTGGAGCAGGAGTTTCTACTCAGTTCTGTGGCCTTGGGCAGCCTGGGGAGCTTCTGACAGAAGAGCATGTGCGGGGCTGCAAGCTTCAGTTCATCCATACCACATGTTTTCCCTGGCATCTTATGATCGGAGTGAGAATAAGAGCAATGCTCCCCCTCATCACTCTGTGGGGTGGCCCAGGCTGCCACATTCTGGCCTCGCCTCTAAAGTACATTCCAGAGTGGAGCTGAGGCCCGGTGCTCTGCATGGGGCTGCGTGAGGCTGAGGCATGAGCACTGTTGGCATTGCTCTCCTGGACTGCATTCCAGTTATTCCCTCAAAGGAAACAGCCCAGGATGGCTGCAGATGTGCCTATACCAGGTCCCCCCTAAAGCCTATAGAATTTCACTCTGGGTAGAAAGAGGTCCAAAATGGCTGCAAGGTAGGCCGGACCCAGCTGCCCAAAAGGACTAGGCCCTGGCCCAGCCCTTTCCAGAGTATCATTTGGCCTCAGTCCACTTTGCCAACTGGCTGCCAGAGCTGACAAAAGGCCCCTGGCATTGCCCTCTGTCAGAACCTGGCCTAGATAGTGCCCTTTACTAGAGTTATCCCATCAACCGTTGCAGGTACACAGAAATGAATATCACATACCCCTACTTTACAGGTGAGGACAGGAGGCTGAGAGGGCACCATTAACCAGGATCTAGAGCCAGATTCAACCTGGATGCTAGTTTCATGCTCTGACTAGAGAGATGCTGCAGGGTCATAACAGCCCCAGGAGAAGCCCATGTACTCCCTCAGCTCTCAGCATCAGGGCTGCCAGGACCACTGGGACTCATGGCATGAAGATCTGACAGGGAGAAGTAGGTGTTGCTTTCCAGCTCAGGACAGATTCAAAGCCACACATTTAACAGGCAAGAAGATAGGCACCCAATAGCAATGAGGGGATGGCAGGCAGCCAGACATGCAGGAGGATATGAAAAAAATGTCTTTTTTACAAAAGGATATACTTGTATTTCACATAAGTTTCCAGTTCATAAATTTTGTCCACACTGGTTATTCGTTTTAGCCCCATGATGGTGCTGGGAGGAAGCAGGACACCCATTCCATAGATGAGGAAAAAATACCATCAGGGTTTCTGGAGCATGTCTCCAAATAATTTCTTTGACTGCTGGTTTTCAGTTGAACTATTCAGAGCCTCTGGGGTCCATGGAACTTCCCATACTGTCTTTCATAATGGCACCCACAGGAGATTTTGTTTGTGCCTACTGAAGAAGATTTAGAACGTCGCTGTACCCTCACCCTGCTTCCCAGAAGTCCAGCACTCTGAGTCTGTTGGAGCAGGAGCAGAGGGACCCAGCATCATTGCTTGGTGATGCTCAGTCCACTAACAAACATTACTGCTGCCAGCAACAGCGACAGCAGCAACTGCGTAAATTGGGAAGATCAACCAGGACAGGGTCCATTCCAGGTTTCTGTTCCTACTTATGTCACCCCCAACCAGCTGTGTGCCCGAGGGCAAGTTACTTCCCTTCTCTGGATTTTATTTTCATCATTGATGGAAGGAGTTTGAATGGGCTGATCTTGGAGGCTTCCTCAGTGTATATAGAAGACAGAGAGGTAGTCAGCTCATTGGAGAAAAAGCTGTAGCCAAACATTGCAACATTGCATCAAGCATTATTTTTTAATATTTGATTTTTTAGTTATAGTTGGACAAAATACCTTTATTTTATTTATTTATTTTTATGTGGTGCTGAGAATCGAACCCAGGGCCTTGCATGTGCTAGGCGAGTGCTCTACCACTGAGCAATAACCCCAGCCCCAAGCATTATTTTTTTAAAAAAGGAAAAAGACATCATTAAGAGGTCCAACAGTCAGTTTAGTTTCCATGGTTGCTGCAGCTTTTTAAGTCTCAGAGATGGAGTGTTTAGGGGGGAAACTGGTCCTTTTCTCTGTTCAGTGAGCACACTGCCCTCAAGGGAGCCCAAAGCCCCTCATCTGTCAGAGACAAGGCCCAGATTGATCAGTGTGATTCTGGGAGAGGGAGACCCTGAATTAGGAAGGTCATGGCCCTCCTGCAAAGTTGGAGTGGCCTTCTGTGAATGAACAAGTTCCCTCCCTCTTCTAAGGGCAGATAAACTAGCTGTGATGCCATCTCTGAGCACAGCAGAGAGAGTCCATGCTAGGAAGCACCAAGCACCTAGCACCCAGCACAGTGCCCGGTGCAGACTTGGATAAATAGGGGCTGATTGCTATTACAATTCAGGCAACAAGTGACTGCTTTCTCCCTGTTCTTGCCAACCAGCCGGAGACCCCAGAGGTGAAGGCCCTGAAGGACAGGCTGGCAACCATGAACCTGAAGATGAGTGATCTGCGCAACCAGGTTCAGTCCGTGAAGCAGGAGCTCCGGATGACCCAGAAGGTCGTTCAGAACCTGGGTTCAGCTTGGGACTTGTTGAGGGCTGGGGCTGGCCTTGGGAAGAGCACAGCTGGCACACAGCTTCCATCGTCCAGGAGCAGGGAGTGCCCTGCCAGTGAGCATCCTGCTTGCTCTGGGTCAGGTTCCACATCCAGTAACTTCCTTTCAGGGCTCCTTGGTATAGTCCCATCTGATGGGCAAGGTCACCAGCTGCCTTAGGGTTATTCCTTTGTGGTGCCTGCCTAGCTCTGGACTAAGGGAGGATACCCCTTCCACCCAGGGGGATTCCTTTAAGCCTTCCCTACATTCCCTGTGCCCTAATAGATCCTGGGTCTCCACTTAATAAGCCACCATTGACTCAAAATTCTGCCAAGATCTTCCCCCTGCCCCCTGCTATCTGTAGTATCAGAAAATGAACAGGAGGTTTGCGCATTAAAGGGCCCTTTCAAAGAAAAGCACTCAGACGTAGGGCACAGGCCCTGGAGGCCCAGCTGGTTCGTTGTTTATTTTTATTTATGTAGTGAATTCTCTGGCATTTGTCTTCCCTGCTGGAACCTCTCAGACCAGCCAAGATTTCCAAAACAACATTCTATTGTGGAAACAAGCACCAAGGACTTGGTAACTTGGTGCACCGAAAGGGATTTCCTGTTGGGCTTCAGAGAGCTCAGGTCACAAGCTGGAGTGTCCTGCTTCCGCCTCAGACCCTGAGGTGGAGCTGAACACGGCACTTCAGTAGCCACAGAGTTGTGCCCTTCTTGAAGCACAGCATCCTCAAGCGCCACTCCAGCACTCCTCCTTGCTACACTCAGATGGCCACTGGTCTGTGGCTTTTCGCAAAGGTCAAGACCCTGAGGCCGTGTACTTCCTGTATCCATCCAGACTTCTCTCAGGTCTAGTTGATAAGTGAATGGGTTAAGGAAGCAGGTGTTGGTCAGCTCTGTGGTCCACTCATTACACAATGTGCCATGAGCAAGGGGACCTACCTGGCCATTGCTAGCAGTTCCTGGCAATGGCTCCTCTAAGCATCATGAAGAAACTCTGGCAATGATGGATCTGCTGCTTTCCCTGGAGAGCTGAGCCAGGAAAGTGGCAAACCAGCCTTTAGGGCTACGCCCTGAGGTGGGGGGCGGCCTGTGGTGCAGGCTGCCCCCAGGAGTCCCACACACCAGCACCGCTTCTGAAGACACAGCTGTGTCAGGGCCTGCTGGAGCCCTGTCTCCTGCTACTCTGAACACGCTGCCTCATTGCAGGTTTTGTCCAGTGAGGTTGGGGAAGATGTGAACATCCAGCAGCTCCTATCCTCTCCGGGGACCTGGAGGGGAAGGGCTCAACAAATTCTCGTTCTTCAGAGCAAGGTGAGTGTGTCATCACTCTGCTCCTGGCCCAGAACAGAGGGTTTAAAAGGCCCAGAGACCTGTGCTAGAGACGTGAGCACTCAGAGCTCCAAAGGCCTACGTCCTGCAGAGCGTACTCTCAGGCCGGTGTTTATGTTCTCCACCCAGCCCGATTTTAATTTGTTATTTAATGAACAAGCACTTACATAACACCACATGCCAGGCACTGGCACTTAATGAATGCCAATGCCTTTGGTTTGACTTCTTTTTCTCCAGGCATATTTTTTCCTGGTTCACGTAAGATTGCGTGACTGTTGTAATTGTAGGCTTTTTCCAGTTTCATCCAGATGCTTGTTGTCTTTTGAAAGTTTTCATTACCCAATAAAAACTTTGTCTTGTCTCCCTCTTTGTTTTCTAAATATTTTGGAGCAGACCAAAGGAGGCTGAAAACAAGGGCTCCGGAGTCCAGCTGCTTGGATTCCAGCCCTGATTCTCCACTCACTGGCTGGATGACCTCAAGCAAATTCCTTCCTTTGTGTGCCTCAGTTCCTCATCTGTGTAATGGGGATAACTGCACCTACCCCCAGGGTTGCCAGGAGGAATGAATGAGTCAATGTGTACAGAGTGCTAGGCATAGTCCCTGGCCCAGAGAAAGGCCTGGACAAAGATTAGCAGCAGTGATTTTTTTCTTTTTACCCTTAAACTGAAAAACACATGAGCACATCACTTTCATTCCCAGCAACATCAGGGTCATGACTAGTGGCTTTTATTCTCAGGGTCTACTTGAAGCCAACATGAAGGTGAAAAAAAAAAAAAAAAAGAAAGAAAAGAAAAAAACAAAACCTCTAGTTGCTGATCAGTGCAAGGCCTTGGGATCCAAGAGATCTGAGTTTGAATCCAGCCTCTCACTGTTCTATTAGTCTGTAACCTCAGGCAAATCTCTTCTTTTCTGGGTCTTATTTTCCCATCTGCAAAGTAGAGATCATAATACTGCCCTTGTAGGGTGTCATATGGTTAAATGAAATAATATTTGGCTGGGCGTGGTATTGCATGCCTATAATCCCAGCGGCTCAGGAGGCTGAGGCAGGAGGATCATGAGTTCAAAGCCAGTCTTAGTAATTTATCAAGGCACTTAGCAACTCAGCCAGACCCTGTCTCTAAATAAAATATTTTAAAAGGGCTGGGAATGTGGCTCAGTGGTTAAGCACCCCTGGGTTCAATTCTCAGTACCAATAATGATAATAAAAATAATATTTGTAAAGCACTGGGTGTAGTGCCTGTCACAGTCAGCACTCAAGTAATATATTAAATAATTTCAGCTAACACTGTGCTCTTTAAGGTTTAACTGGAGCTACCATACAGTGCCACAGGAGGGCACTAATTTGTGCTTTCAAAGCAATGCTCCTGCCCTTTACCAGTGATCCTAGTGAATCTTGCCTCCTCTCCTGGTTCGAGTTCACCAACTTCCTTCCATCATTTGGTTGCGTTGACATGGAAACCAGTATAAGAAGGACCCTGGGAGTTCTCTGATTAAATTCCAGTGTGATAAAGGTGTTGTTCTGTGGGATAACATCTACCTGCAACCTGTGAGAGCCCATGTGTGCTGAGCTCTGTGCTGAGTGCTTCACCGGGGCCATCTTGGGGTTTCTCTACATTGCCTAATCTTAAAAGTCACCCATAGCCTTGGTTTAAGATGCAGATTCCCATACCCTTGCCCTGGAGATCTGATGTAGAGAAGTTAAGGTGTGCATAAATCACACAGCCAGTGAGGATTTGAGCCAGGTTCTTCACTTCCAAACCCCGCCCTCCTTCTGCTGTTTCTCCTGCCTATGGCCCACCATCTCCCAAGAACGTTCCCCCTCCACACTATCTGTTAGAGTTCTTCCTTGTACTGAGGCTTGCCTTCCTATCCCTCCAGGTTGCTGGGGCCATACATCTGCTTCTTGCCCTCAAACAGCCCCTCAGAAGTGGGGTGATTTTCTCACTTTGAAGTGTGTCTTTTCTAAGCTAAACCTCTTGAGTGTCTTCCTGCTTTGCTCAAAATACCAACTCAGATCTTTCACTCCAGGCCCCCTTGTCTGGGGCTCCCACAGCCATCTGGAACAGTGGTTCTGTCTTCAGGATCCATGGCACCTCAGAGTGCTGGTCTGACTGCAGACACATGGTAGAGCAAGTTTTCCCACCCTCAGGTTCGAGAGCTTGAGAAGCAGCTGGGACAGACCCGGAGTAGGTCTTCAGGAACAGCCAATGATGAGCTCCCTATCTACCCAGACCCAAAGAAGCTGTCGGCACAGGAGAAAAACCTACTGAGGATCCGCAGCCTGGAAAGGGAAAAACAGGAAGGCTGGGAGGTAATGCATGTCCAGTAAGGAGGTGAGGTGGACAAGGGGAAGATCATCAGAGTTCCCATGAGGGTCTGAGGCTTTCCCCACAGGCAGGAGATGCCTGGGGCCTTGGGTCACCTCTGTGCATGTTCCTTGCTTTGTATCAACCCAGCTCTAGCTGCCTGATGGGGCTTCACTCTGGGACCATTCAATGAATTTTGAGTAACCCTGATTGTGAAAGGGAGCAAGGAGGAGAGTCATAGCTCCAAAAGTGGAATAAAATTAGATGGGTCTTAAAGGAGGATAGAGAGTTCCAGGCTAATAAAAGAGATGGGCAAGTTGGAATCAGCAGCAGAGTCTGCAGCTTGAGGGTGTTGAAAATCTTAACTCTACCAAGTTTAAACAACAAAGAGAAATTGTTAGCCCGTGTAAATGACCAGTCTAGAAGTGCCCTAGCTTCAGGTATGGATGGATCCAGGGACTTTTAGATCTTGTCTTAGTACACTCTCTCCTGGATTGACTTCACTTGCTCCCATGGGAATCCCTGGTAGTCCTGAGTTCTCTATTCTAACCCAGCCCCCATAGACAAAGGGCCTATCCCAGTAGTTCCAACAAAGTTTGGCCTAGCTTGGGTCAGGTGCCCATCCCTGAGCCAATCCTTGTGGCCAAGAATGCAAGGGGTTGGGGGCTGGAGATGTGGCTCAAGTGGTAGGGTGCTCGCCTGGCATGCGTGCGGCCCGGGTTCGATCCTCAGCACCACATACAAATAAAGATGCTGTGTCCACCGAAAACTAAGAAATAAATAATAAAATTCTCTCTCTCTCTCTCTCTCTCTCTCTCTCTCTCTCTCTCACCAAGTTTGGGTATTGAGTCAGTTTCCCCAGATTTGGACTGAGAGTAGCAAGTAGGGTCTACTTCAAAGAAAGTAGCTGAGGAAGCAGGAGGAGGTGCTAGAAGGCCAAACAATTGGCCCACTTCAGTGACCCTGAGACAATGTCCTTCCTAATAGTGAAGCCTTAAACTTTTCACTGGGAGGCTTCCATTTGTGTCAACTCCAGGCTGGACCCTGTGCTGGGAACCTGGTGACCATCATCACATATTCCTCCCAGCATTCTAGACCATCAGTTTTGATGAGGGGAACAGTGAGATTGGAGATGTAGGTAGGGCCAGGACCTGCTGGACCTTGAATGGCAGCCAGGAGGGCAGGCTTTTATCCTGAAGATGGTGGAGCATCTCCAAAGGGTTTCAAGCTGTGAATGAACATGGCTAACTGTGCTTTTTGAAAATGTCACATAGTTGGGAGGTGGAGGAGATATTGGAAGCAGAGCATAATCTGCTCAAGACATGACCAAGGACCTACAACAAGATAATAGGACTGTAGTGGAAGGGCTGGATATCTGGACATTAACAGTGGACTCCAGGACTCTGTGAGTGACTGAACATGGAAGGAAAAGGAGTAGGTAGAATCATAAAGGACTTTCAGAGAGTGTCACATGTGGTTAGGGGAAATAGAAGTAGGTTCAAGGGGCAAAGGGGAGGTGAGGATTGGAAATGTTAGATTTGAAATGCACACAGCTTGGGCTTGCACATTCACAATCCAGAGAGCATCTTGAATGGCTGACCAGCAATAAGCTACAATACTAGTGGGAGGAAATGGCCAGCTGTCCCTTAGAGCCCAGAGCGTGACATAAGAGCACAAGTAAACAATGACTGCCTCCCCACCCAGGGCTCATGGTCCTGTGGGTTTATATTGTTTTACTCGTTTTGCGTTTCCATAATTTACCCCATTGAGGATCTGAAGACATGTTTCCAGCATTAAGTGAGCCTCAGCACCAGGTCAGATTATGTCACCCACTATCCCAAAATCTCCCTCAGTGTCTCAGAGCTAACTTCGAAAGGCCGGGAGGTAATACTTCCTCTGGCCTCTGCCCCTCTGCCCTTGCCCCTGAGCTGCCCCCTCACTCATGGTGCTCCACCCACACATGCTCCACCCCAGATCTTTGCTTTGGTCTTCAGTCTCTCTGCAGCTATAACCTTTCGAGGAAGCCCTTGCTTAACCATATTCCATCTTCCCACCCCTTTCCCTCACTCTTCAGTTGGCATTTGTCAGCACCTATTGCAATGCCAAGCATATAGTGGGTCCTCAGGAAACACTTGAGAATGAAGGAATGAGAGCCTCAGAGATGTGTGTAGCATGCGAGTCTCCAGTTTATCACTGACCAAGCAAGGCACAGTCTGGGGTGCTGTGCTGGGTGCTGGTGGAGGAAGTGAGAGGATGGGGAGGCAGGGCAACTTCTCATTCAAGCTCTGAGGGGCTAAGAACTTCCATTTGAACCCTAGACTTAGTGCTCTTCCCTAAAGTGTGGTTTTTCTCTTTTCTCTAGCTGGAAAGGGGGTTGAGAGGTGGGACAGCTTTCTGGAGGTCACACCAAGATTTGCCTGTGGGTTTTCTCCCATGTGCCTGGAAGGTGGAGTTCTCAGGCTGAGGGCAGGAGCACTGTCATCCATGAGTGCTGTCTGTCAAGTGCTAGGGCAAGCTGGGAGGCACAGTCCCGCCTGACACTCCTGAGGAGTGAGGGTGGGAGTCAGAGCCGGCTCCACTGATTTGCTCTACAGCCTTCAGCAGTGCCCCTAGCCTCAGCCCCTGCCTTCCCAGTGAGTGGGAGCCAGGGACCAGATGTGCCAAGGCCCCACCCAGCCCTACTGCCCTGTTCTCAATTTCTAATTACAGAAACTTGCTGGGGAGCGGGATACCCTCCAAAAAGAGCTAGAAGAGCTGAGAAAGAAGTCTGAGGGAGTGAAGTCTCGAAACAAGGTGCTATCGAACGAAGTGAAGACCCTCAGGAGCCAGATGGGGACCCTGGTGGAGAAGGGCAGACATGATGACGAGCTCATTGATGCCCTCATGGTATGGCCCAGCCACTCGGGCAGGGCAAGAGCCAGGGCCTGATTCCCAAAGGATGGGCCACCAGCCTCCCAGACCCCTGAGACCCAGCCCCAGCAGCCTGAGTGAGCCCTCACTCCCACAAAAGGCCTCCTGCTTAACCCAGATGGCGTTGACTTCAGATGGGCCGCACCACCAGGGCCTTACCCCTGGGACAGGAAGCAGCTTAGAGGGGTTGCCTGAGGCATGAAGAGGGCTGGGACAGCAGTACCCAGCTCAGGCCTTGGCTGTATGGACCTCAAAGGATAAAGAAAAGGATGGGGGGAAGAAGGAAGAGACAGATCACACCATGGGTTATTTTTCAACAAGGAATGAAGGGACAACTGAGGGGCCGGTGCAGACCCTTGCCTGTGTGATGTCATGAGCACTTGATAATGGTTGATCCTAGAGCCACGTAGTGTAATCCCTTTCCACAGACGGGGAAACCAAAATTCCAAAAGGTCATATAACTCATCCAAAATACACAGCTCAGCTCAAACCAGGTTTTCCTGACTACAAAACTGTCCTCGATGAGCAAGGCCATACTGCTTTCCTACAGCCTGGGCTTTTCTCTGTGGGACCTGAAGTATCCCCAGAGTTTGATGTCTCAATTCTAAGTTGTGCCCACACACCCCAGGCATGTTATGCCTGGCTTGCTGTAGAACAGTAAGATAGGCCTGCCTCCATTGGTACCTTGCTGGATGTCCTGGGGCCCAGTGCTCTCCTTTCTGAGTCTCAGCAACCGTTTTTAAAATAAGATACAGAGCGGATGTCCCCTGGAGTCCATGCATGCCACCATCCTTTGTCACTGAAGATGGCATAATAAGAGCTATAAATCAGTTCCATCCACTCACCAGAAATGTGTCCTTGGGTTCTCTGAGCCTCAGTTTCCTTCACTAGGAGGTGAGGACGACAGCCCCCAACCTGTTCCCAATCACTGACATTGTCCTTCCTGTTGGCCCCCAGGCAGGAGGCTTCTGCTTCCACCCCAGTCTCCCTTTTCAGGTATGGGGGCCTCAGCCAGATGCTAAAGAATCTCTGGGAGAGTCTAGGTCTTGCCTCCAAAGGTACTTTCCCAACCCAGTGGGATCAGGCTTTCTTTTACCCAAATATTTGTCCTACCAGCTGAGGAGCCACCTTCTGAGCAACTTTCTCTTGTCCTCAAGAGCTCTTTTGATGTCTTTCTCAGTCCTCATCTTAGGAAGAAGGAATTTAAGGACAGAAGAAGGGTACATTTCCCACTTGTCTGTTTTTAGCCCCACCCAGGGCAGGCAAAGAATATGTTCTTCCTTCTCAGTAAGACAGTTAGTATCCCACCACTAGGTTCCCAGTGGCTAGGGGGAGGGGTGGGTTGCTCCAGGTGGGGAAGCAGTCTCCTCTTATCCTTCCCTGCCCAGAGCAGCCTCCACTGACCCCATCTGTCCTCCTGCTTGCCCACCCACCAGGACCAACTGAAACAGCTACAGGACATTCTGGGCAGCTTGAATCTACAGGAGGAAAAGATGCGCACATCCCAGCATCAAATGGACCAGAATCTCAACAGCCAGGCCCAACAGAGCAGCAGCCTTGTGGCCCAGCTGCAGGCCATGGTGGCCGAGCGTGAGGCCAAGGTGCGGCAGCTGGAATTAGAGATCGGGCAACTTGGTGTGCAGGTGAGTAGCCCCAACATCCATTTCCAAGCCCTGGTAAATCCATCCCACATCCAGAGAAATCTCAGCTCCTTCCATTTCTTTCCACTTGCCTTAGCCAAGCCACACCACATCCTTCCTGGCTCTACTTCAGCCACCTGCTTCCATCTGGCTCCCTGTCTCATTCCACACACACCTTTCCTTTCTAAAGAAATCTGGTTGTGTACCCGCTCTATTTAAAATCTGCCCATGGCTTCCCTTCACCTCAGCTTTATTCAGTCCTCAAGGATCCAGGTCGCCCATTCCCAGCTCTGGCTCTCATTCTCCTAATCCAATATGGCGACTCTAGCTCCAGCCATTATGTTCATGTTGCAGTCAGCAGGACAGCAGAAAGAAAGGCACACTTCTTTTTTTAAATATTTTTTTTAGTTGTAGATGGATATGATACCTTTATTTTATTTATTTATTATTACATGGTGCTGAGGATTAAACCTAGTACCCCACACAAGCTAGGCAAGCGCTCCACCACTGAGCTACAACCCCAACCCCAGAAGACCACACCACTTCATCCAGATTCCAGGATGCTGAGTGACCTGTTCTTGCTGCCATTCCTCCTGCATCTTCTCATCACCTTTCCCCTTCCTCCTACATTATGCCACACAGATGCCACTTCGCTCCTCACATGACTCTGCTTTCTCCTCACTCCAGGGCTGTTCCAAGCCTGAAGCGCACCTCTACTTCCTCCCTAGCTGCCTCTGTCTGGCCAGCTACCCCTCAGCTGTTAGGTCTTACTTAGTCCTGAACACCTCCAGGAAGTGCCAGACCCCCAGAATGTGTTGTGTGGCCCTCCCAGGCACTCTCCAACTCCCTCTGCAGCCCTAAGCTAAACCTTTTCAAGGGGGCATAGCCCATCATGCCTTGGTGCCTGCCCCTGAATTGAGCACACCATGGATGCTCCATGGCAGGTGCCTGAGGGCACAGTTGAGGCTGCTAGGAGTCAGGCACCTCCAGCTTGAGGTGTGGGGAGAGGAATCACTGGCCTCTGGGGACAAAGATTCTGTGATAGGCATGAAGGTCCCCCAATGACAAAGAAGACTTATAGCTTCTGGTCCACTGAGAGGTTGACTGGCAAAGCCACAGGTGTGTCACAGAGCAGCCCTGCCTTTATTTCTAGGGATTCATGGTCCAGTCAGAGGTGTGAGAGCTTGGTCCAGCCTTAGGCTGCTGCCAGCTGACCAGCCTGATTTGTCCTACATAGCAGTCCATCTCCAGGGCCACAATAGCCTGGGACCATAGGACTGGCTGTGGTAAAGAATGCTGAAGCCCTTAGGGCTGAGGGAAAGCCTGGAGCAGGAGGAAAGCTGGAACAGAATCAGTGTGACATTGCTTTGTAGCCCTCACCCCGCTTTCCATCCCCAGCTCACTAGGGAGGGACTTCTGAAAGGGCATGTAGGAACATTCCAGAATCTTCACATCACTGTCCTTGCTCCAGGCATACAAGAGAGGACAGATCCTATATCAGATGTCACCAGCCAGTAGGGGGCCAAGCATTACCCATAGACAAGATGGCACCTATTGCAAGATTTCTCAGAATGGCTGGGAGTGGGGTCTTGCCAGTTGTTAGGAAGTCACACCAACTGTCCACTCCTTAATGACAGCCTGACCTTCTGTGGAGAGTCCTCTAATGTTCTTTCTTCAGCTTGGCCCCTCCAAGTATCCAGGAGAGGAAGGGGTGGTGGGAGGGGAGGGGACCTGGAAGCCCAGCCTTCACCCAAGGCTTCTAGTCCTTGCCGAGACCCTGCCAAACTCTCTGGCTCCAGGTGTATATGAAAGGTCTAGGTATTCCAACTGCCAAAGGGGGCTGGCCCCAGTCATACCTGGCATTTATGTGCAGCTGCCCTGAGAAGGGGGCCTGCTTACAGCTATCAATCTCCAATCTGCTCCAATTATAAGGCTGCACACCTCCCTTTGGGACAACTTCCTGGCCCAGCTACCAAGCTCATACCATGTAGCTCCCTTTCTGAAGAGAGGCATTATTAGATGTCATTATCATGCAAGTAGTGCCTTCACCACACAGGCCTGGCTTTTCACTTCTGAAAAGAAGACTCTTTCACTTCCCCTGAAAGCCCCGAAAGGGAGCCAAGGCCCCCTCCTGCCTTTTCCAGGCCACTGTGCCAAAGCTCTGAGAATTGAACCCACATCTGTCCCCTACAGTATCTTCAGAATAAAGTAGTGGGTGAGGAGTCCAGCGGGCCTGAGGTCCACCCAGCCCACACCAGACTCCTGGAGGACCAGGGTCTGGCCAAGCCTCCAGCCTCAGCAAGCAACCACATCGGCAGGCTGGGATCTTCTCGGTAAGAAAAAAAAAATGTAAGAGAGGGGTTGGAGAGCGAATTATTAATTATTCAGAAGAAAAGTTGCTTCCTGCTGCCCCTGATGGGAAACCATAGGAACAAGTTTAATATGACCGGGCTGTTGTTCTTCCAATACGTGGGCCTCTCCCAGTATTTTTGCTCTGCATCTGCAGGAACGAACCAATTAAGTCCAGGTTTATTACTGGTTGCAGCTCCCTATAATGGCCTCTCTGAGCTGGCCTCAGAATGCATCTGCTTTTAGGACCCCCAAACAAACTTGGGATGGTTGCTCAAAGTTCTGATATCACCAGGTTCTGTTTCATTTTGAGCAAACAAGAATTCTGCAAAGAAGAGCAGCAAATCTACAGGGCCACCCAGCCCAGGCTGCTGTAAGGCCCACACTGGTCACCTCCACAGGCTTCCTGGAGCCCTGCTGGCTCCCATTCTACCTCACACACAGAGGTGAGGCCCAGCCATGCCCAGTCTGCCTTTCCCTGCTGATGGGTCCCTTCTGCCTTTGCACAGCTCTGTGAGCAGCCTGGGTCACACGCTGGTGGAATCTGCTCTCACCAGGCCTTCCCTGTCCAGCCCCCACAGGACCTCACCCAGGTATGAGCCCATTCAAAGGAGGGGAAAGTGAGGCCAGGCGAAAACTAGGCACTCTTCCTCAATTAAGTAAGGATGTGGAGGGTCAAGGAATTTGAGGTCCCAGTTGGTAGAGAACTGGAACCTTGGCCTCTTGATGCCAGACTGTGTTCCTTATCTTCCTGGGCCTGGCTCCCAGTACCTTCACTGGCCTTCTCTTCCTCATGGAAAATCAGTCTCTAGAGGGAGAATTTCACCTCATATGGGTTCCCACTTTAAGTCACTGATATCCCCTCAGCTCTCTGGCCTCTCTTTGTTGATAGAATCAAGCCTAAGGGCTTAAATGGGCCTTTTGTTCTTACTGCCAGCTCATAGACAAAGGATGGTTTTGTCCTACCTCTAAGTCCTGTCCCGAGCCCTGCCCACTGTCCACTGGAGCCATGCTCCTGCTTGTCAGTACACCCCCGCCCCTCAGGCAGGTCAGCTCAGGTTCCAGGCGAGGTCCCCAAGTGGGCTCCATCCTACTTCTGACTCACTGTGTGGCTCTCGGCAAGTTGGACCTCTCTCTGGTCTATCATCTCCCCTAAAGTACCTGAGACACTTCTGGCCTGATGTCTGGACCAAGGTCAGACCTGCAGTTGTCCCACCCATCAGGTTGTGGTCACAAGAGCACTTAGAGGCAAGTAGACTGACACAGAGCCACAGGGCACATGCCACTACTGAGGGTGGGGAGGCCTCATCACAGCAAAAGGAGGATGGGCAGACTCTTTCTGTGAGGTTTCAATCACAGTTCTGAAAGCAGGGATATGAGCAAAATGACCATTCCAAACTTATGTGGCTATGACCTCTGAACTCCACAGGGACACAGGATTGGCTGCCCAGACTGCTGGTTCTCAAGCCTGTTTCTTCTATAATACACAGATAGGCTTTGCCTTCATGGAGCTTACAGTTCCTTCCCATCAGTGATGGGATAGGAGTTCATGGGGCAGAGAGTATATCTGAAAGAGCTGCCATGGTTTGACCCACTCTCTTCAGGTGAATCTAATGGGATGCCTGGGAATAGGACAGAGCTGGGGGTCAGCCCCATCTTCTTGCATCTCCTCTGCTCCATTCGAGAATCATGGAGGTGTCCAGATAGGGCCTTCCAAGCTGTGCCATGCACATAGGTCACTAGGGATCTACTAGGTTGAATATAGGTTCTGAGGCTGCAGGTCTGGGATGGAGACTAGGGTTCTGCATTTCTAACAAGCTTCTAGGCCATGCTAAAGTCACTGATCCAGAGTAGTTTTAGCCATTGATTTGAGTAGCAATGCCCTAAAGCATTTTAGGACTCAGAACACAGAGGGGTCTGCAGTCCTCAGAACCCATCTCAACCAACCCCCTCAATATTCAGAGGAAAACTGGGGCCAAGAGAGGGTAAGAGGCCTTCCCAACACCCCAGAGAGAGTTGGCCCTCAGGCTTACATGCCAGACCAGCTTCAAGATGCTGCCCATTTCTGTAACCTCCCTATATCCAACATTGCTGAAGGGCGAGTCCAGGGTCATCCAATGTCACACTAGGAAGTGTGAGGGCACAAGAGAACAACAGGGAACTTACTCGTGGGCTCTGGGGGTTTGGAGCATAGAGTCCACCTTCTGACCTGGCCCCAGCCAACAGGTAAGGAACCAGTAGGCAGGACCAATGGTAAGGAGCAAAGCAGTGATGGACTGGAGAACATTGGCCAAGACACAAAGCCCAATGTCCAGGCTCCAGGAGAGTGGACTGGATTCAGGGCCAAACCAGGAGATGCAGAAGGTCTGGGACAAGCTGGCAGGACCACAGATTAGGGCCTCCTGACATTGGGCACAGCAGCCAAACCCCAGAGACCACACAGGTATGGGTACCCTGGGCAGCTTTCATAGCAGCCCAACTAATCTCAGCCCCCCACAGTAATGGGATGGACAGAGGTACCAGTATAACTCTAGCAGCTAAATAAGGCTAGGAATGATGGACCAGGAGGGGTTGGGTTGGGTTCCTTCTCTGGCTGTCTCTGAGAACCTCTTACTATCCTTCCACTCCCTCCCACCATCACAGGGGTAAGTGTGTGTCTTCAGGCTTCAGATGACCTCTGCCCTCTGCCCTCCTCCCTAGTCCCAGGTGCTTGGACTCCCCAGAACAAAAAGGCTGGCAAGCACAAGTGACAGAGATCAAGGCCCTCTGGCAGGCCACCGAGGTGGAGCGAGACCGGCTCACTGAGTTTGTTACTGTCCTGCAGAAACGGTAATACTTGTCACCCAGGGATTCTCCCTTAGACCCACATGTGGTAGGAACTGGATCTACCTCATGTGAGAGCTTGGCTCCTGTGGTGTCGGTCCAGGCTATGCCACTCATGTGCCCACCCAAATGCCCCATGACTTTGGGGCCCTGCCATCACGCTGTGGTTTTCCCACAACCCTATCCTATGTGCACCCAGTAGGACCGCATCATGGCATGTGGACTCAAGGTGGGATTCTCAGGAGAGGGACACTCAGGGTCAAATCAATCCAGCAATAAATTAAAATCTGTGGCAGGACCAGCATTGTACCTGGTCGTGTTGGAGGTTGGAGGGGAGAAGACGCAGGCTGGGCTGATGTCTAGAATTACCAAGAGCAAGAGAGATGAGGGGCTGAGACTTCTCTGGGGAGGCAGTGGACCAGGAGGTACAGTGGCCTCCAAAGGGTTGTTGACAGATTTCCACTCAAATAAATCAGTGCTTCTTGCTCAAGTGACCATTTTGGCAAGAACTGCAGATGCCCAGGCCAACACATGGCCAGCCATGTGACCTCCACACTGAAAAATACAAAAGACACCATTGAGTTTCTGTCCTAACAGGCTGTATCATGTATCAGTCAAGTTTCTTTGATGACAGATAATAGAAACCAATTCTGGCTGAATTAAATTTTTGGAAGGTACTGGAAAACTCCAAGATGAAGAGCAGGGAGCCCAAGAAGATACAGGGATCTTGGTAGCAAGAATCTTTGGGCAGTCTTTTCTGGGGCATGGGAATGACTTTTAATTCTTGTGCCAGTGGTTTCTGGGGAACAAGGTCTAGCTGGCCTGAACAGCCCCCATGTCTGCCCCTCATGAGGGGGCATGATGACTAAAGCACCTCCAGGTGCAGACACATACTCAACACCAGCTTTCTTTCCCACTTCCCTCAAGTTACACCTGCAATTGGGAGGTGACTCAGTCATCTGTTGCTGCTTAACAAGCTGCCCACAATTTAGTGGCATAAAACAATTTAGTGGTTCTTTTTCTTGATTCTGTGGGTTCACTGGGAATTTGCTGGGTCACTTAGATGGCCTCGTTCAGCTGGAAGCCCAGCAGGGCCACCTTGGTTCTTCTACATGCAATCTCTCCCTAAGAGAGCTCATCTTCTGGGGACTCTCCATGCAGTGCTGGGATTAGAGTATCCACAACCAAGGCACCCATGACACAGATATAAGGAGGCTGTCACTCTAAGAGTCATGCACATACAACACTGTCAGCTCACACCTTCTGGAGTCCTCAGAGTCATTCTGCTCCCCTGTGTCATTGGAGGGTGCCAGGAAACTCTGTGAGGCTGGCCCAGGCCCATCAACCAAGACACATCACTTTCCTTACTCTAGAGCCTTGCCCTCTCCCTGGGCTTTTAGCAAGAAAATGGAGCTCATTCCACACTCCAAACTTCCTAATCTGTTTGGACTTCTGATCCCAAAGCACTGGACTTCCTTTCTCAGAGATCCTCAATGTTCATTTCTTTCTTGATCCTTAGAGTTTGTCACAAGCTTACACAGGAGTGGTCTTTATGTAGCTTCCCCCTCCAGTACTCTGCCCTACAAATTCCAGGGGCCTTAGTCCCCCTCCTCTGTCCTGTTGACCAGTCTCCGTCCTTATCCCAGTAAGACTACTGGGCTCTGCTGGGATTCCCTCTCCCTCATGCTGAGAAAAGACCTCAGGCAAAATCCAGGACAGTAGAACTCAAGTCATTGTTTCCTTTCTCTTAAGTATTGAGTTCCGTGCCTGTTGTCCTGTTACCTATTGTCTGAAAACAAGTTATTTCTTAGATTGCGTTCATTTCTCTGTCTACAATAGGAGGGCTGGTATGGTTAGTTTACCACAGCAAAAGTTACTAAATACGTCTCTTTAAAAAAAAAAAAAGCATGCAGTTGGCTTTGTTTTTAAATTCAACGTGAAAATTTCTGTGTTTTAAATAGAAGAGTCTAACCTATTTTCATTTTTATAGTATTTAATCATCTTAAGTAAGATTTTCTACTTGCAATGATTTTTGTTCCTTTTTCTCCTTTCTTTTCCCTGATACTAGACTGACCAAGTTTTATTTCCCTTTCTTCTATACAAGTTTGGAAGTTATACATTTTATCTGTATTCTTTGAGTGTGATCCTTAACTTTTAACCTAAAACACAGCTCAGGAGATTTAAAAATCAATAGGTTTCTTTACATCATTGTGAGCAATAGAATAAATTAAGAATGTTTTAGCTAGGTGCAGTGGCACATGCCTATAAATCCCAGGAACTCAGGAGGTTGAGGCAGGAGAATTGCAAGTTCAAAGCCTACCTCAGCAATTTAGCAAGACCCTGCCTCAAAATAAAAAATTAAAAAGGGCTGGGGATGTGGCTCAGTTGTTAAGCACCCCTAAGTTCAATCCCAAGTGTGTGTGTGTGTGTGAGTGTGTGTGTGTGTGAATGCTTTAATTTTTCCACTTGTGTCTTTCATGTAACTGTTTTCTTTTTCTTTTTTTTTTTTTTGGTTACACACAATACCTTTATTTTATTTATTTATTTTTATGTGGTGCTGCGGATTGAACCAGGGCCTCGCGCATGCTAGGCAAGCGCTGTACCACTGAGCCACAACCCCAGCCCCCATGTGACTGTTTTTTAACAGTCTTGTCCACATTCTTTCTTTAAACACCATGAAAATATTAAGTAAATTGTATTTCTTTCATTTGTTGTGATACTTGGGGTTAAACCCGACAGCTTTCTACCACTCACCAATATCCCCAGACCTTTTTTCATGTTTTTAAATTTTTGAGACAGAGTTTCACTATGTTGCCCAGGCTAGTCTCAAACCTGAGGTCCTCCTACCTCAGCCTCCCAGATTGCTGGGATAAGAGGGTGCACCACTGCGGCTGATTGGTATTCCTTTCTCTTTGGCAGCATGCTTACAGATGTCTTTCCTCTTGGTGCTTCTTGTACCTCAGTCTTCCTTCTGGGTTCAGTTTCCCTGCTGAGGTACATGTGTTAGTTCATTGGGGCCATAAAAATGGTTAACTCCATGAATAATTTATTTTTAAGTGTTTCTATTGTGCCATTCTCTTAAATGAGAATTTAGGAGAAACTTTGGCATAGAATTCTGAGTAGATGGGTATTTTTTCTCAGTACTTTGTGGCCATTATTTCATCTTTTAGCATCCACTGTTACTAAAAAGGAATCTGCTAGCAGTTTGTCATCTCTGTGTAGATATCCTTTCTCTCTGGATACTTTTTCATTTATTCTCTTTGTCTTTGATATTGTAAGGTTTCACTGTGATGTGTCTAAATATATGATGCATACACACACATACACACACATATATATATACACATATATTCCTATATATATTTTCCGACAAATTTATTTTCCCAATTATAGATACATATATATTTTCCTATATATATATATTTTCTATGATATTTTCCTGTATGTATTTTCTATACATTTTTCCTATATATATTATTTTCCTATATTATTATTATTATTATTATTCTATTTTTATGTTCAGGAATTAGTGTACTTTTTTAATTTAAGGACTTCAATCTATGTTTTGCCAAGGACTTTTCTTTATTTGTTGCTTCTTGATTCTCCCTGTTCTTTTTACTAAAATGTTCAGCCACATACATTAGAATTCCTTGCTTTCTTACATAATTTTTAACTCTACTTAATATTTTAGGCTGAATTCCAAGTGATTTCTCCAAATCTATCTTCCAGTTCACTAAATCTCCTGAGTTGCACTTCGTCTACCCTGAAACCTATTTTAATAACTGTTGTGTGTAAAACCTCCTGTTCTCTTGCTTATAGCATTTGTCCTTTCATTAAGATTTCTTGCCTTTCCAGAGTGGGGGTGTAGCTTAGTGGCAGAAAGCTTGACTATCATGTGCAAGGCCCTGTGTTTGATCCCCAGCATGATAACCAACCAAACAAACAAAGATTTATTTTCTTTCTCTTTTCAATAATTTTAAACTTAACTTAGTCCTTTCAAATAGTTATATCACCTTTATTACCTAGGGATGTAAATAGCGTCTGTTGATTGACTCTTCACTTGGGATGAATGTTCTCCCCATGTGGCTTGTATTTCTGGTGGTGTGAGCTCCTCTTCAGTGGGGATTTTCTTGTGGCAGTTCTTAGGCTATGAAAGTGCTCCTAGAGCGTGGGTCTACGGTTGTTTCTATGGAGCCCTTGGGGTTTCAGTGGTTTCTGATCAGTGCTTTATGCTAATTTATTGGCTTAGGGTTTCCGGAACACAGGAGTGCTGCCTGTGTTCAGTTTCTCACGACTGATGAGCCTCCACCCTGCCCTGCCCCAGGCCCCAGTGGACTACAGCTTCCTCACCATTTCCCTGCACTTGTTGATGGAGATTATCTTAACTCTGATTATCACAACCAAGGTATTCTGTTGAAGTGTCTAGAATTATATTAACTCACTTGTAAGTAACTTGCTGCCTTATAGATGTACAAGTTTATATCAGCTGCCCTCATGTTGGCATTAAAACCCCTGCCTTACACTATTGGAAGTTTTGCTAGGTTTTCTACTAGAAATGTATATTTACTTATTGCAAAAAGTCTCTGTTTCTCCAACACCCAATTCCACATTCTTCATAAATAAGAACAATTAAAACTACTAATTTTTTTCTTTCCACACCCAATAATATATACATGCATATGTACATACATGTGTATATGTATATGTGTGTATTTAGCCAAATGGACAATACATGTATTACGTATATTATCAAAAAGTAGCTTCACACTAAACATATCTACAAATAATGGCAAATTGCCCTTTAAAATGAGTCAAATTCGCATTCCTACCAATCATGTGAACTCTTGATCCTTTCCCCATAGCCTCTCCTATAGTAAGTTTTATCAGTCATTAACATTTTTTTCAAACTCATAAAGGAACACTAATATCTCATTATTATCTTCATCTGTTTTGCTGTGACCAAAAACGAGGAACTGGGTACAGTGGTGCACGCCTATAATCCCAGTAGCTCAGGAGGCTGAGGCAGTAGGATTGCAAGTTCAAAGCCACCCTTAGCAACTTAGTGAGTCCCTAAGCAAGTTAGTGGGATTCTTTCTCAAACAGAAAGGGCTGAGGACGTGGCTCAGTGATTAAGCATCCCTGGGTTCAATCCTCAGTACCACACACACACACAAAAAAAAAAACTTAAAAAAACAAAAACATTGAAGATGAGCATGTTTTTCACACAACCCAGTATGTGTTCTTTTCTGTTAACTACCTATTTGTGCCATTGCACATTTTTTGAAATTGTTTATATTTTTTCTTAATTTATAGAAGATCAATTTACATATTACACATATAAATATTATGTATATAATGTTATGCATGTTTACCTTCATAAAGATCTTGTATTATTTATGTTAAATTAATTGTTGGGTTGGGGAATCTCCTGAATATTGTTTATCAAATCCTCACAATTACAGCACACATGAAAGTAAAATTTTTTAAATATTTTTTAGTTGTTAATAGACTTTATTACATATATATATATATGGTGCTGAGAATCGAATCCAGCGCCTCACACATGCTAGGCAAATGTTCTACCACTGAGCCACAACCTTAGCCCCGAAAGCAAAAATTTTAATGTCAAAATATTTACTAATAATTTGACCACTTAATATTCTTCATTTTACACTGGCATTGGGCCAATCTGGTCAGACTCTTGAAATACAATGACCATCGATTTTGAAATAACAAGACAAGTCTTTCAAAATATTTGGAATCTCATGAGGTTGACACACCTGATGTCAGAGGACTGTTAGAATCATACTCCAAGCCATTGACAAATGAGGATCTGACTGACTTAGACCAGTTAACAATTGAGGAAGAGAACAGTGGTGAGGACAAAGACTGGCCCAAAGAGAATAATTGGAGATCCGAAGGATCTGAGAGTCTTGAGAGCAAAGACTATGGATCCAGGCCTGAGGAGCAGCCTCAGACCAGGCCACAGGTGGAGGAGTGCGAGGGAGCTGGCTCTGGTGTGTCTTTGTGTGAAAGCTGTAGCACTTATTGAAAGAGTGGAAGCCGAAGGTGAGGAAGAAAGCAAGCATGACTCTCAGCTTTGGGGGCTGAGCAATTACATGAGTGATGATGATGTGTATCAAGATGGTGAAGGCACAATTTGGGGAAGAAATCCAGAATTTGATTGCTCCTAAGTTTTTGAGGAAACTGATAACATGCTTTTACCATTTTAATACGGCGTTTGCTGCTGTTTGTTTTGCCTAGTATGAATGGAATACAAAGTTAAACAAAAGGAAACTGTTACTGAAATCCATAACAGAAAAATGAAAGCCCCACCCCACAGACAGTGCTTCAGTAGCTTCTTCTTGTTCCTCTTTGTTTTCAGTTCATCCACTGAATTATATTAGCCTTATATTTATTTGTTTTTAAATTTTTAATTTGTTATAAATGTTTAAATTGGATCATATATTATGCATAATCTTCAGCTACTTATTTCATTTAGTAACATATTGCAGAACTTCTCTTCATGTCAGTACATATTCTTTTTATGGTTACAGAGTATTTTATCATGTAAATCCACTGATTGATTTACCATTCCTCTATTCACGAGTTATTGGTTTCTAAATTTAAAATATTTTATTGTGTTAAGATGTTTCCTTCTGTTCTCCTTTTTACTTGAAGCATTTTGTTTGATTTGGTTTGTTTTTGCAGGGCTGGGAATCAAACCCATGGCCTTATACATGCTAGACAAGCAGGCTACCACTTGGCTATATTTCCAGTCACTTTGAGTTTTTAAAATCAGAAATAAGGAATGATTTACCAATGTTTCTTCAGCATCTGTTGAAGGACCATGTGATTTTTCTCCTTTAACCCTAATTCTGATGTTGACTCTAGTGTGCCTGGAACAATGTTGTATTATTCTCTAACAATACCACTGGGCTTTAGTTTCTTTCTTAAAAAAGAAAATTTGTGTTTTCACTGTGGAAGGCAGAACATTATCTAATATTATCCCCCAAATTCCTGCCCCCTTGTATACAGGCCTTTTATACTTCCATCCCCATCAGTGTGGTCAGAACCCATGAATATGGTGGGATATTGTTGCCATGATTATGTTAACTTACATGGCAAAGGGGAGTTTGCAGACATAATTAAGTTTACTAGTCAGGTGACTGAGTTGATCAAAGTGAGAGAGAGGGCAGACTTCATTGCAGGAGTCTAGAGGTCAGAGACAGAGGAAGCCAGAGAGTTGAAGCAGCAGAGTTAGTCTCCTGCTGACCTTGAAGACATTCTCCTGCAGACTGCCCTGCTGTGGAGATCACATGGCAGGAATGGTGGGTGCACTCTAGGAGCTAGCAACCACCCCTAGTCAATATCCAGCAAGAAAATGAGGTTCTACAGCCACAAGAGAACTCAATTATGCTAACAAATGGAATGAGCTTGGAAGAAGACCCCAAGATGAGCTAGCGTAGCAGCCCTTCTGACACCTTGATTTCAGGCTGATCTCTGCAGCCCAGGATATCAGACCCAAGGGCCATCACTGCTCAGTCACCTTCAATGACTGCAGCATTTTTCTTCAAGAAGCCCAGGCAGGTGGGAGAAGCAGACCCACCTCTTGCCACTGGTGGGTCTCCAGTTGACCACTCACAGGGGAAAGCACCTCAGTCCCAGAGTCTCCTTGTTACCACTGTAGACAACAGGTCAGGTTCATGTGTATGTCACTTCCAAGTCTTGCTCCTTATGTCATCCCACTCCACCCTGTTATCTCCTGACCCTTGTTCTTGAAGTTACAGACCTGAATATGTAGGCTTGCACATGTCATTATGTAGTGAGCTTTTTTATATAAATGGTATAATATGTATTCTTGTGGCAATTGCTCTTTTTCTATGACTTGGAGACTAGCCACGTTTGTATGTATAGCTCTACCTTGTTCTTTGTCGTTGCTAGACCAGTGCTGTCCAATAGAAGTTTCTGAGATGATGGATTTGTTCTAGATCTGCACTGACCAATGCAGTAGCCATTAGCCACACGTGGTTTTTAAGAACTTGAAATGTGCCTAGTATGACTGAAGAACTGAATTTTAAATTTTATTTAATTATCATAACTTTAATTTTAACAGCTTCATGTGGATGAAAGGCCACTGTGTTGAATAGTATAATGGTTCTGTCATATTCTATCATGTTTCATAGTATGAATATGTCACCATTTATCTTTTCCCTGTTAGTGGGACTTAAAGATTAAACAAATCTTGGGGCTGGGGCTGGAGCTTGGTGATGGAGCACTCGCCTAGCATGTGCGAGGTGCTGGGTTCGATCCTCAGCGCCACATAAAAATAAATAAAATGAAGGTATTGTGTCCAACTACAACTAAAAACAATATTAAAAAAAGATTAAACAAAATTTTCACAGGTGAAATAACCACACAACAAGGTCTTCAAGGCCCATGGATTTATGACAGGCATATAGAAAACAAAATAATAAACATAAGACAAACATTAACTCCAGGAAATGTAATCATTAGTGAACTACATGTCAGCTCTGAATAATTGTCCAATATATCCCCTGTGGTAGACAGGATTTTGATGCCTGTGTCCTTTGCTGTTATGCCTGCGAAGGGTTTTGTGGATGTAATGATCATGATGGTCTCTACGATAGGAAGATTATCCTGGATTATCAGGTGGGCCAAATCTAATCACTTGAGCCCATAAAAGCAGAGACATTTTTCCATCTAGGGTCATTCAAGAGTTATGCTGCAGAAGGCATCACACATGAAAGATTCAGAGCTGATTATGAAGCAGAGGGGGCAAAGTGCCCTTTAGAAGCTAAAAATGACCCCTAGCCAACTGCAGATGGGATACAAAGTTAAACAAAAGGAAACTGTTACTGAAATCCATAACAGTCCTTCAGCTACCTACAACTGGATTCTTCCAACACCCTGAATGGATTTAGAAACAGATTCTCCCCTAGAACCTCCAGATAACAGCCCAGGTTAGCTGACACCTTGTTTTTGGCTTGTGATACCTGGAGCAGAGAACCCAAAAGAACCGGCTCCCTTTCTCTGATATACAGAACTGTGAGACAATGCGTTTGTGTGATTTCAAGCTGCCTATTTTGTGGTAATTTGTTATAGTAGCAACAGAAAACTAACACACCACCTAATATCAATTCAGTCAAAAAGAGGAAAGTAGGTTCTGTTGGGTAGGGGGAGAGTGCTAAAATAAAACCAAATTCTGATTCCACATGACAGGAAGTCAAAAGATTATATTTAAACCTTTAAAAAAAAAAGCAGCACAAGCATCTGTAGAAATGTGGCAGTAAACACTCAAAGAAGCAGCTTAAAATGCTAAAAGTGGTTGCTTCTGGGAAACAAGAATCCGGAGTGAAGGGCGTAGGGATGGGCTGCCAATTTTTTTCATTTTAAGCCTTGAAGAGAACTATGTGGTTTTTCAGTGCACATTTCTGTGTTACTGCAATGAAAATCCAGAACAATTTCCACCACCCAGTGTAAGATATGCCCACCTCTCTCGGAGCCTCAGTAGGTGGGCCAGGGGCTGCCCCTGCCTGCCAGGGCGTGTGCAGCCCCTCTATAATGACCAGGTTGGAGGAGAGCAACAGCAAGCTCCTGGAGGCGGAAAGGAGGCTGCAGGGGGAGCGGCACCACACTGTGGTGCTGGAGCAACATCTGGAGAAGATGCGCTTGGAGCCTGGCAAGGCATCCGCCTCACAGAAAGCAGCCCCCAAAAATAAACCAGGTAGGGACCAAGGAAGGGTCCTGATGTGGGGAGTAGGGGCAGCCTCGCTGCTGAGGGAGGAGGCAGTTAACTCTGCTCTTTGGCCTTCATCAGGGAGTGTGGGAAGTGGAGTTTGTATGAGGGCAGAGCTCTGCCTGCCTCTGTTACTGTGCAGCCTCTCCCAGCTCCCAGCCAGAAGCAGGAGCCCCAGTGACCCATGGGCCCACTTGGACCTGGCCCAGCCTCGTGTTAGCCCTTAGCATGAGGGGGCAGTACCTCTGCTGAATGTCCTCAGCCACTACCTCCTGCCTCCCCAGCAGCCCTCTACCTTCTGTCCCCAGTGAACCTTGTTCACAGTTGCTCTGCTGGGCCAGCCAAAAGTAGTAGTGGCTGAAACAGCAGAGGAGACCCTTTTTGCCCCCACATAGGTGAACTTGTATGAGGGCTCTCGTGGCCTCTCCACAGGCTGGGAGACCCAAGCTCTTCTGTCTTGTGGCTCTACCATCCTCAACGCATAGCTCCAACTCCTGGTCCAAGGTGGCCACTGGAGCTTCCCTGCCAGCAGCAGGAAGGGGAGGAAGGAAGGGGACAACCTGCCTCTCACCTTGTAAGGTGGCCTGCGTCACTTGTGCTGTGGTCACACCCAGACCCTAGACAGAAGAACACACTCCAGGCTTGTGCTGAAGCTGGGGGAAGTTGTCTTTAAGTGAAAGGCCAATCGCTGTAACACTGCTTCTCAAGGGTAGTCCCAGACCAGCCACGTCAGCATGGTGTGGGCTGGGGTGAGCTAGGGGTCAGGATGGCAGAGCCAGAAGACTGCCCTGCAGGTCTGCCAGCCTCTAACACCAGGCCCAACCCAACAGGAAGTGAGAAAAAGGACCCATCCTCTGCCCAACTCTCCAGTGTACCTGTGGAATTGCAGATGGAGGAGCTGACCACCAGGTGCTTCCTGCCCCCTCTCCCTAAAAGGGTAGTAGTCTAGGTAGAGGTGCTACAAAGGGCAGAGGGACCGTCCCTCCCTGTTCGCACTTTTGACTTCTGTTTGCCCAGAGGGCTGGTTCTGCTGGGTCCTAGATTCTAGGCTTCCAATTCAGAGATCTCCCTGCAGTGGCCAAGGGGCCCAGGCACTCCCTGATGACCCTAGAGTCCCAAGAGAAGTTTCATTAAGCGGGGTTTGCTGGACCCACTTTCTCCCTCAGTTGGGCCTTATAAGACAATGCAAAGGGAAAGGGGAGAAAGCACCTCTACAAATGAGGCTCCTGCTTGGGATGGCTGATAATGCTGGGGCTACTGGGCACCAGACCCAAAGCTGTGGGTGGGCCCAGAGAGGACTCCAGCATGGTATTCCTCCTGGGGAGGGGTAGGGCAGGGGAGGGGGTGGGTCAGAGAAAGCCCTGAGCTGAACAGCAATCATGCTGGAGCTACAATCCAGGGCCCCCTGGACACCACCCCCCATGTGCTACTCAGGCCACACTCAACCCTGTCTCCCTGTGGTCCAGGCTGGCCATCCAGGTGGAGGAGAACGAAGTGCTGAAAGCCGCCCTGGGCAATGCCCTGCGGGGAAAGGAGGAGGACTTCCGCCTGTACCATGAGACCCTTAGCCAGGTGAAAGGGGTCTTCCTGCAGGCCCTGCGGCAGCAGAAAGCGGACAGGCACTAGGATGCAGCCCTGTGTCAGCCAGGCCAGTGGGGCAGCTCAGGCCTTGAGAGGATGAGGCTGTCTGAGGACTGCGTCCAACTCAGGAAGCCATCAGGGCCCCAGCTCAGCTCTGCCCTCGAAAGCAGCTCCTTCAGAGTGACCACAGCCCACACTTCAAGCCAGAGGAGAAGCCATGGCAGACCCATGCAGGAACACTGGGCAGATGTGGCTGTGACGGGAGGAGGCCCAGCAGCCCACCAGCCTCAGCCAGAGCTCTGGGACCAGCCAGCTGTGAATGGACAGATGCAGTCCCCCGCGCAGGTGCTCATGGCCCCTGTCTTAGAGCCTGCCTGGGGAACCCCTGCATGCCCACAGGCTCCATACGCACAGCAGAACCCCTGGTGCCCTGGGTTGGGCACATTGCCCAGCCTCCCCCACCTACCTGGCCCTCCTCACTAGGCATCCCCCTGCCCTGCCCTGGCTCCATCTGTGGCCCTCCCCATCCACAGAGTAGGGCAGCATGCTCCCGGCCTCTTTGTCAGGCTGCTGCTCAAATGCCAAGCTTGGACTTGTAATAATAATTGTTATTTTCATAATTGCCGCATCTCCCAGTGAGTAGTCATCTCCCATAGAAACCTGACCCCACCCGTCCTCTAATAATACAGGGGATTGCCGCCCTATTTCACAGATGGGGAAAATGGGGCTCGCAGGACTGAAGAGTCCCCAGTTGAGCAGCTCCCCAGGGCAGGGATGCCCCTCTCACTTCTGAACAGCTCTGCACCTCACTGGTTGCTCCAGAGGGCACCTCCTGCTGCTCCCAAAAGGCTGTGCGGGTGGGCGCTGGTGGCAGAGAGCAGAAGTGGGGCTGGGCTGGAGCTTTGGGCAGAAGGGTTTTGAGGAAGTGTGTGAAGACATGGGTGTGGTTCACCTCCCTCCCCATGGTGAGCTGGGAAGGCTGCTGGGGAGGTGACCCTGGGAGCCCCCATCTTCTGTGTGACTATCACAGCATCATCCTCTTGGCTGTAATTACAGCCACAGGGAAGGCTGGCTCCAGGGAGGGTGAGTAGCCTATAGCTACACACACCACTGGCCACACAGGTGCACAGGCACACAAACAGAGGCAGACACACACAGACACCTAGGTGCAGGAGCATGTAGCTGTGTACACACAGGTAGACACGCATGCAAGCACAAGTGAGCACATGTGTATGTGGATGCAGACAGTCCCCACGTGAGACACAGTTATGTGTGTAGCTTGTACAGTGACACAAATGCAGGAACACATACTATGACAATTCGTCTCCTTCCTCCACCTGGAGGTCCTGAGACTATATCTGCTCAGGCCATCCCTCAGAGATGGGAATGGAGGGGATCAGAGCTGGCCCCACTGCCCTCACCCCCCTGAGGGAGCCTCTGCCTTCCAAGGGCGGCACAGTCTAGAGCTCCCACAGTAAGGTGGCACAGAGCCCATTGGAATGAAGTGGCAATTCTGATGGGCTCTAAGGGCTTCTGGGAAGGCAGACTTTCTTCCTGGTTCCTTGTGAAGGGCAATGGCCAAGCGGAGAGCCAGAGAAGAGCAAGAGGGCCTGTGCTGGGAGGGGACAGTGAAGGACAGTGAGGAGTGGGCCAAATGCAGAGTGTGGACACCAGGTCAAGTAACTGGCACTTTCTTCAGGCCGTGGGGAGCCTCCTGAGGGTGATCTGAGCATGTGGGGACCCAGGCTCCAGTCCTCAGCGAGTCCCTGGGACAGAAGGAGGCATAGAACCAACCATCCTCCCTTAGGATCACATTGGAGAAGAGCAGGCAAGTTGTGATCCACACCCACCTCTGCTGTCCTTCTTGGATCGGGGCTGGGCTGAGAGAGAAAGGAGCATCCCATCAAAGGGTGTGAATCTCTCTCTCCACTTGCCAGCTGTGTGGCCTTGGGCAAATCATGCAACCTCCCTGAGACTCCATGTCATCTATAAAATGGGGACAATAATTAAAAACCTCCCTTAAGGGCTGTTAATAGGTGTCAAAGAATACCCCAAAAGGCTAATTATTGCCTTGCTGTTTACTGTGATACAAGGAACATACATGTATCTATAGATTGATTTCATTCCACTACAATAAAAATAGGATTTATAATAAAAGAGTGGGGAGAAAAGCTACTACTAGCCAGACACAGTGATCTTGTTTACACATTTGTAGATAAACTGATGAGTTGGCATCCTTCCGTGTCAGTCTGCACATAGTTCAGTCCTTACTTAGGTCACCTATGGATATAAAATCTAGTTTATACAATCTTCAAGTTCTATAGGCAACCTTGAGCATTTTGTTGTTGTTGTTGTTGTTGTTTTTGGACGAGGATTGACCCCAGGAGTGCTCTACCACTGAGCTACATCCCCAGCCCTTTTATTTTTTTTGAGAGTCTTGCTAAGTTGCTGAGGCTAGACTTGAACTTGTGATCCTCCTGCCTCAACTTCCTGAATCACTGAGATTACAGGTGTGCGCCACTGCTTCTGGCTCAACCTTGAGAGTTTTACCATGGGGCTATATGCCAGGGCTTCATCACCCACTGGCACCTGCACCAGGCACCTTCAGCTTAGTTAGACCAGATCCACTCCATTCCATCATCGCAACCCTCTTTAGGATTCATGGAGTTAAAAAATGATAAATGCTTAGAGCAGCTGCTGACATACACCATAAATGTTAGCTCTTAATAACCCTGTGTTAGGTCAGCAAATATTTATTGAGCAGCTCCTTTGCCCAGGTATGAAGGTGCTGAGACATGGCCCCCAAACTCCAGGAACTCTCAGGCCCCTGGGGAGACAGACTCCTTTCAGGTCACCATCCATTCTGCTGGCCAGTCACCAGACAGTGAGTGCCAACTGCATGCCAGCCTCACCAGGCCTGGGTGGGGGTGGGGGTGGGGATAAAAGTGACTTACTTCCTTCTTTCTGGGAGCTCCCTGTCCCATTAGAGAGGTGCGGGAAATGGGGCCATGATGGGGGCTGGGGAAGGGGAAGGATGCAGAGACAGGCTGTGGCACCACAGAGCCCCCTACCCTACACCCCTAATCCCAGCTCCCATGTAGGGGTGCAGGGATGGAGAGGGGAGTCACGGGATAGTCTGGAAGGATTTTTAAGGGAAGGAGGAGTTGTCAGGGGGCCAAGGACTAGATCCTGAGAGAGCTAACCCAGCTGGCGGTGGGGAGTAGTAGAGCTTGGTCTGCACAAGTTGGTGCCCACAGCCCCTCCTGGCAGCACCAACTATCCTCAGTCTCTGAGGAAGGCTTCCCCATCTCTCAGGTAGGTGGGCAGCAGGTGGGCTGAATGAGAACTCCTGAGGCCCCTGCCCAGGGCCTCAGGCATGGAGAGGGCAGGTGCCCTAGAGGGCCAAGGGACAGGGCAAGTTAAAGGCAGGTGGTGGAGTGACCTCACATGATGATCCCCCGGCCACACCTTAGGCATAGGAAGGTGCTGTGATTCTGGGTGCTCAGGTTCCGGCACTGACCGGGGAGACCTGGTTGATATGTGGATATGATTTGGCCACTGTCCACCAGGGGCCTCTGGGGCACCACAGCTCAGCTGAGCAACATTGCAGGCTGGCTCTGGCTGACTCAAACACATTCCATTGCCACTGGGCTCCTTCCCTGCTCCTCTGGGCACCCCCCACATCCAGTGGCCAGAACTATCCTCTTCCCCCTCCCCCAAATAAGCCCTCAGGCAGCCCTTAGCACAAGGAAGTCTCCACCTGCCCACCCCCCCCTCCTCAAGTGTACCTTCAAACGTAGTGTCACCTACAGTTCTCAAGCCTTGCATACTCACACATATACACCCATACAACACACATCACACTCAGACACCACACAGTGCATGTACTACACACAACACACACACACACATACACACACACACACTAAGCACCTGTCATAAACAACATACCACAAAGTGTATACCCCCAGACCCTATGCAGAACCAATACAAGACAACTGCATACACATGCATACGTGCACACATGCACACACACACAGGAAACTTGCCCACATTTTCATTTTGAGCAAGAACAAAAACATTGAGAGGTGAAAAGGGACTCTGATCTGAGAGAATTGGCCTCCCTCCCCACATCTTTTCCAGTGGACCTTGGGAAGAATCAGCATTTGGGAAGTTGATCCTGGTCCTTGTGCTGATCTCAGCCCAGTCAGCTTCCTGTCCCTTGTTTTGTGGGCTGACCAAGCCAGGGGCCCCCCATCCTATACCCCACACTTAGGGTGGAGCTGGCCTCCCTAAGCCTCCACCCTTCTTGCCATCTGCATGTGCCAAATTCCTTGCAGGTCCTGCAGTGCAGGGTCACTGGGGAACATCTCTGCTGAGTGGGCCCTGCCTCTCTGGGGCTCTGGAGTTAGTGGGTGTGGCTCCCTCACAGCCTCTCTTCATAAGCAGTGAATCAAGCCTCTGTCATGGGGTGAGTCACTGGATCCCCCCAAGAACCCAGGAGGCCAGGCCAGCAGTGTGCCCATTTTACAAATGAGGACACGAGGCCCAGAGCACACAGCAGCAGGCCGAAGCTCTGGCTCCTGTCAGTGGGCTGCACCCGTGTTCTCCATCCCAGCACAAACCACCCTGTCTGCCTCCCTGAGCCATTCTCTCGGAGCCTCCGGAGGGCACCAGGTGGATACCTGGCCCAGGCTGGTCCTGCCCAACAGCGGGTGAGGGTGAGCTTGGCTCTCAGCCTGAAGGACAGTCAGTTCCAGAAGCTTATGGGGTTGATCCAGCCACTTAACCACCTTGTGCCTCAGTTTCCTCTTCTACCAGCTGGAGATAATGGTAACTCTTTCCTTACAGATTGCAGTGACATTAAAAAGTTGATCCATGTATGTTAATCCTGGCTGTTATGATTACCTCACCGTTGACTCCTCCTCCAGACTGGAAGTCTTCCTTCGCTGACACTGGCCTCCTCTAGTGCTCATGATCCCAGCTGTAGCCCTAACCCAGACCCCACACTGTGTCGAGGCTGTCACTCATGATTCTCAGGGTCAGGGATCAGTGGCATGCACCTCTGTGTCATTCTCTGTAGAGTGTGTGTTGGTTCTCATGGTGGCTTCCTTTGGGCCAGCATGTCTGCAGGTTGGGAGGATCCATTGCCTAGTGCAGCCTCTCTCTCCCTTCTAGGACTTGCATGGGCCCCTGCAGGGCTCTACTGCCCATCTTCACCTGAACCTTATTGGAGGGGGGGTGTTCAGGAGATCAGCTGAACCAGGTCCAGTGGGGCCTCCCTAACCCCTGAAGCATACGCATGAACAGGCCTGCACAGGCCCAAACAGGCCCTGGAGCATGCTCTGGAGCATACGCATGAACAGGCCCGCACAGACATGACACAAATACATACAGTTTCCCCAGACTATGGGGGCCTCATCCCAAAGGGGAACTATTGGAAGATCCTGACCTCTCAATGGGGCCATCAGTTTACCCCTTCCCATCAGGTTGCCAGGGTTGGGGTATTGGCTGTGTCTCTCCAGGAGCCACAGTTGGTTAGGGACATTTCTTCCTATCTGCTCTACTCTGCCATCAAGATGATGCCAGCTACCAGGCGCAGTGGCGCACACCTGTAATCCCAGTGGCTCAGGAAGCTGAGGCAAGAGGATTGTGAGTTTAAAGCCAGCCTCAGCAAAAGCTAGGTGTTAAGCAACTCAGTGAGACCCTGTCTTTAAAAAAATACAAAATAAGGCTGAGGATGTGGCTCAGTGGCCAAGTGCCGCCGAGTTCAAACTCTGGTACAAAAAAAAAAAAAATGCTGATGCCAGCCATTGCAAGTACCCTTTCAAGGCTTGCCAAGTGACCCTTCTAGCACCCCTCCATCCAGGCCACTCCCTATAGGACAGGGCTTGGGGGTGGGAGCCACTTTCAAACACACCCCGTGCCAGTTCCAATCCCACTTGGCAAGTCGGTCCTCCCCCAGGTACTAATGCCTGTCCAGGCAGGAGTTTGCTTGATAAAATGGAACGAGAGGTTTTCCCTGGACAGCCCTCGGGAGGTGGCATGTAAAGTGGGAACTACAGTCCACAGAGCAGAGATGGGAAAGCATTTTCGTGTGTGTGAATGTGACACTACATCGGGGGCAGGGCTCACAAGTCTGTAGAGGCTCGTGGGGCCACCTGGAAGGCTTCCTGAAAGAAGGGTGTCCTGGCTAGTAGCAAGAGAGAGAGAGACACAGGATCTCTAGGGGCAAGGGCACAGACTAAAGTGAGACCCAGGTGTCCCTGTCTGAGTCTGTGCCTCTGGCCACCCCCTCCCCCCCCCCAGCCTCCCTGCGGCTCCCTGCGGCCAGCAGCTCTGCAGCACTCTGCTCAGCTCCGCTCCAGGAAGGCCACCTCCTCCCTACCCTCCTCCTCCCCCTCCTCTGCCTGCTGTCACCACTCACCGCTCATAGCCTCGAGGGGGTGGGGACCCCAGGGCTGGACACACCCCACCGTGGCCCCAGAGCTCAGCTGGTCGGACAGACGCACAGTCGGATACAAGGACCCCGGAGCCCCGAGGTGGGCAGTGTGCCAGGGTCCCTCGCAGCCTCCTCAAGGTCAGTGCCAGCTGGGGATGCAGCCATTCTGGGGCCCTGGAGACCTGTGGGGCCCACCCCAGGCTCCTGATTGCAGATCACAGGCCCCAAGGTGGGCTTTGCTCCAGGTGCACCTGAGACAGGACCGGGGGAAGGGACCACTCCTGCTTCCACAGGCTGGTCCATGTTGGGGGGGTCTAACAGGAAAGGCCCCGGGCTGGGGTCCAGCTCCTCACTGAGGCCTCACTGGGGACACTTCTGCACCGGCCATGGGGAGCTAAAATTGGAAAGTGGCGAGTGGGAGGCAGCTGACAAAGCTATTCCGCGGGCTCTTCACCGTGCTCCGGTTTCAAGCTTCTGCTCCATTAACCTGATCCCCAAGGCCTCCCTCCCCCCCACCCTGCTGATGAGGAGGCATACTGGCCCTCGGCCTCCGATGACAGCCCCCTGGCAGCCCCCTGACACGGGCAGGGCAGCAATGGCCTCATCTGAGATTCCAGAGGGGCTCACGGAGAATATCTGGTCTTGAGGGGAGACGAAACCCTGTCCCAGGATCGTCCTGTGGCTTTAATGGGTCCCTTCCCCATTTTGGCCTATGACCCCCTCCATCTGTAAAATGGGGAGAATGTCAGCTGTGGGGGTCCAGAGGAGCTGGCCACAGGGTGGGGAAGGCTGGCCTGTGATTTAGGGGAGGATCTGAGGTGGGAAACAGGGCCCAACTCAGCCCAAGGGGCACCTACACATGTTCCTCTCATTCATTTAGGCCCTGAGTCCGTACCTATGGGTCCCTTAGGAAGACACTGGGCCAGGCTGAAGCAGGATGGAAAGAGCATAGGTGCTAGCTGAGTTCCCAGGGTTGGCCCAGCAGGACTCCTGGGAACAAGCTGGGTGCTGGCAGGAGGGAGTGGCTAGACTCACCCTGGCCCTTAAACTGGTCAGCACCTTGGACAGCAGCCAGCATGCTCCCTGTGCCCTCCTGGCCCTGCCTGGCCCCACACCCACTTCTCCAGGGCACCTTCTCAAATAGCACAGCCTCCAGACAGTGGCCAGGACCAGAGTACACAGAGCACTGCGGGTGGGACAGTATGCAGACACAGGCAGGGACCAGGGACGAGGCAGGCTAGAGCGCGGGGGTGGGGGCTTGCTGGGTGTGGGGTCTGCAAAAGATAAAAGGCTGAATGAATGACGCTTGGTGCTGGGGACAGGATCTGGGAGGTTACAGGGTCTCAGAGAAGGAAAGGCCACTCAGGGTGTGAGTAGGAGTCAGAGAAGGGGTCTTGGAGAGAGTTTGGCTTTCTTAGGAGCTGAAGGAGTCTCACTGAGGTAGGGGGACCCTGGAGGCCAGAAACCTGATTGAGGTGCTAGAGATAGGGTTTCCTCTCCTTAAAGTTCAAGGGGGCCTTGGCAGGAGTCTTGGCAGAGGGTGGAGACCAATCCATCCGAAAGGTGTGAAGGAGTAAAGGAAGGTGACAAAGGTAGACTGAGTGGAGACTAGACTGTCAAGAACCTTCAGTGAAAGGGGTTGGAACTGGAGCAGCAGTCGGGAGGGGAGGAGTGAAGGGCACACAGGGGTGGGGAGAGTGATGCTACACTTCCCCAGACCCCAAGGGGTGGATGGAGTGGTCTCTGTTCAGAATGGAGGCCTAGCACCCCCGTAGGGGTCCATGAGGTGGGGCTGGAGGCTGGGCCCTCACCTGTCTATCTCCCCAGCCCTGTCCAGGCTATGGGCATCAAGACAGCACTGCCTGCAGCTGAGCTGGGTCTCTACTTCCTGGTGCTGAGTGGGTCCCTGGCCTATGCTGGCCGGGGCCTCCTTGAAGCATCCCAAGGTAACAGCTGGGCCCTGGGGCAGGGGTGGGAATCTATCTTCCCCTGGGGGCCTCAGGGTTCTAATCAGTAAGGCAAGAAATATATAGGTCCCAGACCTAGAGACATGGACACAGAGCCTGTCCCCCCACATACATAGACACTCAGAGACACAGAGACCTGGACCCAGATAGATACACACCAAGACCCAGGGCGAGGCAGGGGCAGAACAAGAGACCCACATTCCCCCAACTTCTGCCGTGTTCCCAGAGCTATACACCTGGCAGACCTGTTCCCCTCTCCCCAGGTGGGGGCAGCCTCGTCCTTGGGGGTAGGCCTGGGAGGGCATGTGAAAGACCCCTTCCACTGAGGCCACGCTCTGTTCTCAGATGGGGCCCACAGGAAGGCCTTCCGGGAGTCTGTGCGACCCGGCTGGGAGTACATTGGCCGGAAGATGGTAGGTCTCCCACATCCCAGGGTCCCTGCTTAGGGTCCCCGACCCCTGGCACGTGTCTCCATCCCTAACTCTTCCCCACTCTCCGCTATCCCAGATTTTCTGGCGTCTCACAAAGGGGGTCTCTAGCTTGAGCCTCAGCACCTCAGCTTCTCCATGGCCCCTCCCCAGCCCGACTCACTTAGAAAACAGGTCCATAAGCAGGATGAGCTTCAGCGGGGCCTCCAGCACCACCCTTCCCAGGAACAGGGCAGCAGTGGTAGAGTGTCAGGCACTGTGCTGAGCAGAGGGGGAGAGGGATTTGAGGGACAGTGCTGTCCACGTGGTGCCCTCATTCCTCCCTTCATTTCTATCTGGGTACTTCCTTCAGAGGGGACTTCAGGGACCTGGAGCCATTGCTCCTCTTCTAATGCATGAGAAGAACAAGGGACCTGGGAAGGTGCTAGGGCTCTGCCCAGTTGGGGTACCCGCCTGCTATCCTCCCTCACCCACCCTAACCTTCCTTACCTCCCGTCCCTGGCTGTCCCAGGATGTAGCTGACTTTGAGTGGGTGATGTGGTTCACTTCCTTCCGAAATGTCATCATCTTCGCCCTCTCTGGACACGTGCTGTTTGCCAAACTCTGCACAATGGTTGCCCCCCAGGTGAGCTGAATCTGCCCCCCGCCCTCATCAGCTTCTCCTTAGCTGCAAAGGTTGTGGGAAATCTATTCAGGGGTCCTACCCCCAGGAGCATAGGAAAACCAGAACCTCACATCTCCACAGCTCCGCTCCTGGATGTATGCTGTGTACGGAGCCCTGGCTGTGATGGGCACAATGGGCCCTTGGTACCTGCTGCTGCTGCTTGGCCACTGTGTGGGCCTCTACGTGGCCTCACTCTTGGGTCAGCCCTGGCTCTGTCTTGGCCTTGGCCTGGCCAGCCTGGCCTCCTTCAAGATGGACCCCCTCATCTCCTGGCAGGTATGCACTGGAGTATTGGAAGGGTACAGGGATAGGACCCCAAGCCATTTGCTTCATTTAAAGCCTTTGCCTCCTGAGTATCCCCAAGTATTTCCTTCACTTTTTCACCCATCTTCAAGCCTTTGAGTGTGCCCTGACAACCAGGCGGTCACCTGCACTGCAGCACAGTGTGTCCAACTCGTCCTCTGCTCTATCACATTGCTGGGATAGAGCAATCGTCAATGTTAACTGGCTCTGGAAGAGGGGAAGGGCAGGACCAAGCTGGGGCCCCCCTGGGAAGCTGGAAAGGGGTTTCTTTTCCCCAGAGGTGTGAGGCCCCCTGGTGAGCTGGCGGCCTGTTCTCTCCCCTCCAGAGCGGGTTTGTAACAGGCACTTTTGATCTTCAAGAGGTGCTGTTTCACGGGGGCTGCGGCTTTACCGTGCTGCGTTGCACCAGCTTCGCACTGGAGAGCTGTGCCCGCCCTGACCGCCGCTACTCCCTAGCCGACCTGCTTAAGTACAACTTCTACCTGCCCTTCTTCTTCTTTGGGCCCATCATGACCTTTGATCGCTTCCACACTCAGGTGAGGGGACATCTTGTGGCCTCCCAGAACAAGGCTAGGTCTCCTTTTTCAGACAGAGGCTCCTATCTCAGGTAGAACTCCCCAGGCAGGCTGTACCCCATCTTCAGTAGGTCCCCAGGATGCAGCCACGTTTCCGCCTTAGACAAGGATCACATGGTGGAGATGTGTGTCTTCTCTCAGACAGGACTCCCAGGCTATGACCGTTCCCCTCCTGCTCAAATGGGGCTCCCAAGACAGGACTGGTCTCCCCTTGTCGGACAGAACCCTCCCCAGACTTCAGGGTGTCTCCACCCTTGGGCGGAATTCCTGGGTGCAGCCTGCCTCCTCCCACCCAGGGGGACCCCCACTGGGGCAGGGCTCCTCATGGCAGACACTTGGCACTCCCCCAGACATTTTGCATCCCTCCAGGTGAGCGAGGTGGAACCAGTGAGGCCCGAGGGCGAGCTGTGGCGCATCCGGGCCCAGGCAGGTCTCAGCGTGGTGGCCATCATAGCAGTGGACATCTTCTTTCACTTCTTCTACATCCTCACCATCCCCAATGACCTCAAGTTTGCCAATCGCCTCCCAGACAGCGCCCTCGGTGGGTCCCCACATCACCAAGGGTGCAGGAACGGGGACTTATTTCTTTGAAATGCCTGGGACTTGACCTTAGCTTTGTCCTATGAGGCTGGAGCAGTATCTCCAACAGCCTGCCCTTCATCAGGGCTGTGATTGATTTTCACAAGTGGAGATGGGGGTCCCCACGGGGAAGGTGGGGCCTGGTGCTCCCCCAGGAAGAGGCAAATTCTCCCTGTGGGCTGCAGGTGGCAAGGACTTCTCCTCTCCCCCAACCTTTGGAGAGAAGTGTCCAGGGGGAAGGCAGGGCTCAGCACCTCCCCTGGGACTTGGGGGTTATCAGGGGAGGCCAAGGTGATGATGGGCCCTGGGTAGTGACAGCACCTTGTCCCCAGCTGGCCTAGCCTATTCAAACCTGGTGTATGACTGGGTGAAGGCTGCGGTCCTCTTCGGTGTCGTCAACACCGTGGCGCGCCTGGACCACCTGGATCCGCCCCAGCCTCCTAAGTGCATCACTGCGCTCTATGTCTTTGGGGAAACGTGAGTACAAGCAGTGGAGGGGGTCGCAACCTTGGATGCCCACCGCCCCTGAGCCTCTTCCCATCCTACCATGTCCCCTCCCGCTGTGCCGTGGGAGCTCTGTGTCAGGTGGACTCACACCCTTCTGCTCTTTCCACACAGACACTTCGACCGGGGCATCAATGACTGGCTTTGCAAGTGAGTTGGGGTGAGGGGGTGGTCACAGCTATAGTGCCACATGTCTGGGCAGTGCCAAGATTTACCCATGGTTTTAGAGAGCACCCCTAGGCCAGGGAAAGCAAGGAGACAGTAAGTCTGCCTTAGACGAGTGAGGTCTAGGTGAGAGACAGGTTTGGGCTTGGCTGAGGGCCCTGGAAGTGGAGAGAAGGGGCTGGCAGGGGGGCAGAGACACCAGGAGCTGCTATTCAGTACAGGCATCCAAAAGAAGGAGATGACTTCTGGGCCCCTATCTTCAGCATGGGAGAATGGGGTGACTTCTAGAGAGAGGTTCTGTTTGAGAAACATCTAGATGGAATGGGGGGGGGCACCATTAGGGAAATCCAAGGAATCTGAGGGCCAGGGACTCAGAGAAGTCAGGAGGAATGGTGGGACTGTGGATGTCATGAGGGAGGGTAGTTGTGCTGCAGCCTCGAGTGCATAAAACCTGGGGTACAGGTCGAGGAGAGTTGGGGTCAGCCAATATTGGTCCCACAAGGACTTTGGTTGGAGGGAGAAGGAAGAGCCAGGAGAAGGAACTGAGGAGAAGGAGAAGAATCAAGGCCATGTGACACCCTGGAAGCTTGGGAAGACCATCTAGGCATGGAGGGGGCCACGGGGCCAGGTGCTGCTGAGGTTCAAGAGAGCTGGAGGCTGAGGATTAGCATTGGTGACATGGAGCTTTTCAGCCTTCCCCTGGGGAGGCAGGGGAAGTGAAAGGGAATCAAGGAACTGTGGGGGAGTGTGTGGACAACTTCTGGGAGAAGCCTGGGACTGAAGGAGTAAGACAGAGGGGTAACCAAAGGGAGTTGTGGGGTGTTTTAAAGGTAGGAGGTACTGGGACACCCCTGGTGCTGAGGGGAACTATTCAACAGAAGAGCCGGTAATGCAGTATGGAGGGGCAATTGGTGGACTGAGGTCCTGAGGAGGGAGGAGGTGATGGTGTCCACTCTCAGGCAGAGGCCCGCCTTCAGGAAGAAGAAGAGAAGCCAGTACAGGCTGAGGAGGCAGCATTCAGGCCCTCCTTCCCAAGTGCCCACCACACCCTCTCATACTTGCAGGAGAGAGAGGGGTGCGGTAGCCATTGCAATGGGGGAGAAGCACCTGCCTATAGAGAGCTCAGCTCCGAGAGGCCAGGTGGGGTTGGAGGTAGTGGGTTTCAGCCTCCAATGTGTGAAGACGTGAGGCTTTCCCATCAGGGCTTAGCTGCGGGGGTGCAGGTCAAGAGAAAGCTGGTAATCGGCTCTCCCAGATGGTCAAGAAGGAAGAATTGAAAAATAAGGGGCTTAAGGTTATTTATAATGATGACTCATTGAGCATAAGCCTGTTAAAGAGGGTGGTAAAGACGGGAGGGATCAGTGGAATTGAAGAACGAGCTGGGGAGCCAAGTGTCAGAAGGGGTTGGGCAAAAAGTGAGAATTAACAAGGAGTGAAATTTCAAATGGTGACAGAGTTGGGGTCTGACCATGGGAGTGGGTGGCTGAGGTGCAGTGGAGAAGAAACCAATGGAAATGAGGAGGTCAAGGAGTGGAGAGGCAGCTTAGCCAATGAGTCTTCCACTGAATTTATTTAACAAATATTTATTGAGCACCTACTGTGTGCCAAGCACTGTTCTAGGCACTGGGGATACAAGCAGTGAATATGGCAAAGACCCTGAAATCATGGAGCTTACAGTCTAGTGGGGGAGAAAAACAGGTAAACAATAAACAGGCAAACAAACATCAATAAGATAATTTTAGAGAGTGGTAAGTGTAAGGGGATAGAATTTGGTTACAGGGTAGAAGCTTCTTTAGTTGGGGTCTGGGCGGCCTTCTGTGAGGAGATATTTGAACTGAGACTTGAATGATAAGGAGATGTGTGGGGTGGAGGAGGGTGATGGAATTCCAGGTAGAGGGAACTACCAGGGCAAAGACTTTGAGACATGTACCAACTGTGTGTGTGTGAAGATCAGAAAGACTAATAAGGCAGGCAGAGGGAGGGAGGGAGAAAACGGTGGATCAGAGATGGGGGGAAAAGGCAGAAAACCAGCGACAGGGATTCTCTAATATTCTAATTGCCATAGGAAGCCATGGGGGCGTGGTTTAACCATGGAAATGATGTGATCTGAGCTAAGCCTCTGGCTGCTGTGTGAAAAAGGGGCTGGGGGACAGCGGACAAAGGCCAAAGTAGGAAGGCCATTAAGTGGCCTAGTCCACCTGGACTCCAGTGGGAGGAGGGTAGAAGCTATGAGCAGTGGTCAGGACTGACCGGAGTCAATAGAATTTGCTGGTTTGGATGTGAATGAAGAGGGAAACTGAGAATCCAAAATGGTACCAGGGCTTGTAGTAACTGAAGGGATGATGGAGATGGGAATGGAGCTGGTTTGGGCAGAGAGGGGGGAATCAGTCATTCAAGTGAGATGTCTAGAAGCAATTGGAGACACAAATCAAAGAGAGACTGGGCTAAACAAGCAGTGTTCAAAGTCTTGAGTCTGAATGAGATTTTTGGAGGAGTGAATGAACACAGCTAGAGAAGACACAAAGTCCAAGGCTGAGCCCTCTGAAATTTGGAGTTGGGCAGAGGAAAATCAGTCACCTAAGTTCAAAACATCGTCTTGTCCCCAGGGTGACAGCAGGAGGAGGGCTGCGCCTGTTGTGCATCCTCTGCTGGCCTCACACCTGTCCTTTCCCACCCTTCCACCGGCCTCTGCTTTCATCTTTCCCGCAGATATGTGTATGACCACCTTGGTGGGGAGCACTCTGCAGTGATCCCAGAGCTGGTGGCCTCAGTGGCCACATTTGCCATCACCACTCTGTGGCTTGGGCCTTGTGACATTGTCTACTTGTGGTCATTCCTTAACTGCTTTGGCCTCAACTTTGAGCTCTGGGTACAGAAGCTGGCAGAACATGGGCCTCTTGCACAAGTTGAGGTAAGCAGGGGAGGTCTGGGACTGGGATGGGCTGAGATTGGTAGGGTCGCAGGACAGGGTGGCACTGCTGTTTTCTGGAGGCGTCCGGACACACTTGATCTCCAGCCTAGAACTTTCTCACCACCGCCTTCCTGATTGTCAGGGCAATGGCTTATCCTGTGGGAATCTGTCCCTTTCTTCCTTCTGTGGATCAGGCCCAATACACGGAGGCCTGGCCTTGTTTGCCAGTTCTTATCCTCTCCCCAGGACTCAGTTTCCCCATGTTTAATAATGACGAAGAATTGGCCTGGGATTCCCAGACACCGTGAATATCCCCAGGATAAGTGGCCCTGTAGGCCAGGCCATTAACCAACCATGTCCTCTTTCCTTTGGGCCTCTCACCTTGCTGCCAATGCTCTCCTGAACTGGGCAGGCCCGTCTGTCAGAGCAGATGTCCCGTAGGGTCCGGGCTCTTTGTGGGGCCATAAACTTCTGGGCCATCATCATGTACAACCTTGTAAGCCTGAACAGCTTCGAGTTCACAGAACTGGTCGCCCGACGTCTGCTACTTACAGGTGAGAGATGGGTTTGGGATATATCAACCTCAAGGACTGTGACCTTCTGAAATGCTCCTTCCATACCCCAATACCCCAGGGACTCGGCAAGGAGGGCCATCCAATGGGGAGAGGGATGGGAAGAGAAAAGTCATTGCGGATGGGCTGCTGTGGGCACTGATGACTCTTTCCCCAACAGGGTTCCCCCAGACCACGCTGGCCATCCTGTTTGTCACCTACTGTGGTGTCCAGCTGGTGAAGGAACGTGAGCGAACCCTAGCACTGGAGGAGGAGCAGAGGCAGGACAAAGAGAAGCTAGAGTAGGTGGGAGGGGGCTCCTGGGTCCCAGGCCCAGGCGGGGCCAGAAGGGCCTCACTGACAGAATAAAAGACTTTTCTACCACAGTTGGGCTGTTCCCTTCCCCTTGTTCCCAGCAATCTCCTGGCTCCTTGTCCATCATGGCTGAAGAGCTGGAGTTTCCAGGTCTCAGGGAGGGGGTCCCACACAGCGTGGAAGGGGCAGCACATGAGGGAAAGACCTCCCACCTTGACAACCCAAAAGCAGAATATTAAGGCCCGAAATTTCAAACCACCTGATTATTGACTCTTGGAGAACCTGATTTCAGACCCTGAACTACTCGCTTAGAAGGTATTTTATTCTTCTTGAAGAAGGAGACGTACCCACATTGCAAGCTGCACTTGATGGGGACACTCCCATCAGATGGGCAAGTGGACCGTGGCCCGTGGGAAACTTTACCCGCACACATGGCCAGACTGGGGGCATGACCAGGACACAGCCTTGGATACCCCCCTGTGATAATGGCTTATGAGCCAAGAGGACCCAGGGGAAATATGATGACCCTGGAGGGGCCCTGAGTTTCTCCTTCCTGCCTGAAAGGCTAACACTGGGCAGCAATAGCCCTTCTCTGACTGAAGCAGCCCCTCGGGCACCATAACCGGATCCAGGTGGGCTCTTGCCTCTCCCAGCCTCCTCCCTAGAACCCCACAAGGTCAGGACTGTGAGGGCTGTGGGATGGGAGGGGTTCTTAGTTAGGTCCCTCTAGGCTGGTCACATCTTAGTCAGGCGCAGCACGTTGAGCCGCACAGGCAGGAAGGTGGCGCCGGCTGCATAGGCGATCTCCCGTAGGACGCCCTCCCACTTCTTCTCCTCCTCGTTATATCTGGGGTGGGGGGAAGAGTGGGGACAAGGGTGAAGAGCTTCATCAGCTGAGTCCAAAATGGGACCCAGCAGGGAGGGTTGGCTGCGTACATTACACCCATCTCCAGGAAGTGTACCCCAGCCCAGGTCTATCTCTAGATACCTGGAAATTCCCATGCTCTTGGAAGGGGGCCTCCCAAAGAGCCACTACCAAGAAAATCCACCCCATAATCCAGAGCTACCTCCTCAGGAAAGGCCACCTCTCCAGGGTTCCCACACTCCTCAAAATCCACCTCCCTCCAGGAAGATCTACACTGGCCCCCTGCACACACACACCAATCATGTCCTCTTGAGAGTTTCCATATTCAACATTCCAGAAGTTCCTTGCACCCCACTCCCCTAGCAGCCCAACTCCTCCAGAGGCCACTTGCAGCACCAAGTGACTGAGGGTTCAAGTATGCCCCAGGTGGCTGAGCCTCTTCCACCTGTCCCCATGAAGGACCAGCCATGGGAAGCAATGACTGAGAGGCTGGAGTCCAACTATTTCCTAGTCCTGGCCTCACTCTCCTCTAGCCAAGCACCCAGAAAACGGGGGTAAGAGGCCTGGCTGCTCCCTGGGCCCTGTGTCTGTGGGTCTGTACCCTAAGCTGAGGGTCAGCTCCCATCTGCAGCACTCCACATGTGCAAACCTAGACCCACTGGTAGAAATGGGGCAAGTGGGGTGTGTTTGTTATTCCTTCCCCCAAGATTCCCTGGAAGAGGGATCAGCTTTGCCCACACATGAGCTTGCCAGGCTGTGGGGAAATCAGCCTTGCTCAGAATTCCCCCTTGATTCCTTGGGGCCAGGCTCACCTCCAAATGTCGTTGAGCTCTGTGGGGACCAATTCTCCGGACTCAGTCTCCAGTGTGGCGAAGCCACCAATGGCATAGAGGGTGCCCACCAGGCTAATCAGGCTGAGTGAGCTGCGCTCCTGTGGAAAGGCCTCGAAGGGTGCCCACCTGTGGCAGTGGGGTGAGAAGGTGCATCACCTAGGGGGCCTGTCCCTGCTATCCCGGTGTTCCCAACTCCAGCTGCACCCTTTGAAATCTGAGTCCTAGCCTCTCACACTCCCAGGGCAGCTTCCTGCTTCCTGACTTTCTTGGGTGCCTGCCCGGTGCCCCTGCCTGGGCCTCAGCTCATCCGGACCCTGTTCTCCCGGCCCCTCTGGTTTCACTTCCTCCCCCATTCTCTTGCTCCTCCCTTTTCCCTTCCTTTCCCCCTTGTCATTTATCCAACTGGCCCAGCAAAGTCCCCCATGGATCTCCCATGTCCCTCTTCTCTCCTGAACTAACTCCTGGCTGCTAACTCAGGATCCCAGCCCCCAGCAGGCCCCCAAGAACTGCCCTGGACACATTCCCCTGGCTCCTTAGTGGCCATTTAAGCTCCTGTTCCCTTGCACTCCTGTCCCCCTCTTCTCCCCTCACAGCCTAACTGTTCTCACTCCCCGGCTCCTGCAGCTGGGCCTTCATTCCCACCCTCCAAAAGCCCATCCACCCCAGGGCTATAAAATCCAGGGCCCACGGCCTGCCACTACAGAGGTGACTGTCCTCACCTCCTGCCTCTCCAGGGTCAGCTTCTTGTACTCTTCCTGGATAATGCATCTCCCCCACCATCCCTTGGGGCTTGGACCTCTGCTCCTGCCATGGGCACCCCCTCTCCTTATGAAGTTTGTCCCCTCTGTACTCTTGGGCCCTCAATCTCTCCCTCTACCTCAGCCCTCTCTCTGGCCCTGTAGGCTCCTCCTGGACACCCTCAGGCAGGCATCTCAAGTCCACATATCCTGACTGGACCTTCAATCTTGTTATTTAACCCCAATGTTTCTCCAACAAATGGCCTCCCATTCTCACTCAAAAGCATCCACTTCTTTCTTGCCCCAACATCCAAATCATCACTATGCCCTCCTTCTTTCATCTCCTAAACCCTTGCTACTCAGAGGGTGGTCCCTAGGCCTGCAGCACCAACATTACCAGGGTATCCTTAGAAATACAGGCCCCTCCTCATATCTGAAATCCAGAATCTGCATATTAACACGACACTAGGGAGATTTCTGTGTATTACAGCCAGAGAGGCCCTGGCCTACGTCCTCCAGTGGCTCTTCTCCACTGCACCCTAGTTCCAGGCTCCAGGCTTCCGTTACCTCTTGCTACAGCTGCACCCTGCACCCCTCAGGCCCCCTTGCCTCCTAGAAAATCTCTGATCCTGCTCTCCAGCTGCCACCAGGCATGTTAGAAAAACAGGTGGAGTTTAAAACCCGTCAAAGGCATTTCATTAGTGTCAGAATAAAGTGTCTCAGCCCTTCTGGTCACCTACCCCGCCCCAGAACTGGCTTCTCTCACTATTTCTGGCTGAGCCCAGCTGGAGGTCAGCTCCATTTTTTCTTTCCTGATATCCCAGCAGGGCAGCTCCTGTCTCCCTCACAGGTCTTTCACTAGCACAAGGCCATTGCCTGGTAGGAGTCTCTGAGTGAGGAACCTGGTATCCCTTGTCTCCTCCACCTGGAGCTCCCTCCTGCAGACCCTGCAGCCCATAACCCTGCCCTACCTCATGGGGAAGTCCCCTCCCCACCTATCTGCTGATCAGAGAGGGACTACAGTGGGGGATGTTCCAAATCAACAGCAGGGACCCAAGACAGGGGCTATGACTCCTGCCAGGGCAGACACAGGGAGGACTGACATAGGCCCAAAGCCACATACTTGTCATCTGCGATGCTGTACACCTCCGCAGAACTGGTCAGTCCTGTGTCGGTGACCCCCGCTGCCACAAAAATGCGGCCATCATGGACGGTGGCCCCAAAGAGCGAGCGGGCAGTCTGCATGGGTGCCAGTTCCTTCCACTCGAATTTCTTGGGGTCATAGACGCACATCTTGTTCAGGCACTTCCTGTGGGGTGGATGGATGAGTGCGTAGAGGGAGGCCTGAATAGAGACCCGCTGCCCTTGGCCACCTCCCAGGGCAGTGGGGACAAACCTCCAGCCACAGGAGAATTCTGCTTTCGCTGGAACCTACAACTCTGCTGAAGCAGACACGCTCGGGGACCCAGCCTCACCTGTCGCTGCCTTTGCCACCAATGACGTAGACGAGGTCCATATGGGAGAGAACAGCGTGGCCATACACTGCGTATGGCAGAGGGTCCGATTCGCCCCATTTGAAGGACCTAGAGGAGACGCAAAGGACGGGTGCCTGACTCAAGGGTGCGCCCAATCCCGGCCTTTGGTTCACCCTCCCACCCAACACTCACTCGGGGTGCACCCGAAGCATTCCAGGAACTCCCCTGGGCCCCACCCTCCTACGCCCCTGCCCCTCCCAGCGGTCGGGCGACTGTACTGGGACTCCGGGCTCCCACCTGGATCCACAGTCCCTCCCCAGGACCCGGCCCCCCCCAGCCCACGCTCACAGCCGGTCGTAGCACAGGACCGAGTCCAGGCTGCTCTCCCCGTCCTTCAGCTCTCGGCCGCCGACCACGTAGATGGAGTTAAGAGCCTCTCCCAGACCAAAGAGGCAGCGCGGAGAAGGCAGCGGCGGCATGCCCAGCCACTCCGAGTCCAG
>NW_026000241.1:11905198-11935385 GCF_001458135.2 Marmota marmota marmota
GCCCCCAGCCCAGCCCAGCCACCTTGGTCAGAAAGGAGTAGGACTCCCTGCGCACCAATGCAGTCTGGAGGCGGCCCTGGAGGCGGTGCCCCTCTGCCATCCCATCATTGTGCAGAGAGCAGCCAAGAAGTAGCACCATAATGGGGCACCAGGGCTCAGAACTGAGGAGAAAGGTCCGACAGTGACCTTGGCCCTTCCTTAGTGCCGTTTCCTCTTCGAGGCCTGCCTGCCCCTTGCTCTGGAAACTTCAAAGTAACCCTACCTCCTTAAAATCATCCTTAAAATCTACAGTCTTCAGCTCTGTCGACCTCCATACTCTTATAATAAAGATATTAGTGGCTCCTCTTATTGGAAAGTTTTCTGAGAGCTGAGGGCTGTGCTGATGAGCACTTTCATTAGCATCGTTAACCTTCAAACAACCTTATCAAGCAGGAAGAATAATTCCTATTGACAAACAGAGGCTCAGTGAAAATAAATAGTGACTTCACTGCTGGCCTGGCTGGTGGAGCTGCCCCTCACACCCATGATTAGGCCCAGTCTAAGCCAGTGAGCTTAACCTTGGCACCAGGCTTCCCTCACCCCCTCAGCTTTCTATATCCCGGTCCTGTCTCTGTCCCTTGCTCACCGTTCTGCGATCAGGAATACTGCCACCTTCCCCTTTCCATCTCCAAATTCCACCTAACAAGAAAGGCTCAAACCTATACTGCTAGTCTCCAGGAAATTCTTTCTGCCCCCTGAGATTCCAGAGTCACAACCCCCCAACTTGGACTAAGCATTCCACTGTCCTGATCCTTCCTCAGTCTCAGTTTCCTCATTTGTACAATGAGAGGATTAGGCAGGATGGTCAATATAAGACACTATGTGTTCCATACTCCAAGTCCTGTCCCACGACTTGCAAATGTTCATGCAAATGCTCCTCCTACACTGGCCTTGCTCCTCCTAGTCACTGTGCCTGACCCCAACCCCTGTGCAGGGCTAGAACACCCAACATGCTCCAATCTGGACCTAATATCCATCTGGAACCGAGATACCAAAGTTGTGCAGCTGCCTATAACTATCTTCAACTTTCAGGCAAGTGGATGTCAATAAACATCCCTGGTCTATTATCTCACTCTAGACGCAGTAAAATGCCCTCAAGTAGACATAGACCTCTCCTGGGCCCCAAAACTGCCCCTCAGTGCCCAGAACCCAGCACTAGCTGGTCCCTCCCAAGATCAGCCAGGCACCTGCAGGAAGTAAGCACTCATGGGATCCTCTTTGTTGTCCTCGTTGTAGAAGAGGCCCCCAGCCACAAAGACCTGGTTCTCCTTGGTGACCAAGCTGACATGGTTCTTGGGGATCTGGGTGGAGAGAGAGGCACAGTAGCACTCGTTGGCTGCTGGATCATAGGCCACTGCACCCTCCTCACTGATCATGAAAATGAGATCCTGCAGGAACATGCCAAAGCGGAGTGTGTCATTGAGAATCCCAGGCAGGACACGTTCATCCTCTTCATCCTCCCCTGTCTTGGCTTCATTTGAGCCCTTGTCAGCCTCCTTGGTCCCAACTGTCTCCTTCCCCTTGTCTTTCTTCTTCTTGCGCAGCATGGTGATGCGGCCTTCGTGTGCATCCTTCACCATCTGTACCTTGCGAAGCAATTCCGGCTGGGCACGCACAAGAGGGTGGCGCTCCACGCGGCTCTCCAAGAAGGCGCGAGGCAGCAGGCGGCAGCGCACGCTCTCGAAAACCGTGGGCAGCGCGCGCTGGCGCTGTGCTTGCGCCTCGGCGTCACCGCTGCCAGCCCACCGCATCACCGCCTCGAACACCGCTTCTTCCTTCTCCACATTGAGGCCGTCGCTGGAAATGATGGCTATGAGCTCATCCGCCGAAAGCCCAAGGAAATCGGCGTCGCGCGCCACCAGCGTGAAGCGCGAGCAGATGAAGTCGCGGGCAGCCACCGCCAGGCGGGCACAGTCGAGTAGTAGGCCGAGACGGAAGACGGCCAGGCAGTTGGCTAGGCACAGGCGCTTCTGCAGGAAGGACACACAGATGGTGAAGATGGACGGGATCTGGAAGCGGTGCGCTGCGGCGAACAGATCCTGCACGCTTGCCTCATCCAGAGCGATTTCTGACGTGTACAGGTAGTTCAGCACCTGGGCCACCACGTCTGGGGACACATCCTCCAGGCGCAGTTCGCCGGCAGTCTCTGGTTCAGCCAGGAAGCGCGCCCGGAAGTAAGGGCTGCAAGCGGCCAGCACCAGGCGGTGGCACGGGAACTCGCGCTCACCCGCCCGCACCACACAGTCCAGGAACTTGCCGTGGTCCAGCATGTCCTTGAGTCCATCCTGCAGGAGCGTCTGCTGGTACAGCCGCTGTTCCTCCGCTTGTTCCAAGCCCAGAGTCATGGTGGGGGCCCTTAGTGCCAAGTGTTCCTCTCTGCACCCCTGATTTTCTGCTGGGCAGCCCTCAGACTGCGCAGCTGTCCTCACAGGGCTATATATAAAGGTGGCCCTGGCTTGTAAGATGAGCTGCTGGGCCTCCTGCACATGACGCACAGGAGACAGCTGGACAGAGGCCCCTCCTGGAACAGCCTTGACTCAGCCCTGGGGGCTCATGGGGCAAGGGTGAGGTGTTTGGAGAAGCCTTGACTCAACCCTGGGGGCTCATGCTGCAAAGGTGGGTGTTTGGGCTTTCCTGGAAAGATGTAGGCCTTCCTGCCTCATTTCCAAAAAATCCACATCCAGACCTTGACTCTGGATTTCTTGGTCTGGAGATTCCTCAAGGAAAGAGGGTGGCTCAAGCTGTGACTCTGGGACAATGGGGAAGCATGAGAGCCTCTCTTTAAGGGTCTCCCTTTCTTCTTGCCTTTTGGGCCTGGGCACTCTCTGTACTTCCACCTCCCTCTCTGGAGCATATCTAACTCTGGAAAACCCTGGACCCAACGTGTTTTCTGCTCCAAGAACCTGGGTGTGGAATTTCACTATAAAATGGGAAGACCTTTTCCTTTTGTCTTCCCCAACTCTGGGATCCTCCTGCTTTGAAGATAGCCACCATTTTCCTGTGGAGCTAGGGACAGGATGGATGTCTCTGTTAAGCGTTTGTTTTCCCTCCCATACAATGAAAAGATAGAGAATTAGACTCTAAGGGTCTCAGTCCAACCTGTTGAGGGTTGGAAGCACTGAGGTCCTGTGTTCCTTGGAGTGCACAGATGGTTTTTAGCATTCTAAGGGGTCAGGCATGCTAGAAAAATTTCTCCCTAGGATCTACTATTCTAGGTGTTTAGACCCATAGGGGTTTGACATTCTAGGGGAGTGCCATTGTGAATTCTATTGTCAAAAGAGTAATGCCTAAATCTTTAATATTCCAGGACTTTGGCTGTTGGGCTCATTTTCCTTGGTCCCTACTAGGCTTGTTCTTTCCTGCCCCCACTTGTGCTCTAAGGCATCAGTGTTGAGACCCAGGACAGTCAGCCTCAATGCCCACCCTACTCCTGATCATCCTTTCCCCCCACAGCACAAGCGCACACTCGCATACACACACACACACCACCAAGATTAACTTGTTCCCAAATTGCCGGAGGCTGCAGCTGTAGGTTAAATTTAGCCTCAGGACACTGGTATGAACTGTTATGGGGCACTCCCCCATCATTCCTCTGAGTCATTTGTTTATAACCTTGTGCTTGGCAGGGAGATAGGAGAGAGGACCTCAGGCTGGGCCAGGACTGAGTCACCTCCCCTTTTGTGATCCCAGAAATGCCACTGCCTGTCCCTTTGAGCAGTGCATCTGACCATCAGTCACATCACCAGCAGGTCCCAGAGGGGATCCTTTCTACCTTGTTAAAAGTGCAAGGGTTCACTCAGGGAGGACCTGTGGTGAGCCCCCAACCCAGCCTTGGACTGAAAAGCATTTCTAGCAAGCACTGTCAATGAGGAGACTAGGCCTTAAAGGCTCAGCATTTTAGCCAAGTCACACAATGACCACATGACTGACTCAGGATCTAAAGCAGATCTGCCCACCTCTGAAGGCTGGGGGAATCCTTTTCTACAGTGCTGCTTCCCAAGATTAACAAAAATCTCCAGTAATCATGACCTTATTTTCCTCTTATATATCCAAGATCAAAGGTACTGACTAAAGAATTCACTTATACTTATCAAATGACTTAATGAGGTATTTTTAGAGAATGATGAATCCCATAGTGCTCACTCCCTAGGAGGCGTTCCACTAGAATATTTATATGTGACTTGCACATTCATTCTTCGAGAACCTACTGTGCACTGTTCTAAATACTGAGGACTGAGCAGTGAATGAATTGGGCAGGAATTTCTGTCTTTATGGAACTTGCATTTGTTGGGAGTGGATCTTAAGAGGGGACAGCAACACATAAAAAAATTGATATAGGACTTTGGATGATGAAGACTGCTGTGGAGACAAGTGATGCAGAGAAGGGAACGTGGGGAGAATAGATTGAAGTTGTAGAAATTTACATGGAGGACTCGAGGTAGACTCCCTGAAAGGACTCCATTTGGTTAGGTTCAAACCATAGAGGTTTCCAGGCAGGGGAAGCAACATCCTGAGGCAGGAGAGCACCTGGTGTTTTCCAGGAACAGTAAGGAAGCCAGTGGGTTTGCAGCGGTGAATGAGGAGAGAGGGAGGAGGAGATTGGGGAAGAGGTGAGGGTGGGGACATCAGGTAGGGCTGTTATGGTTTGGATGTGAGGGTCCCCCAAAAGCTCATATGTGAGACAGTGAAAGGTTTTGAAGAGAAATGATTATGTTAAACCGTAACCTAACCAGTAAATTAATCCCTGATGGGATTAACTGGGTGGTAACTGGAAGCTGGTGGGATGTGGCTAGACGAAGTAGTTCATGAGGGTGTGGCTAGGGGGTATATATTTTGTATCTGGAGTGTGGAGTCTCTCTTTCTCTGCTTCTGATCATCATGTGAGCCATTTCCCTCAACCATAGTCTTCTGCCATGATGTTCTGCCTCACCTCAAACCCAGAGGAATGGAGCCAGCCTTCAATGGACTAAGATCCCTGAAACTGTGAGCCCTCAAATAAACTTTTCCTCTTCTAAAATTATTCTGGTTGGGCCAGGCATGGTAGCACATGCCTATAATCCCAGCAGCTCAGGAGGCTGAGGCAGGAGGATCTCAAGTTCAAAGCCAGCCTCAGCAAAAGCAAGGGACTAAGCGACTCAGTGAGACCCTGTCTGTAAATAAAATACAAAATAGGGCTGAGGATGTGGCTTAGTGGCCGAGTGCACCTGTGTTCAATCCTTGGCAGCCCCCCCCCCCCACCAAATTGTCCTGGTGGGGGCTTTTAGTCACAGCAGCAAAAAATCTGACTAAAACAAGGGCCATGTGGGCCACTGTGAGGACTTTGGGTTTTTTTCCCTGAATGAAATGGAGATCCACTGTTTATTTTAGATTATAATTACAGAAAATGCAGAAACATATAAAAGTAGAGAGAATGGTATTCTGACATCTTGTGTACCTGTCACCCTGCTTCAGCAACTATCAAGTCATTGCTTGATATGTCCTTATATGTCCTCCTAAAGATTATGTTGGAGGCTTAGTCCTCATGTGTGGTGGTGGACTTTAAGAGGTGGAGCAGGGTGTAAATCATGGGTGGAAATGAGATCTGACCTTAGAGATTTTTTGGGAGGTGGGTTACAAATAAATCCCTGGTTTCTTTTTTGGCTTCCCCCCCCCCCCCGCAGTAGTGAGGGTTGAACCCAGGGCCTCGCACACATTAGGTGAGTGCTCTACCACAGAGCTACAACCCCAGCCACTCCCCTTTTATAATTTTATTTTCTGATTTCAAGACAGGGTCTCAATAAGTTGCCTGGGCCAGGCTCAAACTCGCCATCCTCCTTTCATGGACGTAATGCCTTACTCATTTTCATGGAACCTACTCAACACTGCTTCTGACCTACACTCTCATTTGATAGAAGTGAAGAAAGTCTCCCAGTTAATGATGCCATATTAAATTCACACATTTCTTTTGCTTCTTCCTGGAACTTTACTACAATTAAAGTAGAGGAATCAAAAGAAAAAAATACATAATGGGAACTCCCAGGACTTACTAACCAGCAACACACCATGGACTGTGGAAAGTGGGCGATTTGTGAAGAGCAGCTTACCACCTGAGAGAGCAATGGAAACTCAGGTGCAACCCCTTCATTCATTAGAACCCCCAGAACAGATCCAGAGTTGGCAGCGCCAGAGCCTGAAAGTAAAGAAGGCTGAAAACAGGAGGATTGGTTTTAAGATATGTTAAGAAGCAGAGACACAACACACACCAAAGCACCTGGGCAGAGCTAGAGGTTTCATTTCTAGAGAAGACAAACCAGAGAGCTCTTGACAGACACCCAGGAGGGCTGGCGGTTGCCATATCATGTGAAAACAGGGTGATCACAAGTGAAAGGCGAGTGACTCCATCAAGTGAGACAGAGATTCAACCAAGAGATTTATTGGGGGGATGCCCGGAAAGGAGAGGCAGAGGGCAGAGAGAGGAGAGGAAGGAAGAGAAAGAGAGTAGAGGAAGAAGAGGAAGAGGGCAGAGACAGAGAGCTTGCAAGCTTGGGCTTAAGAAGGGTTGCCTAGGTGACTTGGAGGGTGCTGATTGGCAGGGTGACTCAGGAACAGCGATCAGACACCGAGTCCTGCCGGGATTGGTTGAGAAAACTTTTGAATTTGGCGCTCTTGGGCTTGGCGTCCTTTGGAGAGAAGGGGGAGGGGTAAGGGATTCCATGATGAAGGGGGAGTCTCCCACACACCCAACAAGGAGCAACTCCATGTTCTAACTGGACAGCTCCTGCTCCCACTCGGTTCCCCCAAAGCTGGCAGCCTGGTGATGCCCTGCAGACAGGGAATCGAAATTGAGTGATATGACTGTCCAAGAGGAAAACAAGAGAAAGCAAAAACTGAGGGACCTTTAAAAGACAACCTGGCCAGATCACCTTATAGGGATGCTGTCCCTTCACACATGTTGAATTTTCAATGAGCTTTTTGGTTCTCCGCTTTTAAAAATAATTGAAAAGACAACTTATATCTTAGACAAGATAATGTATGAATATAAACCGTAAAATAATGTCATCAAAGCATAACTCTGACAAGAGAATGATGAATTGGTTTGGGACCTGAGAAGGAAGGAACTACTCAGCAGCCATGTGTTTTACATGCCCCCCAAGAGAAGATGACCCTGATCCCCCCAACCTGGCAACAGAGGTAGCCCAGATAGGCTCATTTCTCTTGCAAGTTGAACAGGAATATTTCCAACAACTCCAGGCCAGTATCACCAACAAGGGGGATTAATCAAAAGCTCCACTAACAATAAGTAGCCATGAGAAGTGCTCTCCTTTCACACGGGACCAGAGACTTTTTCCCCCACTGGGAGACACTGGGCAGACTTGCCTAAGGAAGCTCCTTTGACCATCAGGCAGCACCAGCAGGAACCAGTGTGAGCCACAGCACCCTCAGATAAACCAAGCAAGTGAAAGCAACATTACACAGGTTCTGACAATTAAATCTTCATTTGAATCTTAGCCCACAAGCATAGGCTGGGACCTGCATTCGACACTTAAGCAAGATGAGTGCCTCTTACAACAAAAGAATGACACGAGAATCAGAATTTCCTCACGTGATGATCAAAATGTCCAGGATGCAATTGAAAACCACCCATCATACCAAGAACTAGGAACACCACAATTGGAACATGGAAGAATCAATTGAGGCCAGCACCAAAATGAATCGTTTGTTAGAATTATCTGGAAAGGAATTGAAAGCAGCTGTCGTAAACTACTTCAATGATAATTTAAAGATTCTCCTAAAACAAAAATTTAAAAATAGAAAATCTCAGCAAATAAATAGAAGTTATCCAGAAGAACCCTATGGAAATGATAAAACTGAAAAAATACAACAGAAACAAAATTTCCTGGATGGTCTCAATAGAAGAGAGGAGGTGACAGAGGATAAAATCACTGTGATGAGGGACGGAGCAATAGTTTCTTAATCTGAACAACAGAAAGAAAATAGATAGGTGTGAATAGAGTCTCAGGGATACAGCAACAAAGATCCAATGTGTGTATTATTGTAATCCAAGAAAGAGGAGAAAGAAAGTGGAGCTAGCTAAAAGAGTAATTGCAGGGGCTGGGGTTGTGGCTCAGCGGTAGAGTGTTCGCCCAGCACATGTGAGGCCCTGGGTTCAATTTTATTTTATAAAAATAAATGAGTAAGGATATTGTGTCCAACTAAAAAAGAGTAATTGCAGCAATAATGGCTGAAAAACATCCAAAATTTAAGACACAATTAAGCAGAATGAAGAAGCTGAACAAATCTCAAACAAGATGAACCCAAATAAATTCATAACAAAACATATCATAATTAAACTTCTAAAAGCTAAAGACAAATAAGAAATCTTTTTTTTGGGGGGGGGTACCAGATACTGAACCGAGGGGCTTTTTTGTCACTGAGCCACATCCCCAGCCCTTTTTATATTTTATTTAGAGACAGGGTCTCACTGAATTGCTTAGGGCCTTACTATGTTGCTGAGGTTGACTTTGAACTTGATTCTCCTGCCTCAGCCTCCTGAGATACTGGGATTATAGGTATGCATCACCGCACTTGATGACAAATAAAAAATCTTGAAAGCAAGAAAAGCGATACATTACCTATAGGGTAGGAGTGGAGTTAGAAATTGCCAGTTCAAATGACAGCAGATTTCTCACCAGCAACTATGGAAACTAGAAGGAGGTGGCACAACATTTTTCAAAGACTGAAAGAATTGTCAGTCGTGGATTCTATATACAAGAAGACTATCTTTCAGGAATAAAGATTAAATAATCCAAGAAAGTTAATAAGAAAACTCTGGGAACTGATAAATGAGTTCATCAAGGTCAGGGGACTTAAGATCAACACAAAAATCAATTGCATTTCTATCTATTAATGATGAATGAGTAGAAACTGAAATTTAAAACAATATCATTTATTTATAGTTACTCCAAAGAAAATTTACACTAGGCATAAACTTGACAAAACACACAGGATCTATGTGCCAAAGATCACAAAATGCTGATGAAAGAAATCATAGAAGATCTAAATAAATGGAAAGATATACAATATTCATTGGAAAACTCAACAGTGTAAAGATATCAATTCTTCCCAGCAAATTTTGTTATTGTTTTTATGATATTGCAGATATCAAACCCAGGGCCTTGTGCATGCTAGGCAAATGCTCTGCTGCTAAGTTACATCCCCAGTTCTTGTTATTTTTTTATTTTGAGACAGACTCTTGCTAAGTTTCCAAGCTGGATTCAAACTTAAGATAACCCTGTCTCTGCCTCCGAAGTGGCTGAGATTACAGGCATGCACCACCACACCTGGCCAGCAAAGTTCTTAATCAATTTAGGCAAACTTATTCTATAATTTATATGGAAAGGCATAGGCCCTATAATAAATACAATAATCCTAACAAAGAAGAATAAAGTAGGAGGAATCACTCTATCTGATATCAATTCTTCCTATATAGCTATAGTAATCAAAATTGTATGGTTTTGGCATAGATTAGACACAGATCAGTGGGACCCAGAAATCGAATTTAAATATGCTCAACTGATCTTGGACAAAGGTGCAAAAACAGATTAATGGAGGAAGGACAGCCTTTTCAACAAATGGTGCTAGAGAAACTGTAGACCAAAACAAACAGACTTTAATGCTAGATCTCACACCACATATAAAAATAAACTCAAGATGAGACATAAGCTTGAGATGTAAAATATCTAAAAACAATCTTGAGAAAGAAGAACAAAGTTGGGGGTCTCATACTTCCTCGTTTCAAGACTTCCTACAAAGCTACAGTAATCAAAACAGTCTGGTATTAATATGCAGACAGACATATGAACTGTGGAAGAGACTTAAAAGGAATGGAATATAATAGAAAGCCACTAAATAAACCCTCACATGTATCATCAAATGATTTTCAGAAAGGATGTCAAGACCATCCAAATGTTCATCAATGGATAAATAATAAAACGCAGTATATACAAACATTGGGATATATTCAGCCTTCAAAAGGAAGAAAATCCTGCAACACAGACAAAACTCGAGTGCATTAGGCTAAGTGAAATAATCCAGTCACAAAAGGACCCATATCGTATGATCCCATTTATATAGTTTCCTCGAGTAGTTAATTCATACAGACAGAAAGTAGAACAGACGTTGTCCAGGCCTGGAATGGGAATGCAAGGGGAAATTATTGTTCCATGGGCACAAAATCTCAATTTGGAACGACAAAGAATTCTGGAGGTGGATGGTGGTGATGGCGGCACAACATTGTGCATGTACATAGTGCCATAGAACTGTATGCTCAATCATGATTAAAACGATAGGGCATGTGTGTCTTACCACAACTACACACACACACACACACACACACACACAAAAACACGGCAGTTCTGGTCAGGGTCTGACTCAGAGAATTAAATAAATGAACATATTTTTAAAAAATGCAAAACATGATACTATAAAGCTTTTAGGAAAAAAACACAGGATCCATCTATTATATATAACTATAATACTCCAATTTTTTTAAAAAAGAAAGTTAACACATGATTAAAAAAAACAACACATGAGAGTATATTCTTTAAAATTTTATTTATTCTTTTTAGTTATACATGACAGTAGAGTGTATTTTGACATATCATGCATACATGGAGTATAACTTCCCATTCTTGTGGTTGTACGTGAGGCGGAGTTACACTGGTCGTGTATTCACATATGAACACAGGAAAATTACGTTTGATTCATTCCACTGTCTTTCCTATTCCCATCCCCCTTCCCTTCATTCCCCTTTATCTAATCCAATGAACTTCTATTCTTCCCTCCCCCTGCTTATTGTGTGTTAGCATCCACATATCAGAGAAAACATTCAGCCTTTGGATTTTGGGGGTTTGACTTATTTTGCTTAGCATGATATTCTTCGACTCCATCTATTTACTGGCAAATGCTATAATTTCATTCTTCTTTAAAGCTGAATAATATTCCATTGACTATATATACCACATTTTCTTTATCCGTTCATCCATTGAAGGACATCTAGGTTGGTTCCATAGCTTATCTATTGTGCATTGAGCTGCTATAAACATTGATGTGGCTGTGTCACTGTAGTATGCTGATTTTGAGTCCTCTGGCTATATACCAAGGATTGGGGAGTGGGATAATGGAGTCAAATGGTGGTTCCATTCCAAGTTTTCTAAGGAATCTCACAGGAGAGTATCTTCAGTGTTTAGGGATAGGGAAAGAATCCTCAGACACAACACCAAAAGTGTGACACGTGAAAGTGAAGTTTGACCGATAAAACCTCACCCATAGTTTAGCTTATAAATAATGCTGCAGTAAACTTGGGAGAGGAGGTATCTTTTTGGCATAATGATTTCATCTCCTTTGGATGTTTACTCCAAACTGGAATTGCTGAATCTTTTGGTAGTTCTATTTTCAGTTTTTTGAGGAATCTCCATACTGGTTTCCATAGCAGCTGGGCACATTTACAATCCCACCAAAATGTAGGAGAATTCCCTTTTCTCCACATCCTTGCCAGCATTTTGTTTTGTTTTGGTTTTTTTGATAATAGCTAAACTAACCGGGGTGAGGTGATATCTCATAATGATTATGATTTGCATTTTTCTGATGATTAGTGAAATTGAGCATTCTTTTCCACATACCTCTTGGCCATTTGCATGTCTCTTTTGAGAAGTGTCTGTTGAGTTCTTTGGCCCATTTTTTTTAAATTATTATTTTTTTTTTGCCTTCAGCTTTTTTGGTTCATTATATATTCTGGATGTCAATCCCTTGTCAGATGTACCATTTGCAAAAAATTTCTCTCATGCTGTAGGTTGTCTCTTAATTCTGTTGATTTTTTTCCCCTTTGCTGTGCAGAAGTTCCTTAGTTAAATTTATATAATCCCATTTGTGTATTTTGACTTTTGTTGCCTGTGTGTTTGGGGTCCAATCTGAAGAAAAAAAAAAAAGATCATTGCCTTCAAGATCACGTCTTAAAGTGTGGAAAGGAACTGCTTACAGCCAGAATTCAAGAATGCGTCCCAGACTGAAAGAGCTCACCAAGTATCTAGCTTGATGGATGAGGAAAAAAACAATCCACACCAAGTAGAGCGTTGTGAAGGTTCATGAAACTGGAGACTGTAAGCAAAGATTCTGAGAACTTCCATGGGAGAAAAACAGGTCACAACAGGATAGGAGTGGGGTGGAGCAACAGGCCAACATACAGGATCCAGAATCAAAATAACATCTACAATGAAAGGAAAGTAATATCCAATGTAGAATTCTGTACCCAGGCAAACTCATTCCGGTGTCAGGGTAAAATAAGCAGTCACTATCTCCAGAAATTTAATCCTCTGAAGGATCCTAAGGAGGAGATAAGTTGTAGGCTTAGGAAAAAAAAAATCAGTCCACTAAGCAGAAACCATAAAAGTTAAAGATTTCTGCCATGAATTTAAAAGGGTACAGTCTTAGCCAAGTGTTAACAGGAAATTGTCCTAGGAGGGTTGTTTTTAAGCAGTTTCTCAAGTTTCCAAATTTTAGCCCTCTTATTGTGCTGTTCACAAGTTATGATGATGGTGACGTTGCCCGTGGGTGTGGCTACTTGGCAGCTGTGTGACGATGGCTAGGTGCCTCCTACACCACTGTCCACGAAAGGATCAAACAAGGCACCAGTCTGGAGACTTGGGCCTGCCGGGCTGGGGAGCAGTCTACAGGTCACAAAATATACTCTAAACCTGCACCCGGTATATATGTGGCACAGTTTTTCTTGGCATGCCTGAGCCCCAGAACCAGGATGTGGAGTGGGGTAGGGACTTCTTTCTCCCATAGCCACAGGCCCAGTCACAAGGAATTCACGTCCTTGTTTGTGTCTTAGACTCTGCTGATTGAAAAGGTCATGGTACCCGAGAGAGGACTGTTTTCTTAGGGAGCTCAAGCGTCTTTCCATTTCTTTTGGAAGCTGAGACTGCCACTGGACCATTTGATTTGCAAGAACAAGCCAAAGAAGGAGTCTGGCCCCATCCTGAGAGACCCAAGACAACAGATTCTATTAGTCCGTCATAAAAAAGAATGAAATTCTGCTACAGAGTACATGCTGAGTGAGAGACATCAGAACAAATGGCTAAATACAGTGCGATTACATGACATATCCAGAGTGGGCAAACCCACAGCAACAGAGAACAGATCAGTGTTTGCCAGGGGCTGGGGGCAAGAGGGAATGGGGACAGGAAGTTTCCTTTCAAGGTGGTGAGAACGTTTTGGTACTGGAGAGAGGTGGTTCTTACCCAACATTCCAAATGCACTAAATGGTCACTGAATTGTTCACTTTAAAAAGCTTAATTTTATGTGTCGTGAATTTCACCTTGGGTGAGCTTTCTGTCACTGGGACCAAAATACCCAACAAGAACAAATTAGAGGAGGAAACGTTCGTGTTGGCTCAGTTTCAAAGTTTTAACTCATGGTCGTCAGACTCTGGGTCTGCAGAGGAAAGCTGCTCATCTCCTGGCAGCCAGAAGGCAGAGAGTAAAAGAAGCCAGGGACAAGATAGAATCCCAGGGCCACACCCCCAGGGACCTACTTCCTCCAGCCACGCCCCCCAACCTACAGTTTTGACTCAGTAGTCTATTCAAATTATTAATCTGTAGAATGGATTCATCCACTGATGAAGTTACCGCTCTCATAATCGTATCATTTCACCTGAGAACATTCCCCCATCGCCTAACACATGAGCTACTTGGGGGAGGCCTCGTACCCAAATCATATCACATTGTAATTTAAAAAATTGGGGAAAATTATAAAAAGGTAAGCTGGTGACTAAAGCCACCCCCTGCAGGACTACTAGGGGTTCTTATTGTTCAAGCTTACAGAGTTGGGACACCCTTCCAGGTGAGTTCCTGTGACCATCCCAGGTGTGTTTCTCGGGGTTCTTCAGAGAATCAGAAATATATAAGGTACGTATGTATATTGCCGGGGGGGGGGGGGTTGTTATGGAAATTGGCTCACATGACTATGGAGGCTAACAAGTCCCGCATCCTGCCATCTGCAGACTGGAGACCCAGGAGAGTCAGGGGTATTTTCTGGGCTCAGTCTAAGGGCCTCACAACCAAAGGAGCCAATGCCTTAACTCTCAGCCAAAGACCAGAGGCCTGAGAACCAGGACTGAAGGTCAAGGATGGAGGAGAAGATGGATATTCCAGCCGTGGCAGAGTTAGAATTTGTGCTTTTGCTGCCTCTTTTTAAATTTATTTTTTAGTTATAGTTGGACACAATAGCTTTCGCTGTAATCAATTAATCCCCTGAACCCCAAATTCAGGTAGTTTCAGAACGTTATACCCAGTGTGTAAGGGGAGGGGCTCAGAAGTTCACAATCTGTAGAAGTTCACATAAAAGCAGGTTTTTTTTTTTTTTTCTGTCACTGTTCTGGGCAAGTAAACTCTTCAAGGACAGCACCTGAGAAGGGGAGAGCTGCTTCTCCCCTTTCTTTCCTCCCCCTGCCAGCTGTTACCATGGAGCCCAATTGGTTACTTCTCTTATCTTAGAAATGTAGACATCTCTGTGAAGCTCCAGTTGAAGGCCAGAGGCCTTGTTAAAGGATTTATCTTTTTATTATCACAGTTTGCATTTTTTTAACTTATTACTTTTTTTTAGTTGTAGTTGGACACAATACTTCATTTCACTTATTTATTTTTATGTGGTGCTGAGGATCAAACTCAGGGGCTGGCGGGTGGGAGGCAAGCAAGCACTCTACCGCTGAGCCACACCTCCAGCCCTTGCTGCCTCTTTGTTCTGTCTGGGCCCTCAGTGGAATGGATGATGCCCACCCACATTGGTGAGGATTTTCTTTTTTCAGCTGCACCTCCCTGGGGCAACCGGGGCATCCCTTAGCTCTGTCAAGATGACAACTAAAATTAACATCTCACTGGATAAGAGTTAAGTGTTTATCTTGTTTTAAATTTTTTTTATTTGTTCTTTTTAGATATATATATGACAGTAGAGTGGATTTTGACACATTATACATACATCGAGTATAACTTCCCATTCTTGTGATTGTACATGATGTGAGTTACACTGATCATGTGTTTATAAATGAACATAGTAGAGTTATGTCCAGTTCATTCCACAGTCTTTCCTACTCCCATCCCCCCTCCGTTCCCTTTATTCTCCTTTGTCTAATCCAATGAACTCCTATCCTTCCCTCACCTGCTTACTGTGTGTTAGCATGTGCATATCAGAGAGAACATTCAGCCTTTGGTTTTTTTGGGGGGATTGGCTAATTTCACTTATCATGATAGTCTCCAGTTCCATTCATTTACTGGCAGATGCCATAATTTCATTCTTCTTTATGACTGAGCAATATTCCATTGTGTATATATACCACATTTCCTTTATCCACTCATCTGTTGAGGGCACTTACGTTGGTTCCGTAGCTTAGCTATTTTAAGTATTTATAGTAATGAGCTTTCTTTCCTCCTCCCTTTTCCCTTTTGCTTTATAAAGGGTCTGGTTGGTGGTGCTCACATTTAAATAGAGTCCACACATTTCTAAACACTGAAACAGGATCACAGTTGAGCTAGAATAGGAGCAGCGATTGCCAGCAGATTCTGGGTTTGGAGATAGACACAGTTCGCAATGAGAAATTACATGGTCCCCTTTTGGGGAGAAGATGGATCTGTTCTTATTTCTATGAGGAAGGTTATTAGTCAAGAGCCCTTTTGGTGGGTGTGAATATTGTTCCTGTTGTATGGAGGAGGATTTTGCTGCCACTGGGCAGTAAGATGCTAGATGGTGGTTTCATGTTACAGTTCCTGGCACCCAACAGGTTGAGACAGCCTTGTTCTGATTGGGAATGAACTGCCTTGTGAGCACCACCTGTCCAAAGTGGAAGGCATAACTCTCTTTCCCAGCCTGCCTTGCAGCTAGGGTATAAACATGTGACCTGGATCTGTCAATTAAATACTCCCATGTGAGACTTGGATTCAGATGGGGCAAGCTAAGACAGCTTCCTGTGTGCAGCCCGTGGTACCATTACTTTCAAGTGGGCGAGGCACCTGCACCTCCCTGGGGCAAGTCCTGGAGAGTAGTTTGGGTTTGTTCTTGACTATGTAATCCTGTTGTAGGAGACAGACGAGGCAGAGCACCAAAGATAGCAGGAAACAGTTTTATTTTGCTGCAGCCAGGTTCAGAGGGCATAGCTTTCGTTGTAATCAATCAATCCCCTGAACCCCAAGTTCAGGTAGTTTCAGAACTTTATACTCAGTGTGTAAGAGGAGGGGCTCAGAAGTTCACAGTCTGTAGAAGTTCACATAAAAGCAGTTTTTTTTTTTTTTTCTTTCACTATTCTGGGCAAGTTAACCCTTCAAGGTCAACACCTGAGAAGGGGAGAGCTTCTTCTCCCCTTTCTTTCCTCCCCCTGCCAGCTGTTACCAAGGAGCCCAATTGGTAACTTCTCTTATCTTAAGAATGTAGACATCTCTGTGAAGCCTCAGCTCAAGGCCAGAGGCCTTGTTAAAGGATTTATCTTTTTATTATCACATTTCGCATTTGCAAACACATTTCTACAAAATACTATACTGAATAAATGTTTGTGAAAAACTAGTAAAGAGGCATTCAGCACCTGGAGTGCTGATTTCTTCCAGGCCAGTAGCCAAGTAAAATAGAGCAACAGGAAAATAGGAAGTTCACTTACATTGAACTCTTTTGTAGAGACTTTTTGCTGATAGTCCTAAAATCAATTATGGTGAAGATTTTTGGAGAAGCTTAGCTCAGATTTTCGGTGGAGAAGGAGGTGCCACAACACCCCCAGAGATTAAGTCTCTGGTTCTGTTCAGATTTAATTGATGCCTTCCATAAAATTGTTTTCTGCTTAAATTAGCTAGAGGGGCTCCATTGTTTGCAAACATCCCTGGTTCTCCTGAATACCACCATGGGCCCAGCTCTGTGTCGATCGGAGGGGAAGGGGCATTGTGCAGTGCCTAGAGAATGTGGCCTTGGTACCTGACAGACCTGAGCTCAAGTCCTGGATCCACTGCTTTTTGAGGCTTTGTTTCTCTGAGCCTACACTCTTAGATTCTGACACTTCCGAAGATTGCAGGGTAAGGGGTGACTGTACAGTGTTCTCAGTCTGTAACAGCTGCTGTCTTTGGCAGAGGCCTCAGGGTGCATGGGGATAGGTTTGGCCACAGGGTTTTCCAGAGGCTCTATCTCAGCTGGATTCAGGCAAGGGTGAGAAGATAGGCTCAAGAAGCCGTCCAACCGAGCTGCTGCTTCTTCCCTGGAGATATGGTTAGAGGATGGATGGACCGTCCTCCTCCCTGCTCTGCATAGGCCTCAAGCCTGTCATCTGTGGATGAACCAAGTAGGTTCATTCCACCTCCAGCTGCCCAGAGCCTTGTTAGATGCTGCTCTTCCATTTTGTTGCTGACCCTCCAGAGACTTTAGAAATCTGCTCCACAGGCTGGTCACCTAGCAGCCTGGCCGCTGGAGAGCATGTTGCTGCTCATCCGTGTTTCCAGGATGAGCACTCAGCAGGGGTGCATCTCCACATCCCCTTGAACTGAGGCATGGCCATGGAACTTTAGATAATGATAGACAAGCAGAAGTGTTCTTAAGCCACCTCTGGATGGCAGCCCTGAAAGGTCAAGGTGTCATTCCCCGGCCTGTGTCCTCCCTGGCTCTAATCACTCTGTCAACATGATGGATCCACAGAGAGCTTCCTTGTAGAGAATTCCTGCTCTGGAGCTGCATCCTGAGCCAGGGGCATTGAGCCTCTGAGATGTGGAGGTAGTTTGTCACTACAGCAGAACCCAGCCTGACCGCTTCTTTACCAGCCATGGCTCTGAAAGCCACATAATTGGGGTGTAGGCCCAAGGCGGGGGGTGGGGGGGTGGGTGCACGTCCTTTCTCACGGCTGCCTACCATGCTTTAGGACAGAAAGTTCAACCTCCCCCAGGGGCCCTTGCTGTTCTCACCTAGGCTTCTGGGTGAGAGGGGTCTGTGAGCTGCGTGGACCCAAAGGGCAAAACTGGGTGAAGGTGAGTGTTCGAGTTATGCCGACCACTGCGGCCACCACTCGCAACCCACTGCCACCCAGCAGTCTCTGCCATGGCCCAGTGAGAGCCCAAGGCTCTGTGGAATGTGAAGTTGGAACTATTGTGAAAATAGTAGCAGGTAGAAGGGTGGGGTCAGGGGCAGAGGACAGACAGCTAAAGGAAAAAGGATGTGTCGAGAGACGAGAGAGGAGAAACACAGATAAAGAATCCTCACCAGAAGTTCCCAGGCATCTTGGCAAGCCTCGTTTTGAAGTTGTGGCTTTCAAACAAATGGGACTATGCAAAGGCAACATCAAGCTCTTGGGATCCTTTGCCTTCTCTCTGTCACTGGACCTGCCCACACGCTTCTCTCCCAGTCCCGGGAGGTCCTGTCTGACCCTGCTATACGTATCCAGGGGTTAGGGTCTCATTTACTGTATGTCCCCAGGGCCTAGGATTCCATTTAGCACAGAGAGCATGCTACATATATTAGCTGTGCAATAAAATAATCCTCAGAGGTCCCCAGGGACTGAAGGGACAAGAGAGGGATAGGTTCATATAGAGCACCCCTGGGGTTGAGCACATGGATGGGAGACACTGGTCCCTGCCATCCTGGGGCTCCATGCCTGGTGCTCATGGGAAACTACATGGCAGGGCCCTGGCTTCCTGTGGACATTGCCATTGTTGCTAGGACCTCAGCAGCCCCAGGACCTGTCCTCTTCCAGGCCCCTCCTTATCTGACCCAGCCCTTGCCTCAGCTCTGGGGTTCTGTGAAGCTGAGCCCATGCTGACAGGAGGGAGATGAGGCCCTCGGTGCTCCAGGGCACAGATGCCAGCAGAGCCTGCATGCCAAGCTGCTGGATGACGTGTTGCGTTTGCTCGGGGCAGCGGGGCAGCAAGGTGTAAAGAAAAAGGCCAAGGGACAGGAGTTGTACTGACTTTATTCCCCTTCGCTCTTCTCACTCTCACCCTGCTGTCCCCCACATTCTGGGGCTGCAGGGCACCCACACCTAGGCCCCTGTGAAGGGCACTGTGGAGCTTGTGGCAGCACAAGCCAGGGTCACAGGCTCAGGTTCTGAGCCCAGTCCTGGCTCCTAGAACTGTGGTCAAGGGGCTGGAGGCCCACCTCTCACGCTCACCATCCCCCACAGCTGGCCCAAGACCACAGTTCCCAGGGAAGCCAAGGCGGTGGCAGGCCCAGGCTCTGCCACCTGAGATCTGGTCCAACAGACTGAAAAAAAACCAGCTGCACAGAGGAATCCCAGCAGTTCCACCCCAGGTGATGATCCCCAGCCTCCCTCTCCCCAGCCCCCTCACACCAACACCTGGGTACTCAGCAATTTGTCTGATAAAACGAGAACCCCGATCCACACCGGCACTGCTGAGGTCCCATTATTGCTTCTGGCCTTGTGGCCTGACCGGAAAGGTGTTCCCCTCAACACGGGCCCAAGATGAAGACAACGTTTAGCACCAGGAACACAGGGCCTCCCAGGAGAGGGGCTGGCCATGCCCACCTACAGCTACAGTGACCATTTTGACAAGTGCCCAGCCAGTTGCCTGGACCCCCTTGCCTACCTCTACAGAGGACACGTACAAGACCAGGAAATCCAGCTCCTGGCACACGGTTTCTCTGCTATTTCCCTGCCTTTGACCTCTGATTGCTAAAATATGGCGGGACAGACTGCAGGTCGACTCAGGCTGAAGGAGGGCCATGGAAGACCCTAGTGCCAGTGATGAATTGGAGAAGCCATGGGGTACCTGCCTACAGCCCACATGGGGAGATCCACTTTTGGGGGGAAATGTGAGCCAGCTCTAAAGAGCTGCCAGGCACTGGGGCCAGAGGTTAGAAATAACCAGTGGGAGGGAAGGGGACCCTGAGGACATCACGGAAGCCCAGAGATCAAGGGGGATGGGGGAGGAAGAAAAGCTATGTAAAGCAGGAGGCTGCAAGGCTCAGCCCTGACTCTGCAAGTTGCTGGAACCTCATCCCCGGGAAGGGGCTTCTCTCCCAGAGGACACACAGGGGTGCCTGAGGGTCTATCTATAGACTCTGGTTGGTATTGCTCCAACAGCAGTCTCAGACTCAGCCAGGCCAGGGAAGGGCCCAAGCACCGGGAAGCTGCAGGAATTGCCCCTCCAAGCCCAAAATAACCAGCGTGGTGTGGCTTGGACTATAGATCCTCAAATCATTCGGGCACCTTGGGCCTGCCCACATCTGTACAGAATAAAGTGCTTCGTTTATTGATGATTAAAATGTCCCCAGCCCTCTGCCCCCCGCGCCATGGGCCTCCAAGAAGGTCAGAGGGGTTCAGTTCCTCTACCAGTCCCTTGGGCCCAGGCCTCTTCCCACTCCAGCTGTACTGGGAAGGTGGTGGGTGGTGTGGGGGGAGAATTGGGGGTGTAAGGTGCAAAGAGTATAACAAACAAAAATCTAAGAAACACAATAGGAAAGAGCTTAACTAGGAAACATGTAGCTTATGGAACCTTCCTCCCACTTTTAAAGGTAGGGTTAAATGACAACAAAAAAGGTATCCTATTAGTAGTGCCTGCCTCCTGGGGCAAGCATTGGGCACAGGCTGGGCTCCCCCAGGGCCTGAACATGCAGGCTCCTCTCACAGGCAGGTCTGTGGGTGCCCACCCATCAGTGCAGAGACCCTGGAGGGGCAAGGAGCCAGCTGGGCAGGTTGTGGCTAGGCCTAGGGAGGGGATGAGGCCTGGAGCTAGCCTTTGGGGAGCTGACAGACTCAGACATATGTGCACGTCTCCTGGTGTAGGTAATATAGCCAGGGTAGCTGGGAAAGGACAGGGGTGCTCTATGAACAGCAGCCCTCTCTCCTCCCCACTGATAGCACCTTGGAATCCTAAAATGTTTGCCTAAGCCTCCTGGGGCCCTGCCCCTGGGGTCTCAGCCATTTGCAGGGACTCCTTGACTGCAACCCCAGTGAGAAGGTGCTGCAGAAAGTCAGCCTGTCTGCCTACCCAGGGCCTGGCCCACAGCAACTGAGGTCCAGCAACTCTGGGACACCTCCCAGACTTGGGGCCCCAGGTGCAGTGTGGTGCAGGTTGGGGATCTCTGTGCCTGATAGCAAGGGTATAAATGAGTAAAGCAAATCCTTGGGGGCCAGCCCCCACCTGGCGTACTACACAGGGAATAGAACTGGGTCTGCACCTGGCTACTTCCCATCCCACATGCTCACAGATGTCCAGTCTCAAGGCCCTGCCTCTGTGTCCACAGCCCTCAGATTGGGTGCACAACTTCTCCAAGGGGAGCTGATACTCCAACTTCTCCCCAAAGCCTCCAAGATGATGGGGCAAGTTAGGGGCCCAGAGGAGGTGAGGATGAATTACTGAGGCTAACCTAGGCCCAGCCTGGCTCAGGACTCAGAGCCATGACCAGCCATACCTGCGGCTCATGCTCAGGCCCCTCCCTCCCACTGTACCTGCTGCCTCCAGCACCCCCCTCACCTGGAGGGGGTGCTGCAAACTATCTTTTATCCTTCACTTTCAAAAAAAAAAAAAAAGTAAAAGCTTCAAAAAGTTGCAGAAAGGGGGGCACTTCGGAGTGAGGTGTCCTCCACCAGCTCTGGGGGGCTGCCAGCCTGCGCGCCCCTCGGGGTCAGGGCCTCCGGGGCAGCGGCCCCAGGAAGGAGGGGAGGGCAGCGGGGTCCCTCCTGGAGCAGCCCTGGGCTCCAGGTCCCGCAGGAGCGCTGGGTCAGTTGTTGGCGTCCACCCTGCCGCCGCCGTGGGCCGTGGTGGGGAAGAGTGGTGGCGGAGGTGGCAGGTGCGGTGGCCCCGGGAGCAGGGCCAGCGTGTGCGCGGGCGGGGCAGTGGGCAGGCCGGGGGCCGGGGACCCGTCGGTGGCCAGCGGGTGGCTGACACGGAAGCACTTCTCCTTGTGGGCCTTGAGCATGTTGGAGAAGCGGAAACGCTGGCCGCAGACGTCGCACGGGTACGGCTTCTCGCCCGTGTGCGTGCGCCGGTGCCGCTTCATGTTGGGCCGGCTGGTGAAGCTCTTGCCGCAGATCTCGCAGATGTAAGGTTTCTCCCCTGGGGTTGGGGTGGGCAGCACGGTGTCACGGTGGTGGAGGGGTGGTCGCCATGCCCAAGCCTGGGCCAGCTTCTCTGCCCCATCGAACCCCGGGGGGACAACCTCAGCACTCTCGGGTCCTCCCCACCTAGGATCATTTTTGTGCCAAGCCTCACACAAGCCTGGGCAGAGGGAAGGATGCCCTGCTGAGCCTCATACAGAATGGGAAACTGAGACCCAGAGTTGAGAAGAGCACGGCCAAGGCCATCTCAGGCATCTTGAGAAGGGGGCAGGTCCAGCCCACCCCTGGGGGCGGCCTCACCTGTGTGGGTCTTCATGTGCTCATCAAAGTACTGCTTCATGTTGAAGTCCTTGCCACACCACTGGCACATGAACTGCTTGTGGCCGATGTGGATGCTCATGTGTGACCGCAGCTGGTATTTGTACTGGAAGCGCTCATTGCAGTTCTGGGGGTAGGGGTGGGTAAGGCCCGGGGCAGAGAAGAGCAGCCTTCAGGGAGGGACCAGCTACCCCTGGCCCCAGCGCCAAAGACAGACATGGGGCAGGGGCTCCTGGCCAAGGAGGTGAGGCGCTGAGGCAGTACTAGGGGAGGCCAAGGGCATGCAGGAGTCGGGCTGAGATCAGGGGTCAGAAACAGCAGAGGGTCCCAGCCATAAAGCCCAAAGCCTCTCATCCTTCCTCTCCCAAGGGCCCGCATCCCACCTGCAGCTCTGCATCTCCATCTGTCCTCCCAGCAGGGAGGCTCCTTTCTCCACCTCTCCTGCCCACCTATCCCCCAAGCCCACAGACTTCCAACCCCCAACATGGGCAGGGCCGGGGTGGGGAAAAGGCAAGGTGTGGGTGGAGCAGGGGAGGGGCCCTGCCATCAGAGGGGGGGGCATCTCTGGTTCCTGCATTCCATTTCCTGTCCCCCCCCACACACCTCTGGTATTAAACTGCTGGGATCCCCACCCTCCTGGATGGTTCCTGGGCAGGACAGGCAGGAGACATGTGCTCACCTCACATCTGAAGGGCTTCTCCCCCGAGTGCTGCAGGGAGTGCACCTTGAGGGACATGCTGCGCTTGAAGGACTTCCCACAGGTCTCACAGGTGAAGGGCATGTCCTTGGTGTGGGCTGGAGGTGGGCACCATGGCCGTCACATCTCAGGGGCCTGCCTGAGCACCCCCGCATTGGGCCACACCCCACTTCCTGGGGCATCCCGCACCACCACCCATTCCTGGGGACTGACAGTGGCACTGAGCTCCAAGGACCGCAGGCTTTACCAGAGATGGCATGCATCAAGGCCCCAGCCTCTGGACCTCAATAGTAACCCACCAAATCTGTGGATGGACGAGGTCCAAAACACCTTTCAAAGACGATCTGGGAGGAGGCAACTGGTGATAGAGAAGAGCCTCCACTCCCACCCTCTGAGCTCAGAGCTCACTAAGCCTCGTGGTTACCCAGCATGCTCCTGGCTTAGACCCTGGGGGTGAGGGGTACCTCCCTTAGTTCACAATGGATGGCCCCCAGGACTCTCCAGTGGAGAAATGGAGCAGGGCCTGGCCACAGACCTGCGCTCCACCTTGACCACCCTTCCTCAAACCCTGGGCCCAGACTAGTCAAGGTAGGGAGGGCCATATGGTCACTAGGCACCCAGCCAGGCCCACCTAGAGGGAGTGGGCAGCCTTTCCCAAGGCAATGGGGTGGCCAACACACACCCAAGGGGCCTCCTTACTGTGTCCAGGTGTGAGCCCTGGGGGAGGTTGCATTCGGAGAAGACTGAAGCCCTGTGAGGGCCAGAAGTTGAGAAAAAATCAGAGGCACAGCTGCTGTGAAACCGAGAGAGGACCTGTGCCTGTCCATGTGGCACTTTGTATAATTTAGAAAAAGGTGTTCCCTTCCTTGGGTGGACATAACCCCCTGCCAGGACACACAGTTTGGTTAGCAGCATGCCAGCTGGATTCCAGTTTTCACCTGCCATTTTATCCAACCATCCTGTGCAATAAGCAACCTGGCCAACTGTACATAAAACCCCTGGCTCCAGAGCCTGTCTAGGTCACAGCAGCCTCCCAAGCTTCCAGCTGAGAAGGGCCTCCTTACCCCTTCACATTATCCTCCAATTGGAGTCCTCCCATCCGCCTGGATGGAAAGTCCTGCCCAGCACACCTAGTAGCTGAGCCTCCTCTCTCCATAGCCTGCACCTCACCAGCCTGGACTTACCCACCATGTGCTTGCGCACGTGGGCCATGGTGTAGAACTTCTTCTCACAGATCTCGCACGAGAATTTCTTCTCCGCGTAGCCATGCACGATCTTGTTGTGCTCGTGAAGGGACCAGAGCTTTTTGAAAGCTTTGCCACACGTCACACACTGCAGGGTGAGAGGACTTTAGGCCCTGGGTCCCTATCAGGACCCTATGGGGGTGGACAAGATGCCCCTCTCTGGCCTGCATCCCACCAGAGCTGGGAGGCGACCCTGCCACCGGCCCTCCCTACCACCTGCTGGCTCACACCCCCAGGGTCACACCGGGCCCTCCTCCTTCCCTCAGTCACCTCTTCCAGGAGGAACCCCTCTGTGCTCAGGGGACAGAGCTTCTCTGCAGAGGGGAGATCCCACTGGCTGAAGGGCTGCCTGAGGTGGGCAGCTCCACAGCTCATGGGGAAGCCCCTCAGGATGCGACCCGACAGAGCTGAGGCATGGTCACTGCTGGCCCTGGATGGGACCTGGCTCTGACACCATGGAGATCCATCCCCCAGAGGATGGGTCCTTAGGGGGTCAGCCAGGGAGGCCTGCCCGAGGCAGAGGCGCCAAGTCCTACCAGGCCACAGAGGGGCCGTTCCACTGGACCCTGCCCTACCCATCCCTGCAAAGCACCCAGAGCACTCATGGCTAGGCCAGGATGCTGGCTGTCAGGATCCCCAGGTGGGGAGGGGGCTCAGGTGTGCGGCAGGTAGAGCCAAAGGGCAGCCTGGGGGTAGGCAAGTAGGAACAGGTGCATAGGAGTAGGGCCAGGTCCCAGCTTCACTCCCAAACAGTGCTGTCTCCTCGGGGCACTGCAATTAGCAATTAGCACAGGCAATTAGTACCTACTGCTTCCTCTCCCCCTTCTGGGCCAGAAAAGGTAAAAGCCACATGGGGGGACTGGGCTGTCCCTGTGCCACACCCACCCTAAGGAATTAGACTGGCACAGACTCATACTGGACAAGACCTGGCAACCAGCCCAGCTCTCCAGCTTGGCCCCAGCAGGCCTTGCTCTTCCCAAACTTCTTATCCCTTTTTCCTCAGCCAAGGAGCTGAGTACAGGTGTTTCCCTGGCTGGTCTGTCCCCTGATCTGCACAGTGCTCTACTGGACAAACCTTTCTTTCATGTGTACTTATGTGCAGTGCACAACCTGTGAAACCATATAAGATGGCCCGGATGGCCTTTCTGCAGCCCTCAGGATTTATTAAAACACTGACTCGATGCTCCTCAGACTTGGCTGTCCCATGGCCTCATGTGCTCAGTTCTCTGCTCACATCCTCCCATGTCCACATTCACCTTTGCTCCTCTGGCCAAGGGTACTGTCTATGCCTGTCCTCTCCATGTTAGGGCCCAGCTCTGCCCACCTCTCCCAGAAAACTCCCAGTGCTATCCCTGAGAACCTGAGCCCTGCCTTCCTTCCTAGGCTGGTCTCCGCAGACCACCTGGGCAGTGCCGCCAGCAAGGTGGGGTGTGGGAACCCGCCCTGAGGCCCACCTGGATGTTGCGCTCACAGTCCGTCTGCCGGTGCAGCAGCAGCTCGCTCTCCAGCAGGAAGCGCTTGCCACACTGGTCGCAGATCTGCATGCGGCTGTGGGTCACGTTCATGTGTTTCTCCAGGTACCAGCGGTTGTTGAAGACCCGTGGGCACTTCTGGCATGGGTGGTGCTGCTTCTCCTCCAGCTTCACCTTGGCCCCCAGCCCGTCGGTGGCTGGTGACCCACGGGCGGGTGCAGGGGCCACTCCAGTGGGCTTCGGCCGCTTCCCACCCCGCCGCCCAGCCTCCTCAGGCTCAGTGGTGCCCCGGCGCCGGGCATTCTCCCGGGACCTCGTGGCCATTCGACTGTGGACAGGGGGGTCTGCTCGGCTGCCCTGGCGCCCCCCGGTCCCCACTGGCCCCTGCCCACCTTCGGCCTCTCCTTCCTCCTCCTCGTCTTCCTCCTCCTCCTCTGAGCTCTCTGGATCCTGCTCACTGTGCCCTTCCTCTTCCTCCTCTTCTTCCTCTGGCTCTGTGTGCGCCTCCTCCTCGTCCTCCTCCTCTCCCTGGCTGCCACCCTCCTCCTCCTCCTCATCTTCCTCCTCCTCTCCCCCTCCACTGCCACCACCCTCCTCCTCCTCCTCCTCCTCCTCATCATCATCATCATCAGCCTCCTCCTCCTCCGAGTGTCTCTGCAGCCCGTCCTCCCGGCCCAGCACCATGGTGGCTGGGTTTGCCCCAGTGCCCGGTTTCCCCTCGGGCCCTGTGGACACGTGCAGCGTCTGGTTGTTGAGGTTCACCTCCACGATGATCTGGGACTGCTCCTGGCGACTGTAGCTGCCAGGGCCCCCGAGCTCCTCCTCCAGCTCCTCACCACCCTCCAGCTTGCAGAGGCTGGCCGGGGGCCCTCTGGCCTCTTCAGTACCTCCCTCTTTTTCCTCCTTGAAAAAAGGCTGGGCTGGCCCAATGGTGGCGGGCACTGTGCCAGCAGCGGTCCCAGCCCCGTCCTCCACACGCACCGAGTAGGGGTCGGGGCCCTCACGGGCATAGATCTTGGGCAGGCCCGGGGTGTCAGCCTCCTGTTTGATGTCACAGTAGTAGGGTGGCGTGGCCGGGGTGCAGCTGGCCGTCGGCTGGGCGAGAGCCACGGTGCCTTGGCCCGGGGGTCCGAGGGAGCGGGCGTCCAGCAGCTCCTGGCAGGACGCGGCAATGTCGGCCATCTGCAGCAAGGAGGCGGCACTGAGCACCTCGTGGACGTTGGTGGCGTTGACCAGCAGCTTGGACGTGTAGATGAAGTTGAGGATCTGCTGCAGGCCGCCCGGCGCCAGCGCCTCCAGGGACAGCTCCACGCGCTGCAGCTGCTTGTTCTGGGTGAAGAGCGAGTGGAAGAACTGGCTGTAGGCGGCCAGCACGCCCTTGTGTGCCGGGAAGACGCTGCGCTGGGGCACCAGCACCAGGTCCACGTCACAGAGGTCGGGCTGGAAGAGCCGCTGCTCGTTCAGACGGCCCATCAAGCAGGCGAAGTGCAGCGCCACGTCCTCCACCAGCGAGAACTCCACCGCTGGTGAGTCGGTTGTCTTCTCAACCAGCAACTGCGGAGGCAGAGGCACGGCAGAGGTCAAGGGCAGCAGCCCCTGCCCACCCACAGCTGCGCCCGCTATCAGGGAGGGAGGCAGCCCATCTCCTGGCTCCACCCTGCGAGGAAGGAGTCCAAGCTGAGCAAGGAGGTGGAGGGCGGGTGCCAGCCTGGGCCAGCTGCCTGCAGAACTCAGACCCCCCAGGCTGAAGATGAGCTCCTGGGCCAGCCAGGAACTTTCCTGGGCCTGGGGGGCTCTTCCTCTGTGAATGGGAAGAGTCGGATAGGAAGGGAACAGGAGGAAAGGTGACTTTGGTGACACCCATTCAGGTTTGCAGGGCAGATGGGGTGTCCTGGGAGGCAGGACTTTGAGTGCTAGAACCAGGAGAGTCCCAGGCAAACCTAGAAGGATCCTGCTCACTGTGCCCTTCCTCTTCCTCCAACACACCCCTTTAGCCTTTCCTGAGCCTCATGGATTCCCCCTCAACTACTCACACATGGGAAGAAAAGCCGGCCCAACCCAAGCACCTCGAGAACAGGAGTCAGGTGAGCTCGCTCACTCACTGCCCGGCCTCTGCTGACCACCAGGCAGCACCCAGGGCCCCTTCCCTCGCCAGTAGTGGGCCCAGGCCCAAGGGCTGCAGGAGACTTTGTGACGTTTCTCTCCCTCACCCTGTTCCTGTAGCCCTCCCAAGGAGGCTGGAGAGCTCCAGAGCTCACTCATTGCTCTGCTGCGCCCCTTTGCCCACGGCCCAGCAGCTCCCTGTCAGGGATAGTCCAGGCCCAGAGGCTCCAGGATGGCCCTACCTTGGAGGCCACCCACCTGGCGAGCCCTGGGGAGGCCCTCAAGGTCTGATAGGTCAGACTCTGAGGCCCAGGGAGCCATATTCAGAACATATGAATTACCCTGAATAGGAGCCAACCCACCATCCGTGGCCCCGACACAGCAGACTCCCCAGAAGATGGGGGTGCAGACGGACAGCCTGCCCAGTTCCAGTGCACAGCAGATGTTCCATTAGTATCCGCTGACTCCCTGCTGGGCAGACCAACCCCACAGATTCTAGGTTCTGACTGGCCTCGGGCCTTCTCAGCTGGGCAGAGCCTCCCTCATTTGAGGTACTTTGCCCCAAAGCCACAAAACCAGTACCTCCTTAGAGGACCTGAGATGGGCCCTGCCTCCTGCCATCCTTCCTTGTCTGGGGCAGCAGCGGGTGGGCCCAGACTGGGCAGGCATGATGATGTCCAGCCCAACTCCACAGTCACCTGAATGAGTACAGCCTCGGGATGAAACTTAACAAGCTAGCAAGGGCCACCTGCTTCTAGCCATACCCTGGACCCTGCCCCCTGCAGCCACAGTCCAGAGCAGCACCCACGCTGCGCTCTCTCAGATCCTAGTTTGGCCAGGCCACAAGCCATGGACACCATCTTCCTGGAGTTCTCCCACCATACCCTTTCCCCCAGCCAAGAAGCCACCATCGCCCCCCCCTTTGTCCTAGACCTGCTGGCCTGTCCAAGCCTGGCCAATCTAACTAGGACGTGGCACCAAGCCCCTCCCATCTCCCTCCTCTGACTCATTCTGATTCATCTTCTGGGATCAACCTCTACTGCACAGATGGGGAAACCAAGGCTCAGAATGGCAAGGTCCACAGTCCAGAGCCCTGGCCTCCCAGCTTGGCCAAGCCATGTCTGCCTTGCTGGACGGGGCACTATTTCCTGTGATCAGATGACTGGCTAAGCAGGAGGAGGCTTCTCCCAGCCAGGGACCAGTGGTACTTCCCCAAACTCCACTCAACCCTCCACCTGCCACCTCTTCCCCAGAGCCACTGCCCCACACGTCAGTGAAGGGTCAGGGAACAATTTAGGCAGGGACAGGGTCTCCTTAGGGCCTCCAGGGAAAGCAGCCTGAGTAAGGGCTCCCCAAAGCCAGGCCATTTAGGGGTAGCCCATTTCAGATCAGGAGGCTCCATCCCTTCTGTTCGGCCATTATGAAACACCCTTCCGTGCGCCCCAGCCCTCTGGCCTCAGGAGGGAGAGGAGGGCAGTGACTCCATCCTAAGGCCGTCCGCCCAGTCACGATAGTCACATCCTGGGCACAGAGATGCTGCCGGAATCCCTAAGTGGCAGCCCCTCAGCAGGGCACAGCTGCTCCCTGTATGGCCCCTCCTCTGCGGTGGCCACCAGCTGTGCTGGTCTCCCCAGCCAGATGTGCCAGTACTCTGAAGCTGGGGATGCCCCTCCCCATCTGGCTGTGCCAGCTGCAGCCACACACCCCAGCCCCAGCCCAGGCCACTCTCCTGGCAAAGATGCAGGACCAGGAGGGTGGTCAGGCACCCTGGGGCCAGGGGATCTCATGCCCTTAAGCCCTTCCCAAGTCAGAAGACACCTGCTGAAGCTGCAGAGCTACACCTGAGGGGTACTGGCCTCACTTCCAGGAAGGCCCCGGAATGACACCTGGGGCATCCATCTGTGTCTCCCTAAGCTGGTGTCGACCCTTTCATCCCTGGGCAGCAGTGGGTGAGTCCAGGCTGAGCAAGGGGGCACAAGCTGGTGACCTCTAGGATCCTGCTTTTGGATGTGGGGTGTCTATGCCAGTCTTCTTTGCCCTTGCCTCTCCTCCTCCCCTGGCAAGCAGACCAGAGAGGGCGGGGGACTGGCCCAAGGTCACACAGGAGTTTGGACCGGAGCTAGGGGCACCCCCAGCCCTTGGCCCGAGCCACCCTCAATCCCCAGGCTGGGCGGCTCCAGCGCCCACGTGGCCCAAGGCCCGGGCGGGAATCCGAGTCCCCTTCCCCCCATCACCCAGCCGG
>NW_026000241.1:11936967-11988732 GCF_001458135.2 Marmota marmota marmota
GGCCCCCCTGTTCCTATTCGAGCATCTTGACCCCGGCTCACCCTCCCGCGCCGAGCACCCCCTGTGCCGGGAAGTTCGTCCCGGAATCTAACCTCGATGCCCTCCAGCTGCACCACGGAGGCGGGGCCAGGGTAGGAGGCTGCCTTGAAATCGGGAAGCTGGGCGCGCCTGGCCCCCAACTCGCCGCTGAAAAGACTTCCACCTGCTCCCCCAGAGCGATCCTACGCGGAGGGACCGAGCCCCGCACCCCAGCCTCGCTTGCCACCCCCATCCTGTGGCCTGGGCTGCTGACTTGGGGGTGAGTCTGGGGTCCCCAGGGCAGCCCAGGGCTCATTTTACTCTGTGCCTCCAGGACTTGTCTCTCCTTGATCCATACCTACCTGGTGGCCTACTCTGGAAGCAGCAGATGTAAGACCCCCAAGCACAGTTGCAGTAATTAAATCCTTTAAAGTGACTGGCCCAGAACCAGGAGGAGATGGTGGGACCAGAGAGGTCGGGGCCAGAGGCCCAGGCCCCACTGGGTCCCCCCAGCCTTGTGACCTGATCACTGCTGAGTGGCCTCCCTGCCCAGCCTCTGCTGGGGAGATGCAGCCAGGCTTGCGGAATGCTGCTCTGGCACGGACACCCGTGGGGGCAGGGGGCTGGCTGTTCTGCCAGAGGCTGCAAAGGAACCTTGCCAGACTGAGCAGGCAGCTGGGTGGGGACCATGGGGTACTGGCCTGGCAGAGTCCAGGTGGTGACTGGGGCTACCATTGTGGAGAGGAGGCCTCTGTGGGCTTCTCCTTTGCCCCATGTCATCACTCTGATGCCTGTCTGCATCCCCACCCTGACCCCAAGCTGACTGCTGCCCCACCCTGGGTCACCCCAACCCTCTCACACAAGTGCACTTGGTTCACCGACAGGCTTGTGCCAGCTGCAGCAGTATCCCCAGGGATTGCCACCTTGCTCATGGGTGAGCAGGGAATCTAGGGCCTGCTCCGGGATGATTTGTTCTGGGTGTTGGGAGAGGGAATGGAGCAGAGGCAGAGTCCTAGGCTGGCACCGTGAAATAGCCTGATGGCCTGTCCTGTAAGATAGCAAGGGCCAGAATGGGGAGACCCTCAAGAAGGAGGAGGAGAAAATGTCTCAGGGACAGAGATGGGGTCAACAGAATGCCCAGGATAAGGGGAGGAGTGCACACACTCACTGGGTAGAAAGAGATGAGATCAGAACATAAGGGGCCCAAACTGGACATGCCCCTGGAGCTTGGGCATCTAGGAGGCCTCTGGCAGCTGGTTCAGCTCCAAGAGGCCCCTGGCCTACATTGTCTCTTCCCTCCCAACCCGCTTCCTCATCCAATTCAATGTGGATCCTTGCATTACTTGTGAGATGGCAAGGAAGAGGCTGCGAACTGTTTGGTTAGATGTAGACACTGAGGCAGAGTGAGATTAAGTCAAGCAGACAGACATCAGGGTCAGAAGCTAAAGAAAAGTGGGGCTGGGAAGCTGGGCACCGTGGCACACACCTGTAATCCCAGAGACTTGGGAGGCTGAGAGGTAGGATTCCAAGTTCAAAGGCAGCCTCAACTCAGGGAGACCCTGTCTCTAAAGGAAAAAAAAAAATACAAAAAAGGGCTGGAGATGTGGCTCAGTGGTTAAGTGCCGCAGGGTTCAATCCCTGGTACCAAAACAAAACAAAAAGGCTGAGTGCCACCTCCTGTGGGCTGGAAGGAGCCTGGCTGGGCTGCGTGGGACACTCCTAGACCCACATCCAGCCACAGCTTGGCCAAGAGTGGCCAGTGTGACCAAGGGAGGGAGGCTGGTCCTTTTGAGAATAATCTTGGCTATGGCAACCAGGCTGGAGGAGGGACTGGAGATTGGTGAGAAGGGAGATGGAAGTGCTCAGTGTCCCCAAAGGCTCCAGCTGTTCTCCTCTTGCTTTTTGGGCTGCAGGTCATCGGCTGGGGAGCCCCAGGCAGAGCCTGAGCTCTGTGGGACACTGGTGCCTGGGTACACTAGACCTGTCAAGAAGCCTTGTGAGTGGAGTCTGGTGGACCCAAAGGGCTGCTCCCCTCAGCTGTACTACTGCAGAGCCTGGGAGGAAACAGGGTATCACTGCAGGGAACTGGAGAGATGGGTGCAGTGGGGTCAACACACTCTTTGAGTGGGAGTATGTGGCTGGCGGACAGGCAGCACTGTCTTGGCCTGGTGAGGGACACACAGGGAACTTTACCTCCTGGAGGGGTGGGTGGGACTGAATTGCAGGGAGGAGGATCCTAGACCAGAACTGTGTGCCCCAGGGAGTCCGGAGTCTGCAGAAACACTCACTTGGCAAGGGCAGAGCTCAGTAAGCCACCTGGAGCTGAATGGTGGTGGTCAGTAAAGCCATGCCCCTGCCTCTGAAGTACAGCTCCTGGGATTTCTCGAAACTTCCCAAGTACCTAGCCCTTGGCTTCTCTCTCATGATAAGGAGGCTCCATGCCTCAGATTGTGCTTGGAGTATCCCCAGGCTTGGCTAGATTCACCCCCCCCCCCCGAACCTGGAAAGAACAAGTTCTGCTTGCGGTAGGGAGGGCGGAGTGCAGGGCTCAGCCTCNTCTCCGAAACTTCCCAAGTACCTAGCCCTTGGCTTCTCTCGTCATGATCAAGGAGGCTCCATGCCTCAGATGTGCTTGGAGTATCCCAGGCTGCAGATCACCCCCCCCCAGAACCTGGAAAGAACAAGTTCTGCTTGCGGTAGGGAGGGCGGAGTGCAGGGCTCAGCCTCCCTCCAGGACTTGGAGCTGAGCTGAGGGAGGAAGGAACACAGCATGGGGCTGGTAGGGGCGGCAGGAAAGTTCAAAGCCACCCACTGGGAGCTGACCCAGGGCCTTAGATCTCCTGGGTGTGGGGTTGTGCCTGTGTTGTTCTGCATCGTCTGGGCCCAGCACTAATAGGCTACAGCTGCCCCAGGGTGGGGCCTAATGCAAACCAGCAGCCTGCCTGGTCCCCTTTCCTAGCATCAACATCATGACCTTGGCATTTCAGGCCTTCCTGGCAGCTTGTAGAATCCTCTCCTGCCCTGCTGGTTCAAGAGGAGACCCCAGACTCTCACTAGGGATTCAGCCTGGCCCATCCACCATGAATGTGGTGGGACTCCACGCTTCCTAGAGGTGGTGACCCCTGGGCCACTTTGATAGATGACTGGTTCTAAGCATTTATCCACCACAGATCCTTCAGGCATGAAATGTGAGGTCAGTAGGGTTTTTTCTTCAGCTTCCCCTAGAAATCTGGCCTGGTGGTAGACTTTAGTTGCTGGAGGACCTGGGTGACCTGGGGCTGTTGAAACACTCTGGGCCTGGCCTAATGGGAGGCAGGTCTGAGATGAGCACCCTTAGTTATCTATCACATCTGGTTGCAGCAGTCACACATACCCTTTTAGGGCTCATGAGCTAAGGGGGCCACTGACCGCAGATCAAACGTGCAATCAGAGGCCCAGGGTCAGGGCCCAAGATGCAGAGTACAGGAGTTTGTCCCTGAGACCTCAGGTCACTCCTTCCATGTTTTCACGGCTCTGCCTGGTTGAAGGGATCCCCCTCACTGGCCTGGGTCTTTCCTGCATGCTGTAGAGCTGAGCTAAATGGAGCCCAATGGGCCACAAATGGTGAGTAGTGGGTCTGGGCCTCCAAGAGGCAGAGTGCTTGTCCCTGGCCCCTAACTTGGCCACAAACTAGCATGGCCAGGCACAGCTTGGAAGCCACACCTCACAAGGTGGCAGGACTGGCTTCAGGTTTCCAAAACGACACTGGTTTTTAGTTGGTGTTGATTGCTGCTACCCATAGAGAGGTGAGCACCCACAGGGGGCCTCTGACCCACAAGGAGGGGAGGCTGCAGCAGGGTGGCACTGTGCTGTCAGAACTCTGAAAGAAAACAGACCATGAAAGCCCTGGTCCCTGTGTGTGGCCACAAAGGCTCTTGCCTGTGCCTTCAGGCACTGAAGCCTCTCAGCACTACAGGGATCAGGTGTCTTCAGGGTATCCAGCTCCCTCCCAACACTAAAGAGACTGCAGCCTTCATAGTGCCTAGCTGAGGTCCCCCCCCCCTTGCCAGCTCACTCTTAAGCCCCTCCTGGGAATGTGCACTCTCACCTCTCTCTGTCTGCAGTAGCAGCAATCAATTCCAACTGCTAAAACCAGTGTCTTTTGGAAATCTGAAGCCAATCCCTGCCACCCTGTGAGGCATGGCTTCCAAGGCTGCCACCTGGCCATGCTAGTTTGCAAAAGTCCTTCAAGGCTGAACACTTGCTGCTAGGCTTCTAACACCAAGCAGAGCCTCCTTTCTCTTTCAGTATTATGACTGCAAAGAGGGGCATTTTCCTTGAATTCTTTTTTTTTTTCTCTCCTACAAATGGACACATATCTTTATTTTGTTTATTTTTATGTGGTGTGAAGAATCGAACCCAGTGCCTCACATGTGAGAGGCAAGCACTCTGCCACTGAGCCACAACCCCAGCTCTCCTTGAATTCTTTCCGTCCAATTAATGCCTTCTGAATTAGCTAATTCAGAAGTCAAGACCAAAGCCCCTGACACATTTCCCAATATGGCCCAACTAATCAAGCTTATCAGTATCTCAGAATGTATATAAAAACTCACTGCAAAATAAGACCATGAAGAACTTCCTGAGGGGATTTCCCCACAGTTAACACACTCTACCGTTTTCTTTAAAATTTAAAGCAAAACATTCAGATTTGACAATTTTTGGTTGTCGAACTTGGGAGTCCAGTGTTAATTTAGAACTCGATATCTGCAAGTGAAAAGTTATGCTAATTCACTAAGAAAACACATTCCTTTGAGCTCTGAGGAGAAAGTTAATTGTACTTGCCTGGGAAATTCTCATGTGTGTGTTAAAAATATCACCATGAATGCTGTCTCTGGAGGTGAGTGAGAATCTGCCCCTTGCTTGCTTGCTGGCTGCCTGGTGCTTGCTGTGCTGCCTGGTAAACGGCTACTGGGGAAGGGGGGGATGGAGAGTTCGTAAGTACACAGACAGTCCCTAGGCAGCAAATCACAGATGGGTTGGGCATCTTTCCTCCTCAGCAGAGACATCTGTATGCAGGTCACTTCAGCTGGATGACAAAGCCTAAAGGAAATCTGGAATTTCCAGAGGGAGAGCAAGCGCCATTGATGCCTATCTCTGTAGGGTAACAGCTCTGTCTAACATTCTCCCTGGCTCCATTTCTTACCCCACCACTAAATCGCAGCTAGAAGACAGTAAGCTGCAAACAGAGAGAAGGTCTCTTCACTGGCTAGGTCAGCCAAGATGCTCAGTGGTTTATTTTTCCCATTTCAGACAAACTAGTTGAAATCTGGGTGAGTAAAGAAAGATGAAACGGGGCTGGGATTGTGGCTCAGTGGTAGGGCGCTCGCCTAGCATGCACAAGGCACTGGGTTCGATCCTCAGCACCACATAAATGTAAAATATATTGTGTCCACCTAAAACTTAATACTTAAAGATGAAACATTCACAGACAGATTTAGACTAAGTATATATTTTAATTTCTACAAGGTCCCCCTTTCAAGTTTTAGGGAAATTGAGGTGTATACAAATTAGACATTGCTAGTATGTACAAAAGTATTTTCTATATTTTTTGAACAATACCAGCTATTTCATTTGCAGTAAACAGGGCGTTACAAAACCAGTCCAATAATGATTTTCTATTAAGAAGCACATTATATGACATAATTCAGTTTTATTAAAAAATAACTTCAAAATACAGAACAATCCCCTTTTAGGAAGAAAAGCTATTTCTGTAGCTCACTTCAGTAAACACACAAGTTGAACACTTGAGCAGAGGGCCATCCTTGTCTGCAGAGAAAACACACGAGGCTTCTACCCTTTTAGGATAAAATCCAACCCACAACTAAGGCGTAGGCAAAGTCACTGCCTCTCTGCCGTCTATACACTAGCAGCCCCCAGAACCTGTGAATATGATACCACTCCTTTTATTACATCATTTCTATGGCACAATTGACCTTAAAAGAGATTATATCTGGGGCTTGATCTCATCACCTGGAACTTAAAACACGAGGAAGGTAGATTTGTAGCATGAGAAGCAGGAGGACTGGAAGGGCCACTGTTGGTTTGAAAGTGGCAGGGCCTACACCAGCAGGAATGTGGGCAGCCTTAAAGGAGTCAAAAGTCCCCTTTCTGAGGCGAGCAAGAAACGTATTCTGCTAACAATCTGAACAAGCCTGAAGCAGAGTCTTCCTCAGAGTCTTCATAAAGGAAAGTTGCCCTGCCCACCCCTGACTTCAGTCTGTTAGACTTGAAAATCCAGCTATACCATGTTGGACCCGCAAGCTGCAGAATTAAGAACCAAAAAAAAAAGGGTGTTGTTTTAAACTACTGAATTTGGAAGAATTTGTCACACAGTAACAACTCATATACTGCCCAAGAGTAACTTTTCTGAACCTAATTGGATTTAGTAGTTTCTTTTTGGGTTCTGAATGCATTTTTTTTCCCCCACCGACTAGTGTTATTAAAACAGTATCCGCCTTTGAAGGCAATATTTGAAAATCTTTAATATGAATCAATCAAACATTGTTCTGTATTGTGTGATCAAGTACTGATTTTTTATTTAGTTCTGTTTCCTAATGTACTTCTATCTTCTGACTTGATAAATAATAGACCACCTAATCTGGTTTTCCTACTTCCCATGGTTGACAGCTGTATATATTTTTTGGTGCTGGGGACTGAATCCTGGGACTCAGGAGGCATGCTAAACACATGCTCCACCCCTGAGCTACACTCCCCAACCCTTAGACAAGAATTACAGTACCTCCAATGTGGTGAGTGAGCCCTCCCATCCATCCAGGGTTGTCATATCCCTCATCTGAGGGCTCTTTTCCACTTCCCAAATACACCAGGCAAGGTCTGGGGCAGGATGGCACAGACTTCTACACCAACATTCAAAATGAATTTGTCCTGCATAACTGGATTAAATTGGCACTAAGGTGATTAAGTACACTTGGGGGGAAATTCAAATTGAAGATTAAAAAAAAAAAAAAAAAATCAACACTAGTTTTCACAGGTCCAATTATTTTTGGAGGAACACCCAAAGACTTGGAAATATGACATACAGTACTCTACAGCCCTCTCTTCTGGTTCACTCAGGTCAAGCAAGGCTTTACTGAACTAGTGGGTTGCAACACAAATGAGAAAACCATGCTGTTGGAACTGTTCTGCTGCCTCTGTGGTACATTCTTTACTTGAAAGACTTCAAAGTAAAACCCTGTAAAATGGCTCCAGGATGGTGGCAGCTAAGGTTCCAGTGTTATTCTTGAAGTTCCCTTTCTAATCCACTCTTCCACAAGCACACACATGTGTAGACCTAAGTGGCCACCCCACCACTGCCAATCCTGCCTGCTCCAGGGGACCCCAACCCACATATGTTTGAGAGAAGCCCCCCAATATTCAAAGTGAAGACAGCTCAGAAGAAACCATTTTCAGTGCCAGTGATTTAAAAAGAAATTCCTTATTCTCATAGTATTATTATGTGGAATATGTAAGAATAATGCTTAGAGAGGCACCAAAAGGTACCAAGCACCAAAGCATGAACTGGAATAGAATTGTTTTTTATAATCTAAACTTCTGATAGTCTTTATTAAAAAGCACACAAAGTACTAATTCCTTAGAGACAGTGCAGGTATTTATAGTTAAGGCTGATTTTCTCTTCTCAACCTTGTCCACCAGCCTGAAATAATGCAGACTGTGGGCAGTATGATGACTGCTTTCCTGATTGAGCCAGCAAAGAAGCAATGTATGAATTAAGAACCCCAGAGCCACACTGCCTTATGCTCCTGGTTACCATTGGTATGGATTCGGGTGGTTTGTTTTTACAAGACTGTACAACTGGTATATAAACATTTGGCCGCCTTTAACAGTTCTTCTTCACAGTTCTATGCTTGGCAGCATGTATGCTAAAACCTGAAAAATGGGCAAAAAGAATCTGTATTCTTAGGAATACATGAGATGGAAAGAAATAGTCTACCTAAAATAATATTGCAAATTATACTTACATAGATTTCACAATTTCTTGATTCAAGAAAATGAAAATTCCAAAGTTGGCTACTGTAAAATGTGGCATAAAAATATTTCTAGGAGACATCTGTATTTTAAATTATTCTACACATGTAAATGAATAACAATTGTCTTTGAAATTCATCTCTAATACTGAAATAGAACAACAGACTGCCATTAAGTTTCTTAAACTTTTTTAAGTTATCAGATATTTACAAATACGATATAATTTGTATCAAAAAAGGACATTTTCAACTATATCTGCTGCTTTCACTGGGGCTGCGGTGATGAGAGTAACTTCGGTCACTTTCACTGTCAGAGCCATAAGATCTACAACTCCTGTATAACAAAACAAAACATACGAAAACCTTTTAACTATCCACCCTTTCAATTCCTCTTGGAGCTTCCTTTTTGATATAAGTGACTTCAAAACACTATTGCTACAGCAAGCGCAGGGGATAGACAAGTACAGTTCTGACTATGGCTTTTACTATGGACTTTTCAGGATGTTTAAAATGATATATGGTAGCAATATCAAGATTAAGATAAAATAAAGAACTAGGCACAATGGCACAGGCCTGTAATTCCAGCACTTGGGAAGCTGAGGCAGATGGATTTCAAATTCAAAGTCTCACAGTTTAGCACAAAAAAAAACTAAAAAGGCCTGGGGACGTGGCTCGGTAGTAAAGCATACCTCAGTTCAATCCCCAGTACCAAAAATCAAAACAAAAAACTTCATACTTGTGACATTTACTTGAAATCCATTCATGCGGAGAAGCAAAATAATTTTCTGTTACCCAAAATGATCAATATTTGATTAGCTAGTCTAAGGAAGTTAAGTAGGGGGAAGATGCATAAATAGTTTCATTGAAGGAATGGACACCAAAATTTGGGCCCAATGAGGTGTAGAAATGGATCTGTACATGAACGAGGCCACTGGGATATTGACTCAAGAGGACCTGGTCACAGGTCACCCTTCAGTTAGTTAAAAAAATATATTGAGTGTCACAGTAGGCATCAAAGGGGAGGTGGGACAGGTGACTATAATATAGTTTCTGGGGCTCAAGGATAATATAGAATAGTGTGCAAAGCAATTAAATTAGAGGCAATGAGAACCCCAGGGGAGCAAAGTCTGCTTCAGAGGCACATTGGAGGGGCTGTATTTCCTGACTCCCAGGGGCAGTGGAGTTGCAGTAGAGACCTGCAGGGTAGGTGGGATTAGTTATTTTAAGAGGCAAAATGGGGGATGGTGGAGAGGGCACTTATGTCTCTAGGCAGAAAGAAAGGTTTCAGCACATCAAAGGAGAGACACCGGGATCAAGAGTCAGAGATGGTGTTCATAAGTGGTGGAACCTTGCATGCAATGACAAGGAGCCTGAGCCTAACTGAAGACAGCAGTGAGTCCCTGAACCATCTTAGCAATAGAATGTCCAGATCATTGTAAGGAAACATTACAAAAGTCACCATAAAGACTTTTGCAGTAGCCAAAATACATTACATACAACATAATACATATATGTGTGTGTGTGTGTGTGTATTTGCATGAAAAATATATTTTACTAAATAATTGACTCTAAACCTCCATTCTGCCACTGGAACAAATGATGATTAACATTTCTTTCTTTTTTTTCCCTTGTGTCCAGTAGATTGAACCTAGAGGTGCTTTACCACTGGGCTACATCCCCAGCCCTTTTTTGCTGACTGTTGATTGAATGACTGATTGACTGAGACAGGGTCTCACTAGGTTACTAGGGCCTTGCTAAATTTCTGGGGCTAGCCACGAACTTGCAATCCTCCTGTGTCAGCCTCCAGAGTCATTGGGATTACAGGCATGTGCCACCATGCTTGGCTTGATATTAACATTTATTTTATTTCTTTGTTTTAAAAAATGACAAATTGGCTATTTCTAGCAAGTAACCCAACTTAAGAAAGTAGGACATGGTTTGTTGTTTTTTCCCTTTACTCCTTCTAAAAGAAGTATTTGTTCAATGATATGTGAATACTTAAAAGAACCCAGTTTAGATTAAGAACTAGATGTGCTCTAAAGGACCCACCTGGACCGCCTGTTGTAACTTCTGCCTCGGTGGTAACTGTCACTCCTCTGGCTCCGGCTTCGGCTCCGACTCCTGCTGTAGTAGCTATCATAAGTGTAGGACCTGCTTCAACAGCAACAACACACACTAAATTTTCCCATTCAAATATTCACAGAGATTTCCATTTCTTTGTAAGTCTCTAAGAGTGTTTTAACTTAGAACACAGGCACTCAATGACAGTGTGAGGACACAGTTGTATAACAAGTACTAGAAACATTTAGTAATTGCCCTAAATCAGACTTACCATGTTAAAGAGAAAAATGTTTCTTTTCTGCATTGAAAAATATCACAAAATTAACACTGAGTTAGTTTGACTGAATCTCATAGATCTTATTAGGCAATTATATTCAACAAACACCTGGTATTACCATTTTATATTAGTTATAATTCTGACACTGAAGTATAATGGGCTGACAGATAAAAACTGTCAAAAAGATCTCATTTACAAATGGTATGATTACAGAAGACACATATACATTTAACTTCTTCAATAAAAAATACAATGTGACCTGGGCATGGTGATATGTCTCTGTAATCCCAATGACTTGGCAGGCTGAGGTGAGAAGATCACTAATTTCAAGCCCAGCCTCAGCAACTTAGCAAGACCCTATCTCAAAATAAATAAAAAAGAGGGGCTGGGGTTGTAGCTCAGCACCATGTATAAATAAGTGAATAAAATAAAGGTCCATCAACAACTAAAAAAATATTTTAAAAATAAATAAATAAATAAATAAATAAGAGTTGGGGGACTTAACTCAGTGGTTAAGTGCCTGGGTTTAATCCCTAGTATAAAAAACAAAAGAACAAAAAAACCAACAACATGCTAGGTGGTGGGTATAGTTCGGTGGTAGAGCATATGCTTACTAGCATGTGTGAAGTCTTGGGTTCAATCCCTGACACCAAAATCACAACAAAACAAAATGTCCACCACACTTTGAACTGAGAGTTTATAAAATGAAGCCTCTCCAATTTTCCCCTGTGGGTGGGTACCCAATTCCTGTCCTTACCTGGAGCGACTGTGGGGATCATACGAGCTGCTCCTGGATCTGCTCCTGCTAGATGTCCTAGTATGAATCACAGGAAAGACCATCACCTTGTGGATCAGAGTAAGGCAGGCAATATAAAAAGTCTAGACTATTTTTTTGTCCATCAAAGTGAAAATAGAGCAACATCTTGTAACTATATATTTTTAAATATTTTTTTAATTGTAGATGGACATGATACCTTTATTTTACTTTTTTTATGTGGTGCCAGGGATCAAATCCAGTGCCTCATGCATACTAGGCAAACACTCTACCCCCGAGCCACCACCCCAGCCCCAACTATATTTTCTTTTTATATCCAAGTACACTAGAATCTTTAAAAGCCATTGGTTTCTGAAGAAAGATTAAGTTTTATACAGTTCTTCCATGAGATGTACATAAAGTCACTGGAGAGGGTCTGTGAACTAGATGGGGAGGGGGAAAGGTCCAAATAGATAGGTCACTCATAAATGAAGTTACAGCAGTGGAGCACACCTCAGAGTCCAAAGGGGGACAGAAGCTGGTGAATTAGAAATGTGGCTAACACAGACTTCTCCCTCTTGGTCTACTCCCTATAATCCTATCACAATGCTAACCCCAAGGCAAGGGGTGATTACAGCTAGAGACTACAGTTAAGGAGATGCATTTGGAGAAGGCAGAAGTAGTGGTCACAGGCTTCTTTTTTTTTTTTTTTTTCTCATGCCTTACTGTGATAAGGTCCCATCAGAGGACTATCCAAAAGAATTCCATAAGTCTTTGAAATAAAAAGCTAAGAGAGCTGGGGTTGTGGCTCAGTGGTAGAGGGCTTGCCTAGCATATGTGAGGCACTGGGTTCATCCTTAGCACCACATAATATAAATAAATAAAATAAAAGCACTGTGCCCACCTACAACTAAAACAATATAAATAAATAAACAAACAAATAAATAAAAAACTAGAGGAGACGATAGGCCAGTCTGGTGTTCAGCAATGATAAGGTTCTTCTTAATGGCTACACCACTCTGCCTATGCAAACCCTTCAAAAGCAGTCCTGATAGAGACCACAGTGTGGGGCAAGACCACAAACTCACCTGTGACTTTTGTAACTCCGATAGGAACTGCTCCGGCTTCGGGTTCGACCTCTGCTGTACCATCCTCTGCTCCGACTTCTAGAATAGCTTCTTGATCTACAATTAAAACAAGTGAGAAAACACACGATTATATTAACTCGTAATGTTAAAATTAATTACAGGTGGAGAAGGACAGGAATACAAACAAGAAGAAAGGTCTCTCACAAACTCTGCATAGTGGACATGACAGTGACATTGCTAATGGGGCAATCTGGAAATGAACCATAAAAGGGTGGTATGGATGTGTTCATAGGAGCCCCAGTTGTAATACCAAAAGAGGAGATGGTCCAAATCTCCATTACAGTTATGTGTATCAACAGAGATACAGGTCAGGACTACAACACCGAGTGAAAAGGGCAAGTATAGAACATACACATGTGTAAAAGACTTTTATTTATAAAAAATTCTAGAACACATAAAAATAACACTGTGTGAGAATAGAAACATCTGTAATAAAACTGTAAAGAGAAAAAATAAAACAATAACACATATTTTAGAATAATGGTTAACTCTAGGAGAGAGGAAAAATGCCCAGCCTCAGCAAGACCCTATCTCAAAATAAATAAAAAAGAGGGGCTGGGGTTGTAACTCAGCAACAACCAGAGGATGGTACAGCACTGGCACCCCAGAGCTCTATTTTTCAAGATGACAGGTACAAAGTTATACATTTTATTACTTTTATACTTTAATTATGTCTTATTTTTAATATTAAATATTTAATAAAATATTTAAGAACCCCCAGTTCTTTTCCTCTGAATTCACTTGGCTCCCTACCTTCCTCCCTCTACTTTAAACCTGACATTCAGGAATAGTGTGTATAGCTACTTATGCAATATCTCCATAGATTTTATTCATGATGTACTTATGTTTTGGAATATACGACCTGCTTCCAGTTTATCTGCAAGAGAATGAATATAGTATGTTCTAATGAGATTCTAGTCAATTTATGCAAACAAAAATTACAGATAAATCCTATGAGGTGACTGAAAAAGAATTAAGACATAGTCTTCAAATTCAAGCAGTTTACAGCATAGTTGGGGGGCCAGGCCCAGGTGGGTAACCAGAAAGGAAGGGAGGGCAGTGCCCAGGCTTAACCATCTCAGTCTACTACCCACTGAGCAAATTCCTTAGCATTTTTATGCCTATTGTTTCCATTTATTAAATGAGATACCACCTACTCCAAAGTCAAGGGTAGAAAGGCAAATGAAGAAGAATGGCTTGCATCACCAATAGATCATAGCTGTCTAAGTAAAAATGGCAAAGCTGATCATGAGCAAACAGGAAGCTCGAGTAGCTGAACAGGCAGCCACCATCCAGTGATAAGAACACAGAGAGAAAAAGCCAGGATTCACCAGCTCTCTGGGCCTAGAAGGAGTCGGGACAGGAGGAGGGAGAGCCTGTGACACAGGATGAAATAGTCTGAGAAGAATGAGGAGAACTGGCCCAGGGCTTCCAGTAGGTGGGGAAATAGTGAGTTCAGGGAACAGTGTGGAGAGAAGGCACAGAAGACAGCAAGCAAGCAACGGAGGAGTGAAGTAGAGAAAGTCACTGTAGATGGCAAGTAGTGGCTCCTTTTATAAGAAGTCTGGGTGAGTAAAGGAAAAAGAAATGCTGATGAATACGGAAAAAAAAAAAATGATCAAAAAACCAGTACAGGGCTAAGGCTGGGGCTGAGCAGCACAGCGGTTGCCTAGCATGCGTGACCCACTGGGTTCGATCCTGAGCACCACATAAAAATAAAATAAAGGTATTCTGTCCATCTACAACTACAAAAAAAAAAATAAATTAAATCAGTACAAATGATACAAAGCAATCACAATATAATAGGGGATATGAATAAAACAGGTAAATCAATTAAATATTTCTATGGAAAAGAAAAGGCAATGTAACCACTTATTACCTCTTACCACCACCAATTTTCTTTTTTTGTTTTGTTTTGTTTTTAACTCTTTCTCTGCTCTCTCCTGTCTACACTAATGACAAAAAGTAAGAAGCAACCTAGAAGATGAAAAAAATCTAAAGATGATTTTGACATCTTCTTCCCTATTGCCACAAATAATTATTTATAGATGCATGTCTTGGTAAGATAACTTTTGACTCTCTGGCACTCACCTTCCCACTCACCTTGCCAGTAAAGTGGAAGTTAGGCAACTCATTTCCACTTTTGATAGTTTTCTATAACAATAGTGTTTTAAACTGAGACCAAATTTCTTCTGAAATGCCCTAAGTCCCATATTCTATGGATCTTGCAAAATAAGACTTCTTATTCCTTTTCAGATATTTGGAAATAGTAATCTCTTCCCTAACTCTTATGTTTTTCCCAGCTAAACAATAACAAACTCTCCTTGAAAGGGAAAAAAAAAAAAAAAAAGGAAAGAGAATACTGCTTACCGATAAGATGATGTAGAACTTCTTGATCGACTTCTAGAGTGACTATAGGAGACAGACCTTGTTCTGTGTCGTGATTTGGTTTCAGATTTACTTCGAGATCTACTTGGACTCCTGGACTGACTATCACCATCCCGACTAGGCGTCTGTTCATCACTTGAACTCTCCTGATTTCTTGGCCTCCGGTTTAGGCGAGCTGTCTTCCTTACTTCATCAAACAGAGACCCAGGCCGAACTTTATTTTTGCTTTTAATTTCTATTCTCAAGCCCTGAGGTTTCAATTCAGGTACAGCAGTCAACGCCTTTACTTCTATGGCACTAGATGTGGTGGCTGTAGGTGCTGCCAGGTTCCCCACACCTTGCAGGGGCTTCCATTTATTATCTGTGAGGTGGATCTGGCTCTTCTCAGCTACCTCCTTCTTCCCAGTACTTTCTACAGCACTGGGCAAGCTGACAGAGTTGCCGTCCTGTTTCCCCACTTCACCTAAGGTTTTGTTTTCAGACACACTGCCTTCTTGTTTTGTCTCCTCTGTTTCAGGATGTTCTATATGTATGTCTTGCTTTAGAACCACACTTATCTCTGGGGTGTCAAGCCTTGAATTTGCTAGAGGGGAAGACCCCTCTACCTTCGCTGGGGAATTCCTATCAGGAGTGCAAATCTCCATGTTATCATCTGTTTGAAGCACATCCTCTGTTCCACTTGGAACACTTTCTTCAATCTGCTGGGTGTTTGGGGGTGAACTGGCAGCATTTTCCTCAGCATTTAAAGCAGTGGGACAAGTGCTGGGCTTACTATCACCTTTAGTAAGCTGGTCAAGACCTGATGACGTAGTCATTGTATTATGTTTACCTGAAAGGCTGCCCTCGTCACAGGATTTATCAGTTTTTGGAATATGATCTTTTATGGTTTCACAGTTTTCAGAAATTTGGGTTTTTTCTTTTGATTCCTGAGTAACTTGCTTTTCATTAATCTCCTCCTCCTCCTCTTCACCAAATTCTAGTGGAGGCTGCCAGTGAAATGCCTGTTTTCGTTTTGGAGCCTTGTGTTTTTTTTCCTTTTTCCCTTTCTGTTTTTCTTTTGCTTTTTTAGTGTGTTCCTTTCTAAGATTTTCCTTTGACCCATGTTTGTGCTTCTGTGGCTTTCCTTTATTGTTTTCTGAGTTGGAACAGGACCCCTCAGAATCAGAAGTTGATGGCCGCCGTTTACTCGATTTCCAAGCACTGGTATCATCAGGCAGTGAAGTATTTGCTGAAGATTTTGTCTTGGGTTTTGCTCTGATGTGACTTTCACTAACCTCTGATTCAGAATCTGATGTGGCCTCACCTTCCTCCTTATCAGACGATCGTCGGGAATCGTTTTTACTGTTTTTAGTTCTCTCTCGCTCTGAATTTGACTCAGAGTCCCATTTACTCCCAGCATAATTCTTCCTTTTGGACTTACTGCCATTTCTAAAGTGATCAGAAAGGTTCTCTTTCAAAGTTCTTTTTTTGGTACGAGGGCATTCCCGTTCAGGCTTGGGTTTCTCTTCATCTCTGCTTTTTTCCTGCTTGTCGTTCATTATTTCCATTTTGCCCTGCTTCTCTCTTTCTTGGACTGACTGTGTAACCTGAACACTTGACTGTTCACTGTCTGAAGAATAATCTAAAGATGACCTGCTTTCACTATACTTTCTCTGACATGAAGACTTCTCTCTACCTTTGACATATTTACTGCGAAGTGTCTTTTCAGAGCTGCTGCTGTGCCTTTTATTTGAAGTATTATTTTTTTTCCCATTGGATCTGAATTTCCTCTTGGCTCGTCTTTCATCATTACTGCTAACAGAAGTGTATGAAGATGATCTACTAAATGGTGAACGATCACTGTACTTACTTCGTGAATGAGATCTAGAAGATGGAGACCTAGACCTTGAATGTGAACTAGCTAGACTACGAGACCTTGTATATGATCTAGAATAAGATCTACTCCTAGAAGATCTGCTACCTGACCTTGGTGAACTTTCAGAACTTCTATCACTATATTTTGAATAAGCACTCCGATCACTTTCTGAATTTTTTTCTCTTTTACGGTAGGATGATGAACTACCAGTCTCTTTAATGTTTGCTGAACTATAAGTGCTTTGAATGGGCAACAAATGGGTTGCTTTTGCTTTCATTTCCTGAATTCGCTCATAAGAGGGCTTCCAGGGTTTCTGTCCAGGTTTCCACCTTGAAGGGGGGGGACTGTCACTCAATGGTATTACAGGAATATTTTCTGCTACCACTGTCTGTACTACTACATTTTCACTTTGTGGTACTGTTGCCCTTAAAGGTTCTGTTTTAACTGGTTTATTTTCACTTAACTGAGAAGCTGTTCTTCTTGGTGATTTTGATGCTGTCCTTTGGCGCCCTGACTTGGAACTTGACCTGGACTTTGATCTACTTTGAGAATGTGATGAAGATTTTGATGCAGTCCTTGATCTTGAGCTTCCTCTAGAATAAGACCGTGAATGAGACTTGGATCTGTAGGAATCTCTACTGGAATGGGTTGAAGTGCTCTGGTCATCCTTGTCAGATTTAGACCAGTCCCTCTTACATGAGTGATGAGATGAAAAGGAGGAAGATCGAGATCTCCTTTCTCTATCACAAGAGGACTTCATTTGTCGAGTGGAAGATTTTGAAGATTCAATATCAGAAGGTACAACAACTCTTCTCTTCTTAGTCTGTTTGTGTCTTCTGCAATGTTTTTGCTTTTTTGCTTTCTTTTTATGCTTAACCTTTTTTTCCTTTCTACGTTTTTTATGGTGACCATCAGAGTGTCTTGCTGTACTAACATCTGAATAATATCCATTATAAGACCATGATCTAGATCTCTGGGACAAGCTTCTTTCATCCCATCGACTTGAACAGGGGTCACTCAACCTAGAGACAAGGCCATAATACGCATGTAGTTATTTATAAGCATATTTCTATGCTTTAAAACACATTTCCTGTTGACATCAAAGTACTTGACTCCATCAACTCTTTAAACACATGTAAAAGCATGAATCAGAATTACAGGCCTTGTCTTGACCTTATACTTTCAGAGAAAAATAATGACAACTACTAACAGATTCACTTACAAAAGTTTTTTTTTTTTTTTTTTTTTAAGCTAAGTAAGGAATTTCCTATTTGATAGAAAATGTCTATGAAAATCAAACCATCAACCAACCATAGGAGCAGAGGTGACATACCAAGCTCCTGGCTGCAATCTACTCAACACTACTCTTCCACTAGGAGTAAAATTTTTTTTTGGGGGGGGGGGGCACTAAGGAATGAACCCAGGGATACTTTACTACTAAGCTATATCCTTGGCCTTTTTTGAGACAGGGTCTTGCTAATTGCTACGGCTGACCTTGAACTTGCAATCTTTCTGTCTCTGTCTCCCGAATCACCGGGATAATAGGGATGCACCACCAACATGGGCACCAGGAGCAATTTTTGAGGGAGAGTCAAACTACGTTCCCCAACAATTTTATTGAGTCTCTGCAGATACCAGAAAGATATCTAATTTTTTTGGTGTGGTACTGGGGATGGATCCCTGGACCTCACAGTTCAGCAAGAGCTCTACCACTCAGTGAGTCACACACCCAGCCCTTATAGTTTTTTTTTGTTTGTTTTTTTTTTAAGAGAAAACTCTTTTTCTTAAGCAGCTAGCATGACTTACTTTTTCTCTACCTCACAAAGGTAATCAAGACTATCCCCTAAGACTGTAATTAAGCTATGCAAGACAAAAATTAAGAAAAAATTATAAAAAAACGGATTGAGGCTTTACGATTTTAGTGGTAATGTCAGGGCTTAAAATTGAGAGCTCTGAGCTCCAGTGGGTTGCTCCAACATAGCAGGTGTTTGCCTTTTTCTACTTCTCCCAATGCAAGCCACTCTGTCAGATGCTTGCAAAGAAAAAGAGAATTTCCCACAAAGAACTGCACAGGCCGGGTGTGTGTGTGTGTGTATGTATGTGTGTATATATATATATATATATATTTTTTTTTCCCCTAAATATTTATTATTTAGTTGTAGTGGACACAATGCCTTTATTTTTATGTGGTGCTGAGGATCAAACCTAGCGCCTCACGCATGCTAGGTGAGCGCTCCACCTCTGAGCCACAAACCCAGCCCAGTATATTTTTTCATTAGCTATTACAGGACCAGCCTCATTTCTAACACAGATATTCCACTGTGATGTTATCTCTGAGATGAAGAGATAAGTATACTCCTAAAGATGCAACCATCTCTGGGGACAGAAATAAATGCACACACTGGGTATAGGTTTTCCCATCAACCAATTAATTCATCAGTGACTCTAAAACACATGGCTAGGAAAGAACATGTTTTTGTTTTTTGTTTTTTTGCTGTGAGCTTCACTTAAGTTGCTGAGGCTAGCTTTGAACTTGCGATCCTCCTGCCTCAGCCACCTGAGCAGCTGGAATTATAGGCATGTGCCACCACACCCAGCTAATATAATTTTGAAGTCCTGATTACTTCTAAAATTGAGTAAGGGTTCTTTAAACATTCAATAGAGAGAAGTCAGAATTTTGATTTAAAAGCTCCCAAAGCCATTCATCTCACCTAGTTAACGGCACTACTTTCACCCTCTGGTCACAGTCTAATTCTGACTACAAATCTTACTGAAAAGTCCAGGATTAGGCCTATAATTGCCTTAACATTTAAATAAAGCAGATACTGGATTGTGCTTATTCTCAAAGCTCTTACTTATCTCCTTTACTCCATTTTTCTCCACTAGGTGGTCTGTAGGCTCTTAATCTCTGCATTTCCTCTTTCCAGTGAGGAGGAGTTTCACTGCTGTCATCATTATCTGACTCAGAACAGGATCTTGATCTTGGAGGTGTGTGATAGCGCTTTAAACAAAAGAAGAGAAACTATTTTTAAAATGCCTCTCAATTACAATCTACTATAGGACAGAGACATGTAAAAGATCCAATCTCCGATTCCTTCAAAGGCAATCATGTAAGTACTAAAACAATGATCTGAAGTTATTTCAGACATAAGTCCTTGAGATGGGAAAGGCAGATGTTTACCTGTAAACCCATATGAAATCTTACTCTTCAAAGTCTTAACAGTTACATTCATTACCTGAGATTACTCAATATACTAAGATTTCTCAACATACTCAACAATTGTTTCACATGTTCATTTCATCCTTGTTTCATCCAAACACAGCCATAAAATTTGACCCAACAGCAGTACTTTCTCATAACTATGGAAACTACAACTAAGTCCTTGAACAGTTTTTGTATTATAATCAAAAATCAAAGCTAGGATTTTACTTATAGGTTAAAAAAAAGTTACTGTTTAGGTAAGTAATTTGAAAAAAGAAGTCTTAACACACATACAATTGTACCCCTTCCTTTAATCTTCCGTCCAGACTTTGATACAGATGGTTTTTGATCACTTATAATGGGTGCAACATCTGGAATCTTCCTAGAAAAGAAGTTATGAAAATTAAAAATTAGCAAATGTTAGGCATTCCCCTCTCCATGTTTCAATGCAAAATTTATGCTTTTGTGCAGTTTTCTATTACTTTGTGACATGAAAAATCACCTGAAATTCTGATTTTAATATCCATAAATAAAAATTTATTGAAACACAGCCACTTCCATCTCTTCACCTGTTTTTTCAGGCTGTTTCTAATGTGGTGCTCTCATTGTTTTACACTGCTATAAGGAGTGCTAGGAGTATGTCAGGCTAGGTGCAGTGGTGCACACCTGTAACCCCAACTACTAGGGAGGCTGACATGACAAGATAACAAGTTTGAGGCCAGGTTGGGCAACTTACAAGACCCTGTCTCAAAAAAGAAAAGAAAAAAAAATTGGGTTGAGGTGTATCACAGTGATAGAGTGGTTGTCTAGCATGTACAGGCCTTAGGTTCAATCCCCAGCAAAACACACACAAATACACATACACATACACACACACACACATATCATAGGATTTCAAGTACTATGCCTATCACTCATGTGTATGAAAAATGTTTTCCAAGTTGAAATGTATAAAATCTCACTTCAAATCAGCATCACCAGATGAATGCTATTATCTACTTTAATAGGAAATTTTGGACCCTAATTAAGTGAAGTCACTCCCCCACAAAAGAATTCTATTCTTCTCATAAAAAAGACCTGCCTTAAAAAAAAAAAAAAATGATACTCAGGCCAGCCATAGTGGTGCACTCCTGTGATCCCAGGTACTTAGCAGGCTGAGGCAGGAGGATCACATGTTTAAGAGCAGCCTGAGCAATTTAGCGAGACCCTATCTCAAAATAAAATTAAAAGGGATGGGAACATAGCTCAGTGGTAGAATGCTTACCTAACATGTGCTAGGCCCTTGGTTCAATCCCCAGTAATCGGTGTGGGGGAGATGTTAAGTTTTGTTATATTATATTTTGCATTTTGTTGATACAACATTTGCGGTGAGCAGGAGGGATAGCTCAGTGGTAGAGCACTTGTATAACGTGTGAGGCCCCTGAGTTCAATCTCCAGCATCCCTTCCTGCCCCATTTTTTTTTTTTTTTTTTAGTTTTTGATAGCACCATATATAAATAAATAAAATAAAGGTCTGAGTATCGAACCCAGTACCTCACACATACCAGGCAAGTGGGCTACCACTGAGCCAACAGCCTCAGCCTCAGCCCTTGCTGCAATTTTTTTAAAGGAATGGAACAATAACCTTATGTGAAGACCTAACTACAAATAGGGTCACTTACATACATTCTTGGCTTTCAAAATAACTATTCATATAGAACTTATCAATTACACTAGCTATTATCTATTTCTGTATACAATGAATTCTTTAAATAATTGTTAATTCAAGCCTAATATACAAATACATTAGTATTTTTAGACCAAATCTAAAGCTTTTAGATTAGTTTTTATAATGCAGAGAAGTTATCAATGAGCCAATTTAATAACTGTAACAAATTTGATATTAAATTTTTTGTTTGTTTTTAGTTGTAGATGGACACAATACCTTCATTTTTATTTGTTTTTATTTTTATGAGGTGCCAGGGATCGAACCCAGTGCCTCACGCATGCTAGGCAAGTGCTCTGCCACTGAGCCACAACCCTGGCTCCTGATATTAAATTAATCTCCAATCACCATGTTATTACTTTTGCAGTATTAAAGTTAAAATACATTTCATCCCTCAGTTGGACCCAGAGTCCAACTAACCCTCTATTCTGATAACCAAAACCTCATCCCTTTAAATGAAAGGTCAAGGTAAACGATCAGTAATAAAATCTTTTCTAGACCTCCAATAAAACCTCTCTACTCTACCACTGAGCCACAACCCCAGCACCATCAAATGTGAATTCTAAAAGTTGAGGTACATGTCATTTATTAATCTGGCATCTCCTATAATATCTTCCAAAGTGTTCTGAACATGGATTATATTTAGTCAATGAGTGTGAAACTGTAATATGCCTATGAAATTTGTCTATCAGCGTGGGAAGAGAAGGAAGGGAGCATGGGGTTAGAAATGATAGTGGAATGTGATGAACATTATTATCCAAAGTACATGTATGAAGACACGAATTGGTGTGAATATACTTTGTATACAACCAGAGATATGAAAAACTATGCTCTATATGTGTAATAAGAATTATAATGCATTCTGCTGTCACCTATAAATAAAATTTTAAAAATAAAAAAAATTTCAAAAGAATAAAAAGTTAAAAGCTAGGAAAAAAAAAAGAAAGAAAAAATTGTCTATCAGAGAAATAAAAGTACAAAAGTTAGTCATCCTACTTACGGTTCAGGCTCCACAGTGACCACAGGCATATCTCTTCTCAGTAAAAATCTGTTCTCAGGCACTGGAGGAATCTCTTCTGGGCGGACTACAGGCTTTTCCCGTTTAGCGTTTGAATCAACTGATCTTTTCTCATTTGTATCACTCCTCTCAGAGTGACTGTCAAGGATCAAACAAGTCACCAAATAAGATGAGTCATGCTTGAATTTCATAATAATAAAAGCACAGAAAACTAGACATTAATGGCAAAACTACTGACAGCTTACAAGTCTCAAAGGGTAGTATAATTTAACATATAAAACATCAACCCAGAGAAATACAATTCTGACAATAAAATTATTGAATGATCTTAACTTATTTTTCTTTTTACAAGTTTCAGGAATTATTTTCACCTGGAAAAACACAAATCTTGAATATAAACGCATATGCTACTCCAAGATGTCAGATTTCAATTTAGTTACAATTTTAAAAAATGCTATGCTTGTCATCCATTAGAAATAAACTGGATTTACATAGTCTCATGTACTTTGCCCATTCCAGGGTGAGTGTATGTTTTAGTTAAGACTGAATTGGTGTTTCATACTTACTCTTTTGGGCTCATTATATGTTTGCTCCTTGGTTCTTCTGAGCTGCTTGCTTCCTTTCTTCTCCTTTTAGAATGTTTAACTTTTGGCCTCCTCTTATGTTTCCTTCTTCTGCTTCTCCCATGTTCAATTTCACTTTCTGAAGATGATTCGGAAGATGAAGAGGAACTGGAAGAGGAATCCGAGTCTTCTGAATGTGTTGGTTTCTTCCTTTTTTTCTCAAAAACTTTTAATAAATATTAACAAAAATATTAGTAATGAATTCCTGTGTCTACCTTTAAGAGTAAAAAATTGATTACGTAAAATTATATGATAGTTTATAATAAATCACATACGATTCTAGTTGCTTCATGTATAGTAAACTAAAAAAGAAATTTAAATAAACTTTTTAACAAGTTGATAATACAATTGGTTGCAAGACTCTAAAGTAATGAAGTTGCTCATTCTCATGAAGTCTACATTAGAATGGGAGAGATAAGAAAATAAATAATTGTGTATTATAACAACAAAAAAAAGCAGTATAAAAGGAATACAGAGAGTAGGGGGAATTTAAGATGACATCTGAACAGACCTAAAGGGAGGGGGTCGTGCATATCTTAACCAAGAGTGTTCTAGACAGAGAGAACAGCCAGCACAAAAACCTTGAGTGATTAGCATGTCTGAGTAAAGGTCAATGTGGCTAAAAGGCAATGAATGAGGAGGTCAAAAAGACAACAGAGGCAGATTGTCCATAGCCTTACAGACCCCTGCAAAGACTTCAGTTTTGTTAACTGAGAAGGCAACCTTTGGAGGGTTCTGAGTGGAAGTGGCGTGGATGTGAAATGTGGTTAAAAAGATCACTCTAGTTGCTGTTACAAACAAACCACAGAAGGATATAATCAAGGAGACTAGTTAGGGTACTGCTGCTGAGAAAAGATTACAAGAGAACATGGAGACAGAGGCAAGGTGAAAGATTAGGAAGCCATTGCTATAAATCCGGCATGAGACAGTGGTGGTTTGGATCCGGCTGGCAACAAAGGAAAGTAATAAGAGGAGGTAAGACTTGATAGGATTTGCTAATGGACTGGAATAGGGTATGATATAGAGGCCTCAAGTGTTATTGTTATGCCACTAATATGTTTTGTCCACTCCTTCAATCAAGGAGGTATCTTTAAATAAATTAGTCTTTATAGTTCTTCACTGCATCCTAGTCTCTTCCAGTCCCCAAAGCTCTTACCATCTTTTGTTGATTTTGTGGCGAGCACCCCACAGTCAATAACTCGCACATCTGCATAAGGTCTGCTTGCAGCATCAGTTTTCAGATTTTCAATTTGTTCTATGACTTCAAATCCAGAAATAACCAGTCCAAAGACAACATGTACCCTGTCACAATATAAATTCAAGAAATTATTGGTTTGGTGACAGCTAACCTATGAATAGTAATCAAGATAACTTGTTAATAAATGACACAGCCAAAGACCTGAAAATAAAATGAATGTATTTGATGCATGAAGCCACCAGAAGGGAAAGAAAACTTGAAATCTGTTTCATAAAAGGAAACAACGAAAAAATTTGGCCTCCATTAAACTGAGTCTGGGTTTTTCTCCCTTTCTAATAATGGCTCTTAACCATTTTAGGGTAAAAAGTCTGCACTCAATACTGAGAAACTGTCTTTCCAAGGATATTCAATACTGCATGGCTGAGAAGCCCATCCACAGACACAGGTTAAAGATTCCTTCCGTGACATAAGAGGCATAGTGCCTCAAAACTACTGCACCTTGTGATGCTTGAAGAGCAAGGTTATAAGAGATGACCCAGGTATCAAGAGTATCCACAGAGGACACACCTGAAGTCTAATGTGTCCTTATGACTGGCTACCCTAACCACCACCAAGATCATAAGAATGTAACTCTTACCCATCCAGGTGTGGAGCAGGTTTTGTAGTACTGTGTAATAAACATCAACACAAAGATGATGTCAAGAACGACGTGTTCGGGTGAAGAGAGCAGAAGGGTTTAAACACAGCATGTAGAGAACAAAGAAGTAAAGATAAAAAGATGGAGAAAAAGTTAAACATAATAAATAAATATCTAACCTTCAAGACCCCAAACCAGCAATAATAGCCACTTTACTAAGAAAAAAAAAAAAAATCAAAGCAAGATTATAATGAATTATAAAATCATACCTATTAGATAATATGCATATATAGAACATATGAAATAGGTTTCATCTGAGTTATATCCACAAATATTAACATAAATACATATTAAAATTAAAAATACTTTCAAATCCAAAACAACAAAAAAACAAACATTAAAAAAACCTCAAAACTTATAATTAAAAAAGGAAAAGCACCTATCATGTCCCCTATGGATTGCAAAGTGGGATCAACACTTGTCCCACACACTTAGATGAGTTCTTCTATTTATTATTTCTCATACTGAGTCAGTCTGCAGCTTTTAGGCAGGCAGATGGAGGAAGGCCTCAGGAGTCCTGTTTTCAGAACTTCCTGCCCCTTTCCTCACACAAGGTGAGATTCTGCCACTTACAGTAATTCCGAAAATGCAATGGGGAGAAAAATCTTCATCTAACAATTTTGATAGCAAAGTCATGATGGACACTATAGACCTTAAATTTCTATTGCTCAGAAAATACTCAATCAGCTTCTTCTACAGTCACAAACTTCTTGGACAGTCTACGGGGTATATTTGGTTAAGGAACTTTAAACCCAAGCTGATTTCCCATAGCATTTTCACAAATCTTCAAACTGCTTGAATTGCAGTGCAAAAATCCAAAAGCAGATAATCAGAATTATATACCACAAGTATCTTAGTTTATAAGAATGAAAAGCAGATATCTGAGAGAGAGGTCACTGGATATCAGGCTGCACTAAAGCAATGAATAATACTAGAAGCATCCATATAAACTTTTATGTTCATTTTGAGGAAGTTTAAGACATCTAAGTACATTAAAACACAAATTTAGCCTTTGCAACAATGCCAAACTTTACTGTAAAAGAAATTGTAATGCTTATACTTACATTAAGCATATTCAGTTCTGTAAGATGACTACAGTTATTTTTAAAAAAATTAAAATGTCAAAATTAAGTTTTAAACTTTTAAAGGAAATCTTGAGTTTTAAAACTAAAAGTCTCAAATATTCCTTAGAAGAACGAGAATTTAAAAATTCAAGCCCATGTAATTATAAAAATGAAAACAGGCAGCAAAAAAAAAAAAAAGAAAAGAAAATCTAGTGAATTGTGAGGAGCCACTAATGCCCCTAAATTATTAATCATTAAACTAGCATTAAAAATGGATAATTATTTTATAATAGAAATGTACTTCCCATAATTATAAAACTCTACCAAGCACACTAAAAATAAGAGACTACTACATAAGCTAGACAGATTCCAATATATAAAAGATGTAAAGAGTGCTTCTAAAAATGTAAAAATTTCTCAAGAGATCAGTCTCAAATACATAAAAATGAAAGCAATGAATGGATTGTTGGTTAGATACGTTCCTCTTCCTTACTTGATCCTTTCTCATAGTTCAGATATTCAAGTATTGGGGAAAGCCTATAGATTTTTCTAGAACACACAAAGTCCTATTCCATTTGCCATCTTGGCTAATAAAAAACCACCTTATGGCAAACCTTTGGTGAGATAAGACAACCTAGCAAACTACTGTGATGCAGTAACATACTACTTGAGAATAGAATACATATCGTTAAGACATTTAAGTTTTTTGTTTGTTTTTTGGTGTGGGGGACTGCACCCAGGTCCTCCACATACTATTCCACTGAGCTATACTCCCAGTCCCAAGTTTTGTTTTCAATTCAAATGAAAACTGAAGGATAAATAAACTTGGTACTTTTATTTGTAGTAGTGAAGAAAAGAAAGACAGAATTGCCTCTTTCTTTTGAAGACAACTTTCAGTCTGCCCATGGTGCCTAAAGTGATGTAAATAATTTAATTTACTCACATCTGCACCTGGGATCCAGAATTGGAATCCAGAAATGTAAATGTGTACTTTAACTGGGCTGGACTACATATTAAGAATTACCAAAAAGAAGCCTTCTAGGGTTCTAAGCCTACATCCCAGGAGTAGAAATCCCAAGGTAAAGTAGGCTGACTGGCACTGGGCTGAAGTCTATAAGAACGAACAGAGAACATTAACTAAATTACAAAAAAAGGGGTATAAGAAGACAGGGGACATGATTTTGTACAGTGTAGACTACTAAAACAGGCAAAGAGAGCTTATCCATTAACTTTTTGTTGTTGTTGTTGTTGTTTGTGGCACTAGGGATTGAACCCAGGGCCATGTATATGCTAGGCAAGTGCACTACCACTGGGTCACATCCTCAGTCTTCATCCCTCTAACTCTTAACTGTATTCATCTTTCAAAACTATAAAGCTCTTTAAAGAACCAAGTAGTAGTGACACACTCAGTAAGTGAAAACCTTAAGAAGGCCAGAGACTATAATAAATGTGTAAGTTTATACAAGCTTATTAAAACATACCTAAGGGAGAAACAAACACAAATAGCATTTCAGTTATAAAACCTTTCAACATATATACATTTCCATTTTCTCCTGTCACTTAGAATTTACTTAAAAATGTACATGGCAAGAGTTCATTTAAACCTTGTAAATCCTAGAAATCAAAAAATATCACTGTTACTCCAAAGAACAATCTACATTTTTACACTATTAGAGAATCCTTTGACCTTATGCAGAAATTACTAGTTCTGTACTGAAAGGAGACTGAAAACCATAATATAAACTATAATCCCCCTACTCTCCCACCAGAAGATGTTGTAGAAACAGAGTGGACAAGCCACCAATATTAAAATACACTTCCCAGGATTAACCATGAGCTATAAAACATACTTGTTGTACATGTAATGCTGCTTTACAGAACAAGCAGAAAGCTTTTTTATTTTTATTTTCTTAAAATGTTTCAAAGCACATAACAACAGGCTTAAAGAGATAAAGGCAAAGAAAGAGAAAGAGAGAGCCTTAGAGTAATGAGACATTACCTTTGGAGCGCACGGTGTAACACTCTTTCTGTAAATTTTACACAAAAATGGCAAGAAATAAATTGTAATACACTTTTAAGACAAGACTGAATCTATGTTTTAATATCAATATAACTTTGAAATTAAATATTTTAGAGTTTAATGCAAAGCAAGAAAGCTTTTTAAAATGGAGGGCTCTAAATTTTCTTTCACAAAGGATATTTATGTAGAGATGATTTATGCTTAAAAAATAGCACTGTGGTTAAAGCAGGAATCTGCTCAGATCATTAATAATCTAACATAAAAGTGCTGATAGATAAATAATGATTAACAAAACATTACATTTCCTTTCACAAGTCCCCCAAACTAAATAAGGCAACTAACATCTTCTTCAAATGAGAATAAAATTACTGAGTATAAGCATAAATATGCCCAGGAGCAATTAACACTAGTCAAAAGTTAAAAAAAAAAAAAAAATTCACTGGAAAAAACTGAGTTAAGATAATTCAAAATAAAGTTTCAAGGAACTTTTTACTAATTCACTTCTAATAATTAAAGAATCAACCATGTTTGTACAATTTGACCTTTTTGTCAGTTATATATCACAACAGACCACTTTCAGGAGGTGTTGAGTAAATGTAACATACACTTTTAAGTCAAGTCACTGAACATACTAATAAAAAATAATAAAGCAGCATAACTAGAATTTTAGGGATTTTCTCAGAGGATAAAAATGCAAGAGAGATGAAAGTATAAGAGTGTACTAAAAGGAGACTGAAAACCATAATATAAACTATAATCCCTCTACTCTAGAGGGATTATAGTTTATATAAAATATAAACTATAATCTTGGCTATAGTAAATAGTTTTCCTATCTAGTCTCTGATTTTCCACATTTTTCAAAGAACACACACTGCTCAATTTTAACTGTAAATGTATCTACTACTACTACTTAGATTAAAAAAAACAAACAAACCCTATTCTGCCATGGACAAAAAGCTTGATGGGTGCTTTAGACATATTAACTCCTGAAATATTTAAAAATAAGTTTTAATTTCTTGTAAATGATACATGGATTAGTGTCAAAAGAACATGTTTGAAAGAATGTGGGGTTTCATGAATACTGTAAAAAATAAGTACTCCACGTATAAAACAGTACAAAAAAAGGAAATAAAGATAACCTATTTCTAACTTAGCTGTTAACATGCAATTCTCTCGGTTCAACTCCTGAAACTATGACACTGAACGGAAGAGGCACCAAACTGTATCTAATGATGAAGCTTTTATTAGGGCAACAGAAACTAACATAGTCACCTCACAATGCTCTACCTATGTATCCCAAAGTCACCAAAATATAAGAGCTTTCTAAAATTCGGCACTAGTATTAAGGTAATCAAAACGACAAAAACTACTAGATACAAAATTTCTTCCATGTTGCTGATACGTGTGCCACATAAACCCTAAGTAATATGAAGCCTGAATTTTAGGGATGATATTTGATAATCAGAGAAGCTGGCTTATAGGTTAAGACTCATATACATCTGACAAATAAAAAAGGAAAAAAAAGATTCACACACATTTTAGCTCATGAAAAACTCCAAAACTAACATGCAAAGGTTTAATCTCCACCCCCCAAAAAGGAAGGTTTAAAAAGCTAGAATTTCTCAGATTATTAACACTTACTAGCATTTTTTTCCTCACAAAATTAATGATAAGTGGGTAAAAACAACATTTCTATCCTCAATCTACCCCAAATGTTAACATAGCTTTAAAAAATACCTTAAAACCAACTGCCCTTACCTCCCTCTTTGCTCTGGTATCCTGAAATGATGAGCACTCACCTCTCATTCAGGTGGGTAGCCTCTTGCAAGTCTGTTTTTTAAATGATGTCAAACAATTCTAGAGCATCAAATTCCACTGCCCCAACACACACACACACACAATCTCACACACACTCTCTCTCTCTCTCTCACTCGTTTTGTGACAGATAAAATGTAACAGGACTGAGGTGTAGCTCAGGACTAGAACACATGCCTAGCATGCACAAGGCTCTGGCTTCAATCCCCAATATTGCTGTCTCCCAAACTGTTTAAGGGTCAAAGCGTGGCTTTTCCATATCATCTTGTTTACTTATATTTTTATAATTATCATGACTACTGACACTAGCCAGCAAGAGGAACTGTTCTCTAAAGTTCTGCAGGTTTCTCTACTCGATGGCTGTGACATAAAGCCTACACAGACTAATATTCTTTAAGCAACTCATGGACTGCTGCTCCTGATTTAGATAAGATGGGCCTTAAGCTTCTTTGAGACACCTTTCAGACTGATGAAACTTAGGCAAATATAAATATTTCCTTCAGGCAAGACAATGTTTGCATATAAACATTCCACATATTCAGAAACTTGGGAGCATTTTACAAAGTATTTATTCCTTTTATGACAACTTCCACATCAAAATGTTTCATCTTTAAAAGTAGGAACAGATACTTAACAAAAAAGAAAAGTTAAAAAAGAACTCAAGGTATATAGGAAACAAAACATAACCAAGGCTTTTGATAGCTAGTGTCCTATCTAAGAAAGGTCATTTAATGACAAAATATAAGCTATGTACCTAATCTTAATTCTGTCTTATTCCACATCTTTACCTTTTCAAATAATGCATATAAAACGGTAAAAATTAGATCCATAATTATTACTAACCAGCAAAAAGGAAAAAGGTTTCCCCAAATATCACTTTCTCAGCAAAATGCTTGCTGTCTCTAATACTTAACTAAATTCAGAACAGAGACATTAACAAAATTATGTAGCTGATAGTGTGCAGCATTCTTTCCCTAACAATTTCTTTCATATTATGAATCAAGTTTCTATAATCTGGATTTTCCATGGTTCTTCTTCCTTATTTAGCATTACCTGTAGAATGAAAAGGTTGTTTTAGATGATTTCTAATTCTATTTCTACTCTAAGACTATGATTCTATGGCTTTTATTTATTTTTGCAGAGCTGGGGATTAAACCCAGGGCCCTACACGTGCTAATTAAGTACTCTATCGCTGAGCTACGTGCCCAACCCTTTCTATTTTGTTTTGAGACAAGATTTCACTAAGATACCCAGGCTGGCCTCTAACTCGCAACTCCCAAGCAGCTGGGTATAGGTATGTGTCATAAACCTAGCTCGAGGTCTTTGAATTCCTTAAAAAAATGATTCAAATGAACAAATCATTGTTTCCTTAATGATTTGTGGAGACAGTGGCATATACCACTTATTTCATGTTTGAGAACTATCCCAAAAAGAATTAGTTTTCTTCTATATAAGCCTCCAAAAGCAAAAGTCATTAAGACTAACCAGCAGCAGATATAAGGAGTTACTGTAAAATGTACAAATAGCTTTATATAAAAATCTGATTTTCATCACATGTACAATTATCCCAGTCAAAGAAAGCAATATATGCAAAATTATGTTGAATAAAAATGACATATGCCTTAGAAGGGGAGTTGTTAACCGTGTAAAACAAGAATTCACAAAGCACATGAATCCTTGTGCAACACTGTGCCAAGAATCACACTAACAGCACCAAATTTAGCCCGTAGGAAATGTAGAACAACAGATTTATAACATAAGCTACACTTAAGCAAAAATATATGAAAAGTCCTCATTAAGCCTATTAAAACATGAACTATAAAGGCAGTCCTTTTCAACATCACTTCTTTAGCTATCCTTTATTTTTCAGATTTCAGAACTGCTGCTAAAGGTGTCCCTAGGAAGGGCTGTGGTAATAGGATAAAAGGCAGTGGGAAGCCATCACTTAGCTTTATGACCATCACAGCTATTATCTATGATAACATAACACAACTTAAACACTGTACCATACACTTTTTTACTACTTTCAACTCCAAAAGGATTTGGGCTTGTGAACCATGAAGTTTCAAAGATTTTTTATGGGTCACCATATCCACTTTACCTACTCTTTCCACAAATGCAAAGATGTGTTTTATTCAGAAATGTGAATGTTAGTTTGATTTTATCCTGCATCTCATGATATTGGTATTTTCAGCCATCATAAGGCAACAGCACAAACACAAGTTTCTTAAAAAAAAAAAAAGAAAAAAAAAAAAAAGGTGGATGAGGATTTTGTGTACACGTGTACAAAATTACTCTTAACTGTTAAACTTTTTTCCAGAAATAAACTTCAGACTGAATTTTCATGAGATAATAATAAGCAGGAAATTTTCTTTTCTTTCTTCTTGTTTTTTTGTTTTTAATTTTTTTAATGGTAGTGGAGGAACCCAGGTGCACTTTACCACTGAGCTCTATCCCCAGCATTTTTTTTTTTTTTAATTTTTGCAACAGGGCTAAGTTGCCCGGCTGGTCTCCCGGGTTGCTGGGATTACAGGCTTGTACCACTGTACCCAGTGAAAATTTTCTTTTGATCACAAGCTCATAGTGCCACATGAAAATGAGTTTACAATTTTTAATCCTAACTTATTGATGTTAAAATTTCACTTGACAGTCCTCTTCAAAAATAGCAATCCAATGTAAAAGTAGGCCATGCTGAAAATAGTAATGGTTTTTACTAAACATTCCTAGAAAAGAGTTATTAACTAAATAACACAAAAATAAGATACTTCTATGTTTTCTGAAGAGAATCTCACAGACTATGTCTTAATTATTAAGTGAAGTGCAGCATCTTTAATTCACTTTGTAGACAAACTCATCTACATGTGATAATGGCAAGAAGCTGCTGCTACCTGATAAATCAAATTCTAAATGTAAAGATATAAAAAAAGGAAATCTAAAAGAAACTTTAGAGCCCTCAGATGGTAGCTTCTTGACCAATGAGTAGTTTTTCATGTTCAGAGTTCAGATAAGCTTAAAAATGGAAATGGGAAACCTCAGAGTAAACAGTTTATACATTAAGTCATTACAAAAAAGTTTTAAAAATATTTCTATTTTTTATTGGCCCTTAAGAATGTTAAGAATAAAAAACTACTCTAATAAACACATATTATAACTAATAAGCTATGGGATCAAAACAAGATACAGGAACAACTGTCTTAGGATTTTTTCCTGTATAACTCCAAGCATAATCATCTTTTATCAGCTTTCCATTTTTAGGACATTCTTAGGAATAGAATGTCCCTTATCTGAACATTATCAGATCATATTGGAAATCTATTTTTTTAGACAAATTTAAAATATGAGTTTATATGAATAATTTGGTCCTTTAAAGACAGGGAAGCGCCCTTCATACTCATCCATTCAGAAAGATGTCAAAGAAAACTTTTTCTGATAAACCATGAATAAAATATTTCTCCAACGTATACAGGATAAGTGAGACTTTCAATCAAAAGCATTAAACCTCATGCTGCACACAACTATCTTTATTCCATATGATGGGATTGTAATTAAAATAGGTTTTAGAGTACATTTAGACAAAAATTTAAATTTTTGAAAATGCTGGTTCAACAGCAAATCACCTATTTCCATATGACATCAGGAAATAATGGTACCTCTCTGAAAATTAGCTCAAAGAGCAACAGTAAGAGAGAAAAATAAGTATACAATGGTTTATTAAAACCAACTGCTTTCCATGCTGAAGGTACATCTATATGGTCCTATACTATGAAGAATTTTTAAATGTGCATCAATAGTTTATATTCCAATCCAGTTTTCATAAACCAAGTTATCAAATTTGGTAAGGGCCAAAGCCAATTTATTTTCTCATGTCAACAGCATAAATAATATATATCTTTAAGTTACATTTTTTAAGTTCCATTCTTCAAATCCAGGATGTATGCTGAATGCTGAGGTGGTTGTTAGAGATTACCAGTTACTATATAACATTAGAAATTAATAATAAAACCCAAGTTGACAGAATTTTAGCATTAAAGTTGCTTTAACTATACCATCTTTCTCATGAACAGCGCTTCTCTGTTTAGGAAAAGCTCATCTCTGAATTATGCCTACTCACATGAAAAACTGGGAACCATTGGTATGTTTCCCTCGATTTGCCATTGACAAAAGGAACGCTCTGTCATGTTTGAGAATAAAGTTTTCATCTGTTTGAAGAAAACACAAATACGTCAGTCTCCCAATTATAAGACACTTTTAAAGTAATGCTCAAGTAATAAATAGAAAGCAAAGGATGAAATTCCTCTTCTGGTCAGTACAGATACTTGACAATATTTAGGAAAAAATTTTTCAACTAATCAAAAAAGAGCATAAAAATGCCAAAAGATACTAATGAAAGCCTTAAAGAAAAGAACATATATTTAATATTTTATACAAACAGCCTTAGAATAGTCACTTTTTGTAGTAACATACTTGGCTAAGCAGTACATAAGCTATTAACTTGCAGGAAAAACTAATAAGGAAATTTTTAGATAAATCTCTACAGTAAAATTCATTTCTTCCAAAATTTCCAATTAGCCTGCCAAATGTACTATATATGGGTGTTTAATAATCCTTTTATTTGTTTAATTTTCATATGGTAAATTATTATTCAACTGAGTTGAAGTTATAAGAGCAAAAAGAATTAGATATTTTAAGTTTTAAGGACATGTCTAAATTAAGTATATGGATTATCAATCAGATCACAAAATTATCTAAGGAATTAACTTTTGTAAAAATAAAAATTGAAATGGCAAAATACAATTTTAAGATATAAAAGTATCTGCCACAAGGAACAACCACATTAAAGTGGCCTACAGCATTAAATTTTAAATTGCTAAATGCAGATAGAAGCAGCTAAAGAGCTGTTTCTTACTCATTTAGAGGAAAAAAATTCACCATAAAGATCACTTAGAGATCATATTAATTCCAGCAGAAACACCCTTATTAACTTAAAATTCCTTTTGACATTCATACAAACAAATCTTTCTTTAGAACAAACAGAAACATAGAAAACTTGAAAACATGATTACCTTGGGAACAGGCTTCTGAAAAAGAGTAGTAATCCATTTTCTCCCAAAGGAAATATAAAAGACTATTATAACACTGAAGCTTTTATAGCATTAAAACCTAGTAAGATTGGATCCCATTATAAATTTCTGCAACTGACTTTTCTAAGGCTTTTTGGGGCAAGTGCAATAGTTAGATTTATGCAAATGCTACTACTGTAGGAATAAAATACCATCATATATTTCTAGTATACAAAAGAAAACATACAAACCTTTGAGAAAGAAGAAAATACCAATTTTTATTCAAAGAAATTGCTTGGCTTAGGGGGAAAAAAAACAGCTAGATTCTTTCCCCTGATATGGAACGAATAACTCATTGGGAAAGGAAAAAAAAGATACACATATACTTATGAAATAACATAAAATTATTTTCCAAGTCTTCAAGCAATATAGAAATCCAGCCACAACCTGACCCAGACTGTCCATAAATTTATTAGGAAGGGTGCAAGGGAACAGAATTGGAGTTTGTGTTACTGAGCTTTGTTCTCTTACCTTTTCATTTTGCAAAAGACCACATTCTCTATAAACAAAAGAATATGTTGACAGTTTTAGGCAGGAAGATAGGAGTTTTCATGAATATAGTTGCCTAACCTCCATGCTGAAAGTCATGTTTAACCATAAAGTTAGCCTTAATTAATCTTGTCAATTAAAAGTTATATTACAATATAATTTATCCCCAAATTCATGCAAATAAAGTATTTTCATGCAGCATTAGTTTCATGCAAAAAGTGAACTATAAGTAAACCTCTTTTCATTAAAAGTATATGACCAAACTTGCTTTAATATCAGAACTGAAACAAAAGACCATAAAATATTAGGCCTTACCTTTAAAATATCCACCATAAATTGATTCTCCACCTTTTCCATTACCTGTAAATAATGAGCTATATTAAGCCATACTGAAAATTAAAAATGTACTAATACATATAGATTATTTTGAATGGTTTTAATTTGCTGAAGGAAACCGTGAACTTTATAAGTGGTGCATATAACCATAACTTAAGAGTCCTCAATTAACTTCATCTTTAAAATATTATAATATCATTTTTAAAAAATGACTCTAGGACCCACTTATTTCAAGCATTAATCACACCAACAAAATTCTAGAATAAATTCAATTGGACAGTACTTTAGCATTCATTTTAAGGGTATTTATCACATAATTGTAATATTACTAAAATAAACTACATAAAAGCAAGTTAAATGTCATAGTATCTTATGTTTTCATATATTTTGGATCCATAGCATCTGTCCATCCCACAACTATGCACCAACCATATATATAACATTTCAATTATTCTGATATGATATTTCAATTAAAAAGTAATAATGAGATCTTTAAAAACTGACAGATGGAATTGAGAACATAACTTTTAGCTCTACCTTCACTGAAATCCCCACCCTGAATCATGAAGTTTTTAACCACACGGTGGAATGTAGAACCTTTATAACATAACTTCTTCCCAGTTGTTTTCCCAAGGCCTTTCTCCCCTGGGGGGAAAACAGAAAAAAATCGAAGTTTAGCTACAAACCCATCCTTCCAAGGAAAAGAACCAACCAATTATTCCACTGCCAAATCTCTCCTGTTTTTAGTTGGTATTTTAAGAGATTAAAAAAAATAAATGATGTGACAATTTAAAAACATACGTATACAAGCAAATCAAAGTAAACAATACAAAGCAGTTGTTAGCTCACACTCTACATGCTACAAGAGAGAAAACTGGGGATGTTTATTTCTCTATAAACGAATGGGATCAAGGAAGTTGATGCAAAGATTGTGTGTGTGTGTGAAGAAGTACGAATTTTACATTTTTAGTTTGCTATTTCTCATTTTAAACTAATATTATCTCCATTTTTCTACTTATTTAGGACATAAATCCAATTATACACAATAAAGAACAATTTTATTATGTTCTACCTCTCCATCTTCTAGCCTTAAATTTGTTTTTTTCTTTTCTTTCTCTGTGTGTATGTTTCTAGGGATTGAATCCAGAGAGCTCATTCTACTACTAAGCTAGACCTCCAACTCTTTTTACTCTTTATTTAAAGCAGGTTTCACTAAGTTTCCAGGGCTGGCCTCAAATTTGCAATCCTTCTGCCTCAGTCTCCTAAGTAGTTGGGATTACAGGTGTATGCCATTACACTTGGCTAGCCCTATATTGCTTCTGAAATCTGAAGTGCTAAATTTGTAAAATACTGAAATTTGTAAAGTTCTACCAAAACAAATCGATTTTAAATGTCTATTATTTTATAAACTACAATGTACAGAAGATTCCATCACATGAAGCAGATTCTCACTTTCTTTTTCATTTTTAAGACCATTTCTTTCTTTTCCCTCTTATGAAATGCTTTCTTAATTTCACATAGGTTGGTATGATTATGTTTTTGGTTGCAAAAGCCATTTCCAAAGACCTTTATTTTTTCAGGAAAATATCTATTCTGTTAAAGGTAATACTATGCTGGGAGGGGGAGGGGGAGGGAGAGAAAGAGAAAGAGAGAAAGAGAGAAAGAAAGAAAAGAAAGAAAGAAAGAAAGAAAGAAAGAAAGAGAAAGGAAGAAAGAAAGAAAGAGAAAGGAAGGAAGGAAGGAAGGAAGGAAGGACGGACGACATGCCTTGACTTCTCATCAGAAATAATTTAAAAATTCACTTACCTGAGCATAGGCAAAGGAAGTTTTTGCATGTTTTTGGACATATGTCTGAGAAGAGCTGAAACATAATGCGACCAACTGAAATAAAACACATGGGGAAGAAAAACCAATAAGCAAATTGATTATATATACCACATTATATATAGGAAAAAGAAAATAAATAATTTGAAAGCCCATTTTTTAAATTCTTTTTAATTTCTAAAGAGTTACTGGGGAAGAATTTAACTGAGAGATATCAAGTAAAAAGAGTTCCACTTTTTTTGTTTGTGGTGCTGGAGATCAAATCCATTTACTCTTTTTATTAGTAAGAAGCCAAAATCATTCCAGTCCTAAAACTATAGGATGTTAAGTGTCTTTTACCGGGGCCCTGAATATCATATCCCTTTTAGTACCTTACCTGAACTATGAACCATATTTAAGGCTTTTTTGTGGTGGTGGTGCCAGGGACTGAAACCAGGACCACATGCATGCTGGGCAGGCATTCTACTAGTGACCCATATCCCACAGCCACTTTTTATTTTTTGGTATCAGAGATTGAACCCAGAGGAGCTTAACCACTGAGCCAAAACCCCAGCCCTTCTTTTGTTTCAAGACAGGGTCTCACTAAGTTGCTGAGACTGGTCTTGAACTTATGATCCTCTTGCCTTAGTCTCCCTAGTTGCTGGGATTAGAGGCATGTGCCACTGCAACCAGTAGAATACTCCTTTTGTTTAAATATTTTTAGTTGTAGATGGGCATAATTCCTTTATTTTATTTATTTATTTAGTAGTGCTGAGGATTGAACTCAGTGCCTCGCACATGCTAGGCAAGCACTCTACCACTAAGCTACAACTCCAGCTCCCAGAATATTCTTAATTAACAGTTGCATAACCTATAATTCCAGCAGCTTAGGAGAACTTGAAGTTCAAAGACAGCCTCAGCAACTTGGCAAGGCCCTGTCTCAAAATAAAAAGTGAATAAAGGGCTAGGGATGTGGCTCAGTGGTTAAATAGCCTTGGATTCAATCCCCAGAGCCAGCTTCCTGAACTGTACCACCCACACTTAATATTCATATTCTATTCCCCAAAAAAGCAGAAAGAGAACAGATCATGTTTCCCCAGAAGAACTAATACTTTCTACAATAACTAAGAAATGAGAAGTCTGCAACTTTGATTTAACCGTGCCATAGAGAAATAGGTCACAAATTTGATCTCAGGGAGTCCCTTACATTTGGATCTTAGCCCAAAGGCTGAGAAGTAATAAATACTCCTTTAAACTCTTCAAAGCAATTGAGACTGTATATGTAGACTATGTCCGATGCTATTTATCATATTATAAATCCAAACTCAAGACAATTTTAGAACACAATACACAAGCACACATTCCATTCACTGTGAGAGCAGTGATGCCACAAGTTACAAGTGGTGTGATTGCTAGAAAATGGGAGAGAATGAGAGCTAATACTATCTTAACATAAAAAGTTTTACTTTAAAAAACTTACTTGAAAGGGTCTTAATAAAATTGGAAAAGGAGTTTTAATTTATAATTAGTCTTCGGAGTCCCTTTCCCCCTTATTTAACAAAATCTTTTTCAGTATGAATATTTTTATTTATTCAGATTTAATAGAGTAAGTCAGAATGAATTGTGGGTCAAATGTAAGTCATATTTGGTACAGACACGACATCACTTGATTTACTCTATGCATCATTATGGTTTTAATTTACTCCTGACCATCTCATTCAGTTACTTTAAGGACAAAACAAACATACTGGATTACAAATATCTCTAATGCATAAGTGGGATCATAAATGACATCATATGACAAGATTTTCCTCTGTCAACATTCTGAGCCTATAGTTTTAATGAAGCCAAAGTCCGAAGCAATTTCAAAAATTTGAAGCTGATCTTGAAGAAAATAATGGAGGAAAAGGGGAAGATTTTTAAGTTAGGAATAATGTATATAAAGTCATGTCAGAATCTTGAAAAATCTATGTATCTATATTAAATATCACTTTTATGTATATTTTATACCAGTATAACAAAAGTATTTTTTTTAGTTGTTAATGAACCTTTATTTTATTTATATGTGGTGCTGAGAATCGAACCCAGTGCCTCACCCATGCTAGGCAAGTGCTCTACCACTAAGCCACAACCCCAGCCCAACAAAAGTATTTTCATCAATCCTTATAATCTCTGGCAAAATTTCATCATACACGTTCTTTGTGCAAACATGTCGGGAGGAGCACAAGAAGCAGCACCCAGATGCTGCAGTCAACTTCTCAGAGTTTTCTAAATGCTCAGAGAGGTGGAAGACCACATCTGCTAAGACGAAACAAAAACATGAAGACATGGTAAAGGCAGACAAGGCCCATTATGAAAGAGAAATGAAAACCTTTTTCCCTCCTATAGGGGAAACAAAAAAGTTCAAGGATCCTAATGCATCCAAGAGATCCCATCAGCTTTCTTGTTCTAAGTATCACCTAAAAATCAAAGGAGAACATCCTGGCCTGTCTATCCATTGATGTCGCAAAGAAATTGGAAGAGGTATGGCATAACATTGTTGCAGATGACAAGCAGCCCTATGAAAAGAGGGCTGCTAAATTGAGGGGAAAATATGAAAAGGATATTTCTGCCTACCAAGCTAAAGGAAAACCTGACAGGGCAAAAAAGGGAGTGTTTCAGGTTGAAAAAAGCAAGAGAAGGGGCTGGGGATGTGGCTCAAGCAGTAGCGCGCTCGCCTGGCATGCGTGCAGCCCGGGTTCGATCCTCAGCACCACATACAAACAAAGATGTTGTGTCCGCCGAAAACTAAAAAATAAATAATAAAAAAATTCTCTTTTAAAAAAAAAAAAAAACAAGAGAAAGAAGGAAGAACAGTACACAAAGAAGATAAAGAGCACAAGGAGTAAGTTGGTTCTAGTGCAGGTTTTTTTTTCTTGCCTACAGAGTATTTAACCCCCCTGTATATAAGTCACTCCTTTTTTTTTTTTAATTTTAGTTGTACACAATACATTTATTTTGTTTATTTATTTTTATGTGGTGTTGAGGTTTGAACCCGGGGCCACGCACATGCTAGGCAAGTGCTCTACCGCTGAGCCACAACCCCAGCCTCTAAGTCACTCTTTTTAAAGAAAAAAATTAAAAGTGTAGGGCTGTATAATGTTTGTGTTAAAACTATACAGGGTCCTTTTTTGTATACATACTGCCAAACGTGTCTTTAGATAGTCCTGTCCTGGTGGTATTTTTTCTTTTGGTTCTGGGGATTGAACTCAGGGATGCTTTACCAATGAGGTACATCCCCAGATCTTTTTATTTTTTATTTTGAAACTGGGTCTTGCTAAAATACTGAGGCTGGTCTTGAACTTGTGATCCTCCTGCATCAGCCTCCCCAGTCACTGGGATTATAGGCACATGCCACCCTACCCAGCTTCCTGGTGGTATTTTCAATAGACACCAACTTTGTCTGGCACAGTATGCGCGTTAAAAACTAGCACAGAAATTTAAAGCACGTTCTTGTTGGTGCACGGAACAAATTATGGGAAGCTTTTTCATCTTCAGGTATCTTTGATACAGCTTATAGTGTTGTTTTTATTAAATGAATACCATTCTGTAATTGAAAAAAAAGTTGTCACAGTTTTGTTGACATTCTGAATGTTTTGAAGTAAACACCATTTTTAAATTCAAAAACAAACAAACAACAATGACAAACTACCAAAATGCAGATCCTCGAAACAAGACAGGAAAAACCAAGATCCAGGTTTGTCAATCCTGATTCAACCACTAGGTGTCAGGAATAAAATCAGCAAGTACAAAGACCAAGTAAAACTGAACATCACCTTGCAATATTTTTTTCTAGTCAAGCAACTCTAGAATAACAAGGATTGTTTAGAAAACATCATAGTAGTCACATCACATGGCTTAGTGATAGAGCTAAGGCTCATATGCAGCTTTACTAGTTGAGCCTATACTGTTCTTACTAGACATTAATAGACATTGTTTGCTTTTCTACAATCTGAGATGTATCTCTCATTTTTATTAGAGTAAAAGTATGTAATAAATAAATATTTTGAATGACTGAAGATATACAAGACTATTTCAAATTATTAAATAAATTGGATATCCAAAGAAAACATTACATTGTAGGACATGACATATTATATAAGGCAAGAAAAGCACACTGCCCAACTAACTACAAACAAGGATTGAGGATAAGAGCAAAGGTAGGAAAAGATCACACTGGCTAGGCAAAGAGCAAAAAAATAGGAAGAAATTAAGAAACAGGAGCAACATTTCAATAAAATCAGGCCAGTTGATCAAATAATTCTGTGTTATCTCAAAAAGTCCAACAGTATACAAGACACAAATTCCAAGGAGTTCACATTTTAGCTAAGAATGACAAATAGAAATACAGTTGCTACACAACATGGCAAGCCATCAGTGGGATGAACAAAGTTTCCTTCTGCATTCATAGATTCAACCAACCATGGATGGAAAATACACTTTTTTTAAAAAAATTTTTTTGGGTATTGAGTTAGTGCTCAACACTTGAATAACACTCAAAACAAAATTATTCAAGGGCAGAGATTTATAAAATAAAACTTTCACAAATGAAGGAATACTTAAATATACAGATCAAAAAGATCACTGACTACCAGGAAAATTATTACAAGTGGAGCAACACCAAACAAGGCTTAACAAAGCTATTTAGTTTCAGAGATATAAAGGAAAGAATCTTTTTAACACCCAGGCAGTAGAATCACATTGCTTGCAAAGAAAAAAAATGTAAGGCCAGTTTCAAACACTTTATAGAAGCTGGAGACAACAGAGCACTATCTGCCATCTTCAATGGAAGAATATGCTATGAACCAATAAGTTTATAACTAGCAAAGGAAATACGATAATCAGATTTTATCTCAAAGAATATATGTGAATATGTAACTTTGAGATGAGTCAAAGAACTAATGAATAAGAAAGAACTAGTAGGACAGGAGTACCATTGGGAACTGAGTCTACTGTAATACCAAATTAAACCTAAATAACTGAAAATTATTCAAAAAATATAGGGCTGGGGTTGTGGCTCAGTGTTAGAGCACTCACCTAGCATGTGTGAGGTACTGGGTTCGATCCTCTGCACCACACAAAAAATAAAGGTATTGTATCCATCTACAACTAAAAAAAAAAAATTTAAAAAAAAAAAATCAAACAGTTCAGCTGGGCGCAGTGGCACATACCTAAAATCCCAGAGGATTGGGAGGCTGAGGCAGGAGGATCCCAAGTTCAAAGTCAGTCTCATCAACTTACCGAAGCAACTTAGTGAAATCCCATCTCAATTTTTTTTAAAAAAAAGAGGCCAAGGATGTGACCCAGTGGGTTTAATCCCTGGTGCCATAAATAAATAAATAATAAAAATCAAACAATCCAAAACGATATAGAATGAGAAGTCTTGTTGCCATTCCCATAAACAGGTATTTGCTTTCACTAATCTCATGTGTGTTTCCTCCAGTTTATTTTCATACACGAGAAAGTATTATTTATTTTTGTATTTCTTCCTTTTAAAAAAAAGCTTGTAGTGCATATGTAATAAATTTTATTTAATAATAAATTTAATTTAAATAAATTTATTTACTTAATAATAAATCATGAAAAACTTATTTTATCTGCAATGTAAAAAATAAGTTAAATTGAAAGGAGGCAATAAGGACTCACAGTGTCAAAAAACAAGAGGGGGTTGAGTCTTTGCTGAAGATGACAGAGTAAGTAAAGATTACACTTACTTAGACAAGTAACTACTTTTAGAACTAAAAATGTATTACACATTTTTCCAGCTTCTATGACTGAAGGGGAACCAACCTATAGTAAAATATATAAAATGAAGGAAATAAGAAAACAAACAAGAAATAAGTTAAGAGAAGACCAAAATAGCTCTGTAATTATTCAGCCAACTAAACTTTTTTCATGACTTGTCAATCAATACTGACTTTTAAAAGTATTTTTAGATGGTATAAACAAAAACTCAGAAATTATTGGCTCACATAATTAGATAACAAGGATATTTGTGCAGATTAGAGAATTAAAGATCCAGGATGTAAGGGATTAAGAGCAGATGTTAGAGCTGCCAGGTTTCAGGAGATAGTAAATATCATTGCTTTGTCCCAGTCAGTGCAAGAAGCCCAGAATATTTTCATTGGCAAATAAGACTAAAGATAAATTTAATAACTCAAGAAGATAAAGAGAAATAACAAAATTTGGGGAAAGAATTATATGAAAGCACAGATTATAACTCCATGCTAACACAGACTATAAAAGAAACCCAAGAAAGAAATTAAAATGGTTATTCAAAGGAGTGCTGTTAAATAACTTCAGATAATCATTGAACTATTTTTAATCTCCAAGTAACACTAAAGTGTAACTGCTTCAGAGCAGAGAAAAAGATGAAAAGCTTAACAAATATTATTAAACAAAATAAGAACTAAAACCAAAGACAATATATAAAACAAATTAAGACTTGGGTGGCTAAGGCAAGAGGATCACAAGTTTAGTGCCAGCCTCAACAACTTAGTGAGGCCCTATGTAGCAAGACCGTCTCAAAATTAAAAAATAAATAAATAAAAAGGGCCGGGGATGAAGCTCAGTGGTAACAGTCCCTGGGATCAATCCCCAGTACCAAAATAAAATAAAACCCCTAAATATTAATCTCATTTAAAAAGATATACCATTTATATTAAGAAATCTATTAATATAATTGAAATGAAGGAAAAACTTTATAAAATCTTATGATATAAATCAAAACAGAATTTAATGAAATTCAACAGTCATTCCTGGGCATAACACACATTCTCAGATACTCTTCAAATCATCAGCCAGTATCATATTTATTGGTAAAACACTAGTTTAGCATTAATTCTATTAAAGTTAAGAACAAGTGCTTGTTAGCATACTATTATTTAATGTTCTAGAAATTCTAGCCAACATAAATAGAAAAAAGAACAATGTGACTGATATACAAATTAGAAAGCATTTGTGTCACTATTTTAAGAACATTAAATGTATACCTGGAAAACTCAAAAGAACCAATTGAAATAGTAACAGAGATAATGAAGTTGTTATTTATCCTAAGACCAACAAGAACTAATCAAAAAACTAACAGAATAAAAAAAATCACATCCTCTATAACCACAAAAAAAAACATTCTAGCTAGTTACATAAAAGTACAGGACAAAATTACAACAACTGAGAGGCTTTAAAGGCAACTTGAATAAAAAAGAGAAATACCTTCTTCTTGGATAAGACTCAAAACTGCAAGTATGGCAAAACCCCCCTAAAGTAACCCATTTTAATTTAATCACAACCTACAAAAATACTAATGAGATTTCTGGAGGAACTTAACAAAATTATTCTGAAGGTTTTTTGGGAAAAAAATAAGCATGCTATTTCCTTCTTGTTGAACTTTTTTAAAAAATATTTTTTAATTGTTGATGGACCTTTATTTTATTTATTTGTATGTGGTGCTGAGAATCGAACCCAGTGCCTCATGCATACTAGGCAAGCGCGCCACCACTGAGCCACAACCCAGCCCAGCCCCCTTCTTTTAGAACTTTTTATTTTGAAAATTTTAAATCTACAAAAATGTTTCACCATATTTACTTTATTTCTCCCTTTCTACACATAACTTTTTTTTTTTTCCTGAAATAAACCAAAGGTTAAAGACACAACATTCATCCTTAATTACTTTAGCATATAGTCCTAAAAATATAGGTATTCTCTTGGGCTGGGGTTGTGGCTCAGCGGTAGAGTGCTTGCCTAGCATGCATGGGGTACTGGGTTCGATTCTCAGCATCACATAAAAATGAAATAAAGATATTGTGTGAAAGAAAGAAAGAAATGTAGAAAGGTATTCTCCTACTTAACCTCAATGCTATAATCACATCCAAGAAATGTTAATCACAATATAGTCTAACACATGTTGTAGCATTATTAGGAATAAAGTATTGGGGTTTTCCCTGGTTCCTGGCCAAGCGCTCCTAAAACCCTCATAATTTGGTCTTTCTCTCCAGTTTCTGATAAAGAGCTTCAAAATCCCTTGGAATTTTCTGGGTGATAGGAACATCTTTTGGTCTATAGAGACAATTCTTGGCACAGCTTCAGGAGCATTAGGAGGGTGACTGGTTACCATAAAGATTATGCCACAGACCCAGAACTTTTAGCCCCACTCCTAACCATCAAGAAAGGACAGGGGTTCAAGATTAAGTAATAACTTATTGATCTATTTGATGAAACCTCCATTAAAACACCTAAATAAGAGTTTGCAGAGTTTCCAGTTTGGTGAGTTCAGTGAGGTCTTCAAAGAGAAGGCATAAAAGGTCCACACACTCCCTACCCCCATACTTTGCTGTATGTATCTCTCCTATTTGGAAATTGCTTCTGAGTTGTACAAGTAACAACCTATTTGGTTGTTGGAGTAGGCTGAGTTGTGACCTGCTGTAGCAGATTATCAAACCCAAGCAGAGGGTTGTTAAGATTCCTTGATTTACAGCTAGTTGGCCATAAGCTATGTGCGGCCCAGAACTTGGCACTGGCATCTGAAGTCTTATGGGAATGAGTCTTTCAACTCTAGGTAGAGAACGTCAGAATTAAATTGAACTGTTGGTGTTAGAGGACTAGAGAATTCATTGCTATAGGAAAAAACTCACTGTAGTCCACATTCAAATTTACCCAACTCCCTCCACAATGGCCTTTATATCTTTTTTCTTTACTTTTTGTTTTAACCTTCTCATTTTTTTTAAATGGTTGAATGAATTTTATTGTTTGGCTAAACTGAATTTTCAACCAACCCTCACTTGATTAGCACTTGAGTTCCTTCTAGGTTTTTTAACTTTTTATTTATTTATACTTTTTTTGTGGGAGGATGCTACAGATCAAACCAAGGCCTTTATGTATGCAGGCAAGCAAAGCACTCTACCACCAGTCCCCCCCACCCCCTTCAATGACAAATATACAACTACTTTTAAAATCCAGCACTCTGATCAACCATTACATTTTAATTTAATTTACATGCTTTGGACTCTTAATCTAAAATAGTCCCCCATCTCCATCTATTTTTTTGCACCCCATCAGGAAAGCCCATATCAGTCTGACCCATTATGTAATGTTAAAATATTAGCCAAATCCTAGTTGTAAGGGTATTCACACCATTTTTAAACTACTCTGTGGGATAATACTTTCAACCTATGTGCATGTTATATTCCAAACAACTATTCACCAAATGGTGTTACATTCCAAAAAAGCTTTTCACTGATGATCCTTTTCTGAACTAAAGATTACACTTGGGGTTGCAAAATAATGATTCTTCTGATTCCATCATTTCTTCTATATTTATCCATCTTGAAATCTTCTATTAAGAACACCACCTCATAGTTGGGCAGGTGGCCCACACCTGTAATCCCAGCGGCCCAGGAGGCTGAGGCAGGACTGTGATTTCAAAAAGGCAACCTTAGCAACTTAGCAAGGCACTATGTAATTCAATGAGACCCTGTCTCTAAATAAAATATAAAAAAGAAAAAGGGCTGGGGATGTGGTCAAGAGCCCCTGGGTTTAATCCCTGGTACCAAAAAACAACAACAACCAACAACAACAAAAAATTCACCACCTATCTGCTTCATGTCAAGATTAACCAAGAAGCAAAGAGTCTGGGTCCATGGACAACCCTGATATGCTGAGTGAGTGCTATGTCAGAGAAAAGTTAACACTTGCATCTTGTTTAAGTCACTGATATTTCGTCTTCATGTTAGCAACCAACCCTATCCTCCAGCTACCTTCCTATGCTACAAAGCTAATAAAAGTGGTTATATGATACCTAATTTATGTTTGATTATAAACACTGCGTAATTATGAATCAGGCCTCAATTGTGCAAGTATACATAGTTAAGGTGGAAAAACGGAACTTAAGATTTTATTCTGTAGCAATTAGTCTCTTGAACGTCAAGATATTATCTTAAAATATCTAAATGTAACAAGGGATCTTGTTGTAACAAGATCTATATGTAACAAGGCTTACACAGGAGGCATTCACAATTAGGGGTTTTGAATGCAAGTTTTGACATAATTTTGAAAGTATTCCTCAGATCTAGACAACTTTGTCAGTAATAAGTCTTTCCCCCTCTAGCCTGATCTCTTTCTGCATATTTAAAGAAATCTTTTTAGTTTCAATCTGCTTTTATTCCCAGTAGATTAAGTATTTGCTAAACACCTGACTATCTGTGTAAGTACTGTGGTCTACCAAGAATTCAGGCTGAACTGTACACTCTGGAATGCCTTAAGACTCTCCAGAACAAGACAAACCTTGGTTTTCATTCTCCTCAAACTCTTACAAAATGATGTACAATTCCTATAAGGAACCATATTAGAAAGTTTGCATCACTAAAGCCATAATTCCCTTTGCAACAACCCTGACAGATGAACACCAATCTTTGTCAAAAAATAAAAGCACAGGGAGTCAAATAAAGAAAATCAGGCATTTTATATTAAAGGTAGAAATGGAGAGAAATCTTTGACTATACATTTCACTTGGAGTCTTGAAAAAGAAAGGGGAAAGAAAAAGGAAGGTATTAAGAAGTAAACTTTCCCCTTTCAAAATTCCAGTAAAAACCTAATGTGTTTGCCTACAACACCCATCTCAACAAGTCTGGTGTCATTACTGGAATTCTCCAAGCCAGATTCTTTAAAAAAATAAAAAAATTTAAAACTCTTACAGAAACCTAAAACAAGCCTCTGCTTAACGTGAAGAAACAACTTAATTAACAAGGGTCTAACTGCATAGAAAAGCCCTTCACTGACTTAGTGAATATGCAATAATTGAAGCAACTTTTGGAAAAAAGTCAAAAAACTTTAAAAAAAAAAAACCCAGATATTGTGCTTAGGTACTTTACACAAACAGTATCTCTGCAAGAATATGAAATCAGAATTTTAAGAAATGCTGCATTATCAAAAATCATATATACAATTGAGTATATCCATGGGAAAATGGAAGTTGGGGAAGACAAGGGAATTTCAAGTTACAGTAAGAATTATTTCTCATTAGGAATATCAGTAATAAAGGAATGTTTCAGGTGTATGTTATAAAATCTGAACACTACTAGGAAAGTCCTACAATTGACTGCATCTCACTTGTGTGTGCCTCCTTTCCCCTCATGGTCATTAGCAAGCATAGTGGCCTTCAAATTACTGTATGGGTAAGAATGACAGTGCTGTCCAACTGCCCTTCTCTTCTCATGCCATTAGTATCCCATATGGATATCTGATTATGTTATAACATATAATAATTTGCTTAATTAAAATTGTGCTCATTAGTTAATAAATCCCATTTAAAAGAAAAAAACCTCAATCTATAAGACAGGTGGCTATTATTTAATAACTCTTCTCAACAACTTAATTATATAGGCACTATTATTACATAGAAATTCTATTTAACTCATGAGCATATAGAACAGTGGGAGGTCATTTAAATATAATAATACAAGTCATCACATCCACTATTCATAAACTTATAACACAAGGTAAGTTTGGGCAGGGAAATGCATTTCTCTTGTTCCTTTGGTACAAATCAGATCCTATAAGCCTCCTACAAAATCTTAACTATTTTGAATGTGAGTCTAAAGGTTAAAGGGTAATTGTAAACTGCCCTACTGCTATCTTTAGAATCAATGAAGACAAAAGTATATAGTACTTCCATTTTACAAGGAGGTTAACTGGCTCAACCAAGTCAAACACAAGTGGTACTAAAACATTCCTGACTACTACATTACCTTTTAAAACCAATTTTTTGGAATCATTTCCAAATACTTTACAATGTTTACTAAGGGCACATTTTGAGTCTGTGAATCTTAGTAAAGTAAAAACTATATTCAACTGTCTTCCCATTTTCATCTATTTTGATAAACTTTGAGGAAATTATGATATTACTCTCAGACCCATATAAAGAAAAGAAATTCCAAAGTCAAAGTTCTTTAAAGAAACGACCCTTTCATTATGGTAGATGCCTGTAATCCCAGTGACTTGGCAGGCTGAGGCATCACAAGTTTGAGGGTGGCTTCAGCAACTCAGCAAGACCCTGTTTCTAAATAAAAAACAAGCTGGGGATGTAGCTGGGTGGTAGAGCACCCTTGGGTTCAGTCCCTAGTAGCAAAAAGAAAAGAAATTAAAACACTTCTTTATAATTCGTTAGTCAAAGACTAAGTATCAAAGAACATATCAAAACTTGTGGGTTGCATCTAAATTTTCTTCTATAATTGTATAATTAAATGTTTATATTAGAATGCAAAGTATCAAGTCAATGATCTAAGTTTTCACTTAAACTAGAAAAAAAAAACAAAATAAAGTAAGCATTAGAAAGGAAATGATAAAAAACAGAATTTGATGAAATTGAAATACACAAAAAATTTTAAAATCAAAATCTGAATATAAAAATGGTAAGTTCTAGGCAAATTAACAAGGATAAAAGACAAAACATGTACAAATTATCAATATTAAGAATGAAAAAGGAAATATCAGTACAGCTGTGGAGAACCACTCTATGGACACTATGGACATAAATTCAACAACTTAGATAAAATGCACCAATTTCTTAAAAGCCACAAACTACAAACTCACTCAAGAAGAAATATTTATTTATTTATATGTGGTGCCTCACATATGCCAGGCAAGAGCTCTACCACTGAGCCACAACTCCAGCCCCAGAGTTCTGCTATTTTTAATTCTTAAAAAAGAGCAGTTACCTGGAGCATGGATTCACTATAAACAAGGATTAAGATCCCCCTTCCAAAAAAAAAGATCCTGCAAGGCTCAAAATATTTGAAAAGAAAAAGAGAAGTAGGGCTGGGGGTGTAGGTCAGTGGTAGAGCTCTTGCCTAGTATGCATAGGATGGCCCTGGGTTCCATCCCTAGCAAGGGGAGGGGATAACAAAATTTCTGAGCTTATTCCTTTGCTCCAAACTTTTAATCTTCCCATCTCACAGTGTTAAAGTCCTACAGGTCTTTTCCTACTAACTCTTCCCTATACTCCAGTCACACTGAGCTCCTTGCTATTCCTTTAAAAGGCCAAGTACACTCCTCCTCAGGGCCTGTTAACTGTTTCCCTCTACCAGGAATGCTCTTCTTAAAGATATCCAGATGGTTCACTTCCTCATCTGTTTAAATGTTATCTTCCCAAAATGGCCTTATCTCACATCTCAGTACCCCTTTTACTAGTCACTGTATCTTCCCCCTAGTTTATTGTCTCTGACCTCAACAGAAAACAAACTACAAAAGAAAATGCCTTTGTTTTATTCACTGCTATCTCTCAATAGTCTAGAACAGGAACAGGGTCTCATAAGAATGTGCAGAACAAGATGTTGCACAACGATGGCATACATGCCTCCAATCAAAACCTGGCAGATACCAAAAAGAGCTAAGAAAACGGTTTAGAACCCTGCACGCTCTGCTACTTAGAATGAAACTGACTACCTTTTAAACGAAAATACTTTAAAAAAGAAAAACCTAATGAATGGGTGTATTCCTAAAGACAAAAAATATTAATGCTAAGCGCCTCCATGCTGCAATTTCGCTGGCTTATCACACAAAACGATCCCTGAGCCATCTTTCCAGAAACTAAGAAACTCTAGGTATAAAGATTCTTAAAGGGAAATAGAAGGGGAGTTAACGAATTAATGATATATAGTGGCTAGGTAATACAGAATAAAAAGAGTCCAAACTTCGGAGTACAGAGCAAACTACCCCAAATCGGAATCTGCAAGGCTTGCCCCCTGGAGTCACTTGGAAGCAGAAATTTTCTATTTTGGGCGGCAGGCTGGGTATGAGGACTAGATCCGGAGGAGCAGGGGGCGTGGGGTTTAGGAGAAAGAGGCCCGAACTCCGAGCTGGAGGCTGGTGCTGAGCGGGGCTAGACTCCTCTCCTTTCATTTTCTTGCAAGAGAAAAGGGAAAGTTGATTGCGTCTCCCCGCTCCCCAAAAGGCCTGGGCGAGGGCTGGTGAGGCTGACCCTCCCCTTGCGCTAGCCAGCAAGGCCACGGCGGCCGGCTCACCCGGCTCACGGTTGATCTCGATGTCGAAGTGGCACTGCGGCCGGTCCTGAGCCCCCATCACGACGGCGGCGGCGAGAGCTGGAGAGAGGGGAGGAG
>NW_026000241.1:11988757-12072984 GCF_001458135.2 Marmota marmota marmota
CGCGCGGGCCGGTCGCGACCGCGCGGGAGGCCAGATCGGCCCTCCAGCCCCAGCCTCCCAGTTCCCAGGAGCGCGCACTTAGGCTCGTCACCTGGCTGGCTCCAGGCTGAACCACTCCGCGTCAGCAACGGAGAAAATACTGCCGCCGCCGCCAGACCCCAACGCCACTAACTGAACGCCGCCTCCTACCCCGGGCCGGCCTCCCAGTGCCACGCCAAACCCCGCGAGAAACGGAAAAAATACCGCGAGAAGTGGGTGGATAACAGTACTGGGCAGCCGGAGGCGGTTCCGTACTGGGCGTGGCGGGAGCGCTTCGGAAGGCTCTAGTGGGCTCTCCAGTATCTGCGTGGATCCTTTCTGCCCCACCCTTTGGAACCAGTCGGCCAATCTGGGAGGCTTGGACGCGCCTGCGCCCTTTACTGCTCCTTACTCTGGGGAGCGGCTGCGCTTTACCTAACATCGCGAGACTTCCTGGTGGTAGAGTTCTGTGATTGTGCGGAGAAAATCGATGAAGTTTAATGAAGCAGGTGGCATTGTGGCCTGTTTTCTTTTTTCGCGAGTAGTGGTTATGACTATATGGTACTGTTAGGTCGACCGGCCCACTTTAAAGGCCTTTCAACTGAGGAGTGCGTTCGTTTCTGCCCTGTCGGGGGTAGTTTCTGGCCGTACGCTCACTGAGAATTCTGCAGCTTTTGTGAATGGTCAATTCCAGTCTTTTGCCCATTTTTTAAAAATCTCTCTCTTCGTCTTCCTATTGAGTATAAAAATTCTGAACACAAATGTTTTATCAGGTGGATACATGTATGTTCCAGATACAAATCTTGTTAGACATATGATTGCTAATACTTTCTCCCAGTGTGGGTCTTGATCTTTCATTATTTTGACTTTAAGCTTTTAGTTTAGTTGCTTTTCTTTTCTTTTGTTGTTTGTGCTCTTTCTGTGCTCAGAATTCTGTCCCAAGTTTACGAAGATTATTTTCTCCTGTTTTCATGTGGAAATTTCAGTTTTACTTTTTATTTAAGCCTGCTGCCTCCCCACCCCACCCCTACCCGACCCCGGTACTGAGATTTAAACCCAGGGACGCTTTATTCCCACCCCTTTTCATTTTTTAATTTTAAAACAGGGTCTCACTACGTTGCCAAGGCTAGTCTGGAACTTGGCGATCCTCCTCCTGCCTCATCCTCCCCAGTGGTTGGAATTACAGGCATGTGCCGCTGTGCCCGGCTGGAATTTTTTGTTTGGGTACTGAGGATCAATCCCAGTACCACACGCATGCTGTGCAAGCACTCTTTCACTGAGTCCCATACCCATTCCTTAGAATTAATCTTTGTTTATGGTGTCAGGTAGGAGTTGGAGTTCACATTTTCCTGGAGGGATATACATTTATTGAAAGGGCTATATTTTTTAATCCCTACCACTTGGGAGGTTGAGGCAGGAGGATTGCAAGTTTGAAGCCATCTTAGAAATTTAGTGAGATCCTGTCTCAAAAAAAGGCTGGAATGTAACTTAATGGCAAAGCGTCCCTGGGTTCAATCCCCAGTACCAAAAGAAAAGAAAAAGCTTTCTTTTATTTATACATTGAATTTTATTTATACATTGAACACCTTGACTTGTGGTGTATCTATTTCTTGACTCTTCCATAGATTCATGTGTCTATATCAGTGTCACGTTATTTTTGTAAAATTGCTTTTTAAAATTGTAAAGTATGCATTACAGAAATTTTAGCATTTTAACCATTTTTAAGTGTATAATTCAGTGGTGTTAAGTACATTCACGTGTGCAACCATTACTACCACCACCTTGCAGAACTGAAGCTCTGTACCATTAAACACCTCCCCCTCCCCAGCTCCTTGCAAACACCCTTCTATTTTCTGTCTGTATAAATTTGACTACTGTAATTACCTCAAATGAGTAGAATCATACAGAACTTTTCTTTTGTGACTGGCTGATTTCATTTAGCAAAACGTCTTCAAATTTCATATATGTTGCTACATGTAAAAATTCCAGTTTTTGAAGTTATTGTGTTTATATACCAAATTTGTTTATCGACATTGAAGGATACTTGGGTTACTTCTATTTTTTTTGGGTGTTGTGATTAGTGCTACTATGAATGTGAGTGTACAAATACCTCTTCCAGCCCCTGCTTTCAAATATTTTGGGTATATGCCAGAATTGGGATAGCTGGATCATATGCTCATTCTATTTAAAAAAAATTTTTTTTGGTACCAGGTATTGAACACAGGAGCACTTAACTACTGAGCCACATTTTTATATATTTAATTTAGAGTCAGGATCTCTTTAATTTGGACCTTAAATGTCCCTCAAAGGTCATGTGTTGAAGGTTTGATTGCTCGTCTGTGGTGCTATTGCAAAGTGGGACTTAATGGAAGGGAGTTAGGTCTTTTGGAGCATATCCTTGAAGGGGATATTGGAACTGGACCTTTTCTCTCTCTCCTTCCCCTGCCCCTTTATTTAAGCTAGGGTCTTGCTAAATTGCTGAAAGTCTTGCCAAATTTCAGAGCCTGCCCTTGAACTTGAGATCCTCCTGCCCCAGCCTCCTGAGTTACTGGGATTACAGACAGCTTCCTGGAATTCATTCTTTTCTCAACATTTATAAAGTCTCCTTCCTACTATTGATACTATTGATTATTTGACCTGGGACAAATGACTTTGATCTCTTTGGAGTTCAGTTTCTTTACCTGTAAAATAAGTGAAATCACATCTAAGGTTCTGCCATACTCAGATTTTTTAAATTATGCCCTGTGAGAAGAAATAACATTTTAGATGATTTGAAGATAAAATATGTTATTTGGTGTGATGTTAAGTTGAAGAAATTCCTGGAACAAGACAGGCCTGGACTGGAATCCACAAAAGGACCAACTCCTCCTCCCTCATCCCTAAAGTGGTAGAAATTGGTATCTAAGGAATTTACAAACTTAGGCTTAATTTGCCCACAATTACCATGAAGGAAAACTCTTGGTAGTGAGAATTTTCAGGTACTGATTCTGGGTATCTAGCACTTGAGAGAGAAATCACATCAATAGTTGGAATTATGAATTCATTATTCATAATTAATTGTGAATTCATAATTCAGGCAAATTAATCAAGAATGCTATTGGTGAAATAGATGAAATAAATAATTTTCTAAAGATGGAAATGACTAAAACTGACTCAGAAGAAAGAAAAGGTCTGAATAAATCAATAATCATTGCAGAAATTGATCTAATAATCTCAAATTTTTCTCCAAACAAATGTGGGAGACATTTTGAGACAATCAAATGGGAAATTTAATTGTCTTCTAGAAATAAGACCAATATATTTAATGTGTTAAATGTCATAATTGAAAGGAAAATGACCACAACACTTGGAGCAACCAAAAGATCTTTATTGCAGCAGTGCAACAAAGAGAAAGGAAAGAAGGAAAGAGAGAGAGAAAAGAGAAGAGATGAACAGGGAGAGAGCAAGAGCAAGAGAGAGAGAGCGTGCGTAAGAAAGATAAAGAGCGAGAGATAGAGAGAGAGAGAGAGAGAGAGAGAGCAAGAGAGAAAGAGCAAGAGAGAGAGGTAGCAAGAGAGAGAGCAAGAGAGAGAGCAAGAGAGAGGGGGGCCTGGCAGGAGGGAGTTTTTATAGCCCAAATCTAATGGGGCCTCTGGGTCTGCAAGCTGCCTTGTTGGCCCAAGGGGGGCGGGGGGGTTAAGTGTTCAGTCTTAAGCAGGGTTGAATGTTCAGACTTGAGGCAAACAGGTGATAAAGGACCAGATAGAGGGGGGTTTGAGTGCGTGGGCTATCTTGCAGCCAACATCTGTTCAGCCTGCCCTGCAGACAACACAGTTCAGCCTGCTCTGCACCCAACAATAATGAAATTTGGATGTATAAGAAAATATCCTTTTTTTTTAAGAGATGCTTAATGAAGTACGTAGGGACGAAAACCCGATATCTGGTATTTGCTTTAAAATTCTTCATAAAAGAAAAATAAAATAGCCAGGCATGATGGTGCAAGCCTAAAATCCTAGTGACCTGGGAGTCTGAGGCAGGAGAATTGCAAGTTTGAAGCCAGCCTCAGCAAATTATCAAGGCTCTAAGCAACTTAGCAAGACCTTGTCTTAAGATGAAAAACAAGAAGAGCTGGGAATGTAGTTCAGTGGTTAGGCACTCCTGGATTCAATGCCAGCCCCAAAAAATAGAAAATAAAAATAAAATAAATTTTAAAATAGACATCGAGTGAAATAAATGTGTCAAAAATCTTAATTGTTGCCTCTAGGTGATTAAAAAAAAAGGGGGGGGTTATTTAGCTATGTTCTCTATTTTTATATTGTTGAGAGCCACAGCCAAGTTGGAATGGCGCCTGGTATATTACCAGAAGGAGTGGTTAAGAGGTGATGCCAGCGAGCCATTAGGATGATGATAATTAGGTTAAGCTGTGTATAATTGCTATGACTGGATGATGCTGGATTGAAACAGGCTGTGTATTCAGTTGTATATAGACCCCTGCTGTCCGGCAATAGGACGGCTCCTGCTGCCTTGGGTGCCATTGAGTTCTTGTGGAGCCCAGTGGAGGGCGAAGGAAGTTCCAGGGGAGGGAGTTCCGGTTGGAGTGGTGTTCCTGGAAAGGCCGCGTGGGTGACTTTCGTGGGAGTTCCAGCAATAAAGGAGTTCCTGTTTGAATCTACAAGTGCCTTGTGGCGGCTCAGTTATTTTGTGCCCAGCCATACTGCGGCATTATATATCTTTGAAATTATTCATAATAAAACCAGTAAGAACAAATATAGCCTCCTCTACAAAAGATAGGCCCAGATTATTTTGTAGGTAAATTTTATCAGACCTTTAATGAATAATAATGCTTTTCTCAAAGCATTTCAGAAAATAGGAAGAGAGCTATGACACTTATTTTTGTGATATCAAGACCAAAGTCAGTGCAAGAAGGTTGTAGACCAATCTCATTATAAACAAGAATTTAAAATTCAAGTAAAATATTAGGAAGGCAAGTTTGGCCATATTTTAATCCCAAAATGTTCATGATCTAATTGGTCTTAGCTCAGGAATATGACTCAAAATACATCAAATAAATATATTCCTATAATTCCAGATTAGCATTTAAAAAGTTATACAATTATCCCAATATATGGTGTATTGGTTATCAATTTTTTGGCCCCTCAACTCTGAATGCACTCTTCATTATATATCTTCTGTAATATACTATTCAGCCTCAAGCAGGGATCCCTGATCCAACCGCTGTCCCCTAAAAGTAACTTTCACATGCTTATAGCCTGAGGAAAGGAGAAAGGAGAGAATAAGAATAAAATGAGAACATACCTGAACAATGTCTATTTTCTTACAGCATTTTGGAAATCAAAAAACTATCCTAGGTCTTAAGTAAACCAGTCCCCAAAAAACAAAGGCTGATTGTTTTCTCTACTGATCCATAACAGGGGTGGGGGAATGGGAGGAATGGAGAAATTTTGGAAAGGGCAGAGTGGAGGGAGGGCAAGGGAGGGGGCATGGGGGTAGGAAAGATAGTGGAATGAGACAGACATCAATATCCTAGGTACATGTATGATGACACATGTAGAAGAGAAATGAAAAATTGTGCTCCATTTGTGTACTATGAGTTGAAATGCATTCTGCTGTCATGTATAACTAATTAGAACAAATAAATAAATTTAAAAAAGAACTCATCAAAATGCAAAAAAAAAAAAAACACAAAACTATCCTAGGTCTTATTTTTTAGGATCATGCAGAAGGTCTCTATTAATGTACATAATTGATCTGAGATGAGAATCTTCTGAAAGGTCTGATCCCAAAGTTAACCTTTGGCTGAAGTCCGAGAACTTGAATGGTAAATACTCCATTCATAAAACTCTCCCTTTGCCTAAATTATTTGTGCGAACAATATGGCTTAGACTGAACACCTGCTTTCCTTCTGGGAGTCTGGAATTTGGGTATGTGCTAAGCCGAGGACACATATACGTCCTGCCCCCAACAAAAACATGGGCACTGTGTTTTAATGAATTTCATGGTAGACAATATTTCACATGTGTTATCACAATTCATCACTGCAGGAATTTCACATCCTGTGTGCCTGCACTGGGAGAGGACTCTTAGAAGCTTGCACCTGGTTTCCTCTGGGCTTTGCCCCATGCCTTTTCCCTTTGTTTTACTTTGTGTCCTCTTTTTATAATCTGTCATAGCTAAGACTATATGCTGAGTTCTGTGAATCCCTCTACTGAACAGTCAATCCTGGAGGTAACCTTAGGGACCTATTGTTGAGAGCCACAGCCCAAGGGGCCCCAGCAAACTTTCAGACTGCCAGCTGATGATTGGCTCACAGCGGCCCCCAGCAACTTCTAGCTGATTGGCCCCTCTGTGGTGATGCTCATTGGGCTATTTCCCTGCCCTTTCAGACTACAGAGCTGCTCATTGGGGGACTTTTTTTGGCTCTGCCCACCGACTCAGCCAATCGCCTCAAGAGCAGGAGGAGTTGAGGAGGTTGAGAGGCTTGGGGGAAACCGGTGGTGGCAGTTGGGCTCTGAAGGTTTTTCATCAGGAGCTGTTTTGTTTGGCGTGTGTGGTTCTAAAAATAAAGTTCGTTTCTTTTGACAAGTGGCTCCTGAATTGTGCCCAGCCAGACATAAAAATAGGGCCAGAATTTAGTTTAAAAATATATGTACAGCCAGGCATGGTTGCCCACACTTGTAATTCCAGTGGCTCAGAAGGCTAAGGCAGAGAGATCATGAGTTCAAAGTTAGCCTCAGCAATTTAGTGAGGCCCTAAGCAATCTATGAGAACCTATCTCTAGATAAAATACAAAAAGGGCTGGGGATGTGGCTCAGCAGTTAAGTGCCCCTGGGTTTAATCCCTGATACCAAAAACAACAATAACAACAACAATCCACCCCCCCCATAAATATATGAAAAATTGTGCTCCATTTGTGTACTATGAGTTGAAATGTATTCTGCTATCATGTATAACTAATTAGAACAAATAAAAAAATTTTAAAAAAGAACATCAAAATGCAAAAAAAAAAAAACCACAAAACTATCCTAGGTCTTAAATAGGATCATGCAGAAGAAACCCCCCTTCTCTCTCTCTCTCTATATATATATATATACACACACACACACACACACACACACACACATAACTTTTGAAAATATACCTTAAATCCTTGATTTTTCCCCCTCTGTTGACTACAAGAATATTTGATGGGGTACAGAAAAGTATGTATTTTGATAGAAAAATATCCTTGTGGTGTTGATCAAAGTCAGATGTTCTTTCTTCATGGACACCAGGGAACACTGACATGGCAGCTTCAAGCATACATCTTTATAACCTAGCAATCTCAGGGGAAAGCATTTTTCCTGCCAGATTCAGTGAGGAAAAAATCCTAGGGAAAGCTTCTGATTGGCTTGATCAGGTCCATATGCCCATCTCTGTATCAGTCTGGGTGATCAAGGAAATGGGCAGATACTATGATTGATCAGCTTAGGGTGGAGCCAGTAACCAGGAGAAGGCATGGAGGTGTGGCAGAATGAGATGGTCACTGAGGCAATGGCTATGAACTAAAAAGCTACTTCAATTAAGAATACTACACCCGGCTCTGGAGGTGGAGGCAGGAGGATCTGGAGTTCAAAGCCAGCCTCAGCAAAAGCTAGGCACTTGGCCACTCAGTGAGACCCTGTCTCTAATAAAATACAAAATAGGGCTGGGGATGTGGCTCAGTAGTCCTTGAGTTCAATCCCTGGTACCCCCCCACCCCCCAAACAAAAGAATATTGGCCTTTTAGGTTAGTGACCTTTTTGCCATTAACTTGTTTTAAAGCATAGTTGTATTTTTACAAAAATGTGCTGCTTCATCCTTTTTAGGAGGGAGCATGGATCCCATAAAATTAAAATAAAAAGCCGACTGCAACATATACCTCTTGTCAAATGGGACCCTTACTCATTTTATTTTAACCCTACTTGTTTACTGGTTTCATTTCCCCTCAGTTCTTCTTTGAAATCTTGGCTCTGGCACTTTTCCTGGACACAAGCCTTTGAAAGCAGGTTGGGTTTGGGTAAAAAATTGTTCAAGCGCTCCCAGTGATATTGGAAGCCAGGTTGGCTGAGCCAGTCCATCTTCGTCTACCCACCAGGAATGAGGCATTAGACAACTAGTATCTTGGTTTTGTTTTACTCTAGAAGTGGGCTCTGAGACAGTGACTTTAGTGCAGCTTGTTTATTTAGGAAGTGCTGAATGTTTGTGTCCTTGGAGGATTCTAACCTCCAAGGTGATGGTTTTAGGAAGGCAGGGTCTATAGAGAAGAGACCTCATCAATGGGATTAGAGTCCTTATAAAAGATTCTTGAAAGAGACTCCTTGCCCATGTGAGGATACAATGAAAAGAGGGCTGTCTGTGACCCAGGAAATGGGCTCTCACCAAATTTTCTGGGACCTTAATCTTGAGCTTCCTAGCCTCCAGATCTGTGAGAAATAGACTTTGGTTATTTATAAACTATCCCGTCTATGGTATCTTGTAATAGAAGTCCAAAGGGACTAAGACAGGAAGTAATCCTACAAAAGTACATTCAGGGAGCAGGGAAGTAAAAAAAAAAAAAGATAACCAATAGTGTACGATATTAAGCCAGCTATCACAGTGGGAGACTGGAGCGTCATCCTGCTGAGGAACTCAGGCAACCAGTACAAATGAAACACATCAGAATCATCCCACCAGAGGGGTGAGGGTGCTGGATATTCATATGTCATCTCCTGAGAGTCCTCCCTTGAGAGCAGCTCTCAGGAGGGATAATCCCCTGATTCTTCTGGCCTACCATGCCTCACAGCAAAGGCAGGCTTCCGTCTTCAGGAAATAGCCCTCAGGAATAGAGACACAGAAGCAGACAGCTGGGAGTCATCTGGAGCCCAGGTGTAGGAATGTTCAGTGAAGTTGGAAAAAAGTTCAAGGAATGAGAGTGGGATGCTGACTGCTTCAGCTACATCTGACAAGTCAGCTTTTTGTTTGCAGACAAGGAAATGCTCAGGAATTGAAAAATCATGAGACTTTTCTATGACACACAAGAAGCACTTGATAATTTCCTCATGTAATTCTTTTCAGCTTCAACATCTGGGCAATTGCTCAGGCATCTCTGAATCTGCAGGGTGCCCTGTCTCTGCAGAGTGTAGGTCTTTTCTATATTGCCAGGTTTAGAGGTTCACCAAAGGCAGGGCCCAGTGTCCCTCCACCTGTTTTCCTCACTGGAGAGCCCTGTACAAGGCCTTGTCAAGTGAGGACTCCTGTTATAATTGAATCCATGAACACATAGGTATTGCTCTATAAATAGAATAGACACACAGAGAGAAAAAAACATAATGGAGGATCTTTGTTAAGCTCTTGCCTCTGCTGTTCCCTTTGATGGTCATATGTCACTTTCCTTGTTTATATCTCAGCTGCAGTTTCAACCTATTCAGGTCATCTTGTATTCCATAATCTAAAGTAACCAGCAAGCACTTTTGAGCACATTACCCTGTTGTAATTCTCTGCATAATAAAGCTGTTCTTATTTATGCTTATTGTCATTTTGCTTCCCGCAGGAAGCATAAAGAAAGGTTCCATGAGATCAGGGACACCATCTGGCTTCCTCACTGCGGTATCCTCAGCATAATTCTAGTTGATCAATAAATATTTTTTGAATTAAACAGCACAGAGATGGGAAAAAAACTTCCTTTGGGTTTAGAAAGGAAGAAGATCCAATAACTCAAGAGAACATTTAGATTTTGGAGGAATCTTTGGGACTTTGAAAACAGGTGACAAATTAACTCCTGAAAATTGTTTTCATTAAACTGGAATAGATTTTCCAGGCACAGTGGCGTGTATCTATAATCCTACTGACTCAGGAGGCTGAGGAAGGAGGATTGCAAGTTCAAAGCCAGCCTCAACAACTTAATGAGGCCCTAAGCAACTTAGAGAGACTCTGTCTTAAAATAAAATATTAAAAAAGGCTGGGGGTATGGATCAGTGGTTAAGTGCCCCTGGGTTCAATCTCCAGTACAAAAAAAAAAAAAGGAATAGATTTTAAAACAGTATCAGGTGGCACATGCCTGTAATTCCAGTGATTTGAGAAGCTGAGGCAGAAGGATAACAAGTTCAAGGATAGCCTGGGCACTTAGTGAGACTCTGTCTCAATTAAAATTAAAAGGGCTGGGGATGGAGTCAGTGGTAGAGCACCCCTGGATTCAATCCCCCGTTTTAAAAAAAAAGTGGTAGAGTAACAATAAAATAAAGATACTATGTATTCAGCTTAATTAATACACTCTGGTCATCTCCACTAATGGAGCTTTATTGCAAAGGTTCAAGGGCACATAAGATAGTACTTAACATCATTTCCTTGCTAGTCATCATGACTAAGAGTCTCCAGAGGTAAAATTGGGATGTCAAGAGACCTCATGAAGTGGAAAAATAGCCTAACATTCTGTGAAACACAATTCAACCTCAAATTATCTGCTTTCTTTGTTTTAGCTGATACCTTCATCCGAGGAGTGTGATAATGACAAGTCACCACTGTTGTAAATCTTAAGAGGCAAGTTTGGGATGGTATCCCTAGAGAACAGACACACTCCTGGGCTATTGGAGATCAATCAGCTTAAAAATGTGAGTTGGAGAAGGGCCAGATAGGTTGCGTGGCGGGTCAAGTCTTGAAGTAGGTCCTCTGAGAAGGGAGAGCGATTAATATAGTCTGATTAATATAGATCATTGCTGGGTCTTTTTTTCCCTCAATCATTTTTCACAGCCATATTGGTTCGTAGGCCCTTTGAATGGAATGGTGGCTGCTGTGTTTCGGATGGGCAGGAGTGAAGATAGCTATCTGGCCTGCACCAGCTTTTCCAGGGTATTTTCTGGAAATAGGTCATAGGTTAGGCTGTGGCCATGTAACCCCAGCCATTCTCAGAGGCTTGGGATTTGCCTAGTCTGTCTACAAATTAAGCATCCTTCCAAAAGACAAAAGGAGAGAAACACAGCCATCACAAACCTACTTCCCTTTGAGGGATAGCTGAGTTTTGTCTTCAAGACTATTTCTCTTCCTATGTCAGAAGCTGCACTTAATTACTATAGGCCACACTCTCTTGCTGAGCCCGTATTCCCCTGCAGAGGAGCCTCTGGTGTTTTGTCATAGACCCTGTCCCATCCAATGGGCTGCAGCCAGTATCAGATAATTCCTACAAAGTAAGACTCACTTTTTGCTGGCAGAGCCCAACTTAGAGGCCTGCCATGCAGCTCCTTTATTCTGTCTCCTTTGACATTCAGGGAGCCCATTAAAGCCTGCTTGTTGTAACAAGGGGTTAACACAGGTTGCCTCATCTCTCTCTGGTTGTCTCTCTGGGACATCTTGCATGCTTCTCAGAAGTTCCCACAATTGAACTTCTATTACCTATCACAGCAATGCAATGGCTTTTCTTCCTTCCTTTCATACTCTCCCTATGGCCTTACTCCTACTCCCTGAGATCATCTTTTAAGTAATCGTATTGCTCTCAAGGTCTTGTTTTGGGCTTTGCTTTAGAGAAGGCTCAAGTTGAACAGTCAGCCTGTGCCCACATCCCAGATGGAACTAGTCTGGTGGCTCCATGGGTGCCAGGTCCTATGTAAACAAATCAAGCTGCCTAGCAAAGAGGGACAGCTGCCATCCCACTCCAGCTGATGGTTACCACATATTTCTGCAAGCCCAGAACTGCTAGAAACCTAGGCTTTAATGGGAAATATTTTAAATGTTAGCAACAAATTCAAAACTAAAAAACAATGCACAGTCCCAACACATCTGCTGACCAGATCAGGCCCATGAGCAGCCCACTGTGCCAACTGGTATCAAGTATGGGCAACAACTTCATGAACAGTGAAGAAGACTATAAATGAGCTAAAACCATTAGGATAGCCAATTGAGAGGGAAAGCTAAGGATCAGGCTCTCTCCCAGATTTGAGAAGGCCTAGGGAGGGCCAGAGCCCTCAGATAATACATCTGAGCTAATACACCTTGAGTATTTACTATGGCCCAACACATACTGGTTTATTTCAATCTCAGTCTCAGGAGGCAGGTAGTTTTTTTGTTTGGGGTATTTTTGGTACTAGGATACTTGAAGGATACTCTCAAGGATACTCGATCACTGAGCCACTTCCCCAGCCTTATTTTGTATTTTATTTAGAGACAGGGTCTCACTGAGTTGCTCAGTACCTTGCTTTTGCCAAGGCTGGCTTTGAACTCTCGATCCTCCTGCCTCAGCCTCCCCAGCCACTGGGATTACAAGCGTGTCACTGTGACTGGCTCAGTTACTGTTTTCATTATCACTATTTTATAGGTTGAGGAAACAGAGATCTCAGAGGTTAAGGGATAAAGCTGGGATTCAAAATTAGTTCTCTTCACCATTTGTTTTATAGCCACTATGGGTTGCGATCCCAACACTTACTGTTTCTTCTTCATGTTCCCAGCAAAAGGAATAGGGACCTGGGCTTCTAACTGGGGTTCACTTAAAAGAATCTCTTTGCCTCATTTAAAATATAAATAGGGAAAAAGTTTTTTAAAAATAGAATTCAGTTAATAAAGGCAGAAGAAATGCCAAAATTATAAAATCACCACTATGCAATCTTTAATGAATTAAAAGATCCAAGCTGGGAAGATCATAATTTAAGCCAAAGGCTGTTGGGAACTTGAAAATAAATCAGGTCAAGTACTTATTATTTCCTATGATTTTTTTCTTGCCCCAAATATCAGAACCTGAGTCTGAATAAGCCTCTAGACCAACTTACAGGAAAAGTGGGTGACAGTTGCATATATTTAATGACACTACCAGGATACAACCGGATGAATCTATAACATGAGAAATTCTAGGCAAATCACCTACATTTTTTAAGAAGTGGCAAAGAAAAAAAGAGGAAGAAATATTAAGTAATTTTTAAAAATATTTATTTAGTTGTAGATGAACATACAGTATCTTTATTTATTTTTATGTGGTGCTGAGGATTGAACCCAGAGCCTCACACATTCGAGGCAAGCACTTTACCACTGAGCTACAGTCCCAGCCCCACTATTAAGTATTTTTAAAGTGACATCAACAAAGTGCAAAGTGTGAATCTTACTGGATCCCAATTCAGACAAATGAATGTGAAGACATTTTGAGATAAAGAAAATTACACATCTTTTATTATCAGATGATACTAGAGAATACTAAAGAATCACTATTAATTTTGTTGGCAACATATAACAGTAGTAATATAAAGTAGTATTGTTACATACCTTATGGTTATTAAATCCTTACAATTTTTGAGGGAACCAAATACAACACTCTACATGGAAATATCTATACCTTCATATCGTTCTTTTGTGGAAAAGCAAGCTTTATTTCAAAGTAACCCAAGAAGAGAAGAGGGGTCAGGGGGAACACATTTACAAACTGGATGGGAGCACACAGATACTCTATCCATTTGGCAAAGGCTCAGTCAGAAGTCTCAGCAATTCCTGCTGATCCTCCAACACCTACTCAGTTTCCTCTTCAGGCTGAAACTAAAGAGTAGTCTTGAAGATGCCCATGATGTCTTTGTTATCCAAACACACTCCCATTTCAGGAAAGAGGACACCTGGGGTCTACTTTCTGGGGGATCTGATTAATTATTAAAAATAAATATTTACATTGAGAATATAGTTAAACTAGTAGCTTCCTTCACATTTTCACATTTTAAAAAGAACCAGAGGTTTCATGTTTTAAGCAGTTGAGTTGGTAAAGATCCTGTCTCCATTTTATAGGAGATGGATTACATTCAATCACTTCTTACAACTGAAAGATCATTCCATTGCTTTTGAAGTACTGGATGGGCTGGCATCTGCGATGGTAGCTAAATAAATGAGATTTCTATGTAACACATGCTGGTACCTAAGAGGGAAAAATAAGCAAAAATTAGAGGCTTATTTTTACTGACCATGAGCAAAAAACTGGAAGAGAATCTACCTACTCTAGTAGAATGGCTTATCCACTGATTGGATGATTCAGTATTATCAACCTTCTTGCATAACATATTCAAGGAAAACATTACCACTTCTATACCTCTTCTACCTCTGTAGACCTAGCCACCATAATTTCTTGCTTAGACTCTAGGAATACTCTCCTAGATCTACCTTTGTGGCCCCATTTTATTCTTCAGCAGTCTGAGTGATCATTGTACAATTTAAGTCAAGATCATGTCATAAGGATTTAAAACCCCTCCCTTCTCATTCAGAGTAAAGCTGAATCCTTCTTATGCTCTACAAGGCCCTATGTGATAAGGGCCTTCAGTTACTTCTCTGATCCCATCTATGGCTTTTCCTTTGTGGCCTTCTTGTGACATGAAGGTATTCAGAGAACTCATACCAGGGAACTTTTCTACTTGGTGCTCTCTCTGCCTTATTTACACACACAGGTATGTGAGGGAACACATAAAAGAGTACAGCCCTCCCCACATTCCCTATTTTATTCATTTATTTTGCAAGCTGGGGATCAAACCCAGAGCCTCATTCATGCTAGGCAAGTGTACTACCACCGAGTTACATCTCTAGTCTTCTGCATTATTACCATTCAAAGCACTTAATATTATGTGCCTAATTATTTGTTGTCTCTCTGTAGATTCTAGAGTCTACAATGTCACCTCCATGAGAGCAGATTGGTATCTTTTTTTGCTAATAATTCCCCACTACCTCAAGCACTGCCCTCAACAATTTTTTTTAATAAAAAAATTTTTAGTTTTTTTTAATATTTATTTTTTTATTGTAGTTGGACACAATACCTTTATTTTATTTATTTATTTTTATTTGGTGCTGAGGATTGAACCCAGAGCCTCGCACATGCTAGGCAAGCGCTCTACCACTGAGCCACAATCCCAGCCCCTTTTTAGTTGATAGATTTTTATTTTGTTTATTTATATGCAGTGCTGAGAACTGAACCCAGTGCCTCATGCATGCCAGGCAAGTGCACCACGGCTGAGCCACAGCCCTAGCACAACAATTTCCAAATCAGTGAGTCAAACTCCCCATTCAGGAAGACAAATCAGATCAGGGGTCAGGAAGCATGATCTTGTGAGAAAAAGCTCACTAGAAGATTTTGATAAGTTTCCTACCCCTGCATTAATAATTCACAGTATCAAAAAAAAAAAAAAAGTATTGCAACCACTTTTCATATAGAAAAATGAGAGGGTTTACTATAACCTGCCAAAAAGAAAAGTGCCAAATATCAGAGTCAAACATAAAGATTTACCCTTAATAGATTTCTCTACTATTCTATTGAGGTATTCACTGAGGAATGTAGATGACTTTTTTGTTGTTGTTATTATTATCAGGAATTGAACCCAGTTGTGCTTAACCACTGAGTCACATCCCTAGCCCTTTTTATTTTTTTATATTGAGACAGAGTCTTACAAGTTGCTTTGGTCTTGCTAAGTTGCTGATGCTGGCCTTGAACTTGAGATCAATATCCGGTTGCTGGGATTATAGGTGTGTGACACCACACACAGCTTGTACGCAATTTTTTTAATGGGTAAAGAAAGCACGGCACCCTTAAACATTTCTTCATAACAATAAGAAATGGGGCATAATTCCTGGACTAGATTTGGAAAAGCAACTCAGACTCTACTTTGTCTCATTTTGGTATTTGGCTAGAGAGCGCATTAAATTACTATGTAGAAGTTATCTTTGGTTTGGAAATCCTTTCTTGGTCTTCGACTATGTCACTCACAGATTAACTACAAGTCAGAAAGGGGAGGGAGTGGGCTGAAGATGTGGCTCAGTGGCAGAGTGCCTGCCTAGAATGCATAGCATGCACAGGACCCTGGGTTCTGAGTTTGATACCTAGCACCATAAAGAGAGAAAGAGAGAGGGAAAGAAATGAGAGGGAGTTTAGCAGCCAAATTGTCTGACTTTCTTACTTCACGAGGAGATGAAGCAATATGACCTATGATGATAAAGGGGCCATCCCCATCCCCATCAAGGGAAGATGGCTTTGCAATGAGAATAATCAAGTTTTGGAGAGAGACACATTTAACTCCAGGTTCTACAATGTACTCGCTGTATACTCTTGGGTAAAGAAGTAACCTCTGTACCTCCATTTACTCAACTGTAAAATTTGGTTTTTCTGCGATCCATCACCCAAAACTCCTAGTTAAGGACAGCTGCTGCATCATCATACTGGCTTCCCCTCCACTCAAAGTTCAGGGGCGGGAAGGAGATACTTACTGGACACACTCATTCGCTCGACCCTTGTTCTGATACTCCACGATACAGCGGATCAGCTGGTCATTCTCCTCCAGGAGCTGAAAGATCAGAAGAAAAGTCAGAGCAGTGTGACGTCAGGACGGCGGCGAAGCCTGCGCCGCCCCCCACCCTCCAAGCCAGGATGTCTTGCTGCGGTGCCTTAGACGATTTAGTTCCCATCCTACTCCACACCCCAGGCAGGTCAGCTCGCTAGGTGGACACAGGTCTCAACCAGGGTCGGGTCACTCCAGGAAGTTCTCCTCACCACCCAGTCCCTCTAGATCTCCACTCCTCTCAGCCCATGTAGACATTCACCTGCTGGATAGTCTCTTGATTGACTTCCGCCTTGCCCCTCATCCAGTCAGGTACAAAGGCCACCGACATCGCTGGGGGCCCGGGTCGGCACCCCAGCTCAGAAAAAGACGCCCACCGTGCGTCCAGATAGACTCTGTCTCCGCGCGGAAGTGCCCAGGGCGGGCGGAGCTACCCTCTTTCCCTTGACTGGGTCCTCCAGCCTGTGAGGCGGGACCACGAGGGACGTCACTTGTGATTGGACGCAAGGCCCACGATGGGCGGGGCTATGATATTGACGTTGATTGGGCCCTCCTGCTTGGGGCGGAAGAGACGTCACTTGTGATTGGACGCGCGAGACCTCCTCTACGGTCCCCGCCCCTAGGGCCCTGGAGCGGTTTGTGCTTGCTGGGACTGTGGTGACCTTCCTTATCTTCAGCTACTGGAGTTTTGACCTCTGGGTGTGTAGTCTGCATGGGCCGATGTATCTGGTTCACTCAAGATTCGTGGCTTAAACACATATAAAAGGCTCCAAGTAGCCAATACGGCCCTTTCGATATTGCCTTGGTGCCTCTGGAGCGTGAACCATGGGTATAGCAGGGCCAGGAAGATACCGGTGTTGCTTTTACTTTTTGCTGAGGAGAAACTCTCGCATGTAACTATATTTCCCCCGGTCACTAGTAATGCTTATTATATTTACAACGCTAAAAAGCACCAGTATTTTCTCCATTTCACAGATTAGAAAACAGGTTAAGTAACTTGCTCAAAGTTCTTAGTTACTAATGGCCAAGTCTGTGTCTGAACACAGGCAATCTGGCTTTAGAACTCCCGTTTTTAACTACTACCCCGTACTGCCCATGCAGCATACTGTGAGGGTGTTTTGCTGCAAGATTCAACGAGGAACCTGGGCCTACCCTCCTGTGCCATGTAGCTGCTTTAAGTGACCACTAAAACTTTGAACTGATTGTATCTAGCCCATCCTTGGTGGACATGCTAACAAAGTTGGTTTTCCCTGAAGCACACAGACGGCCATGGGCACTGCATTTAGGAGGGAGATCTTAGGAGCTTATACTTCTCCAAGGGGGAACTTTCTAGAGCTCCATTTCTCTGAGTGGCTTTGCTGGGCTCTCCCTACAGAATCCTTGCATTCGACCTGTTTTTTTTTTTTTTTTTGGTGGGCACAATATTTTTATTTTATTATTATTTTATTTTTATGTGGTGCTGAGGATCGAACCCAGTGCCTCAAGCATGCTAGGTGAGTGCTCTACCAGTGAGCCACAATCCCAGCCCCTCGACCTGTTTTAAGAGTCGGCTTTCATCTCATTTCGCAGTGAGGTAAATTCAATGAGAAGTAGGATAATATACTTGAGCTGGGGCAAAATTAAGGGCTTCCTGGTTCCCAAGCCTGCACTGTTACCCCTATATCAAGATCTCGCCTAAGGAAATTTCCCCAAAGATTGTACAGAACAGAGTGGGCAGGGAAAGACCCATTAGAGCAGGATGCACACCTTGCATAGTCCTGCTCAGCCTTATTCCTATTTAGACAAGTGAGGAATGATAATAACATGAGATGGTGTTAATATGGGACAGGTGCAGGGAACCAACCTGATCCAGCATACAGGGAACACCCTCCAGGAGAAGAGATGTCTTACTATGAAGAAGTGGAAATTACGCAGGTGGCAGGAGTCTAGCATCTGGACTCTTTTAGGAGTAATTGGAGCCTGAAGAGTGATGAAGTCAGAGATGTATCTCGGAATTTTCCTGGCTATAATATGGTAAAAGGTAGGTCGGGAAGCCAGATGAGAAACAAAAAGAGCAGTGAGAAGTGGTGTGCAGGCCAGTGATTGAATGGGAAGGGAAATTAAGGATAGCTCCATGAGTTTGGGCTTTGGCAACTAAAAGACTAGTGATGCCATTAGTGGAGGAGAAGGTGGACTGGAAGTGAGGGTGATACATTCAGTACAGTAGAAATGTATTGTTTGGAGTGACGTCATACAGAGATGTTGAAGTTCATAGTTAGCTATTTGGGTCTGGAACTCAGGGACAAGGGTTTGGATAGAGATATAGCTTTGAGAAACATCAACTGTGGGGATTGACTGGAACCATGTAGTGGATGGATAAGACTGCCCAAGGAGAGTGTGCTGATTTCCCTCATGGCAAAGGAAAAGAAACTGCAATAGAAACTGAGTGGAGAAAGAGATTAAAACCAGAGGAGTGTAGGGTCATAGAATTTAAGGATAAAAGAGCAATTGAGAAGGAGAGAGATTATCAATGATAAATGTTGAAAAGTCAAGCAAGATTAAGACTAGATCCTTGATGTCCTTGATGAGGGCAGTATAAGTAAAGAGGTAAGGCAGAAATCAAAACTGAAGGGGACTGAGAAATGATGGGAAAGATAAAGCAATGGAATGTTCAAACATAGACCACTTTTTCTAAGAGATTTGGCTATTAAGGGATCAAGGAAAGAAGATGGTAGCTGGAGGGAAGCAGAGTCCTTGGGAGCTGACAGATATCACGTTGATGTTTGCTCTTTCTTCAGTGTAGGAGGCACCTAGGAGAACAAAGAGGGGGTGAGGAATGGGAGATCTGGGGGCATACAGGAGATTTGGAATTTGGTGTTGGGGAGAACTAAGAAAGAGCAGACCTGTCAAACCTAGAACTGCTGGATGGCTCAGAGGATCTAGTTGAGGTTGGCAGTCTATTTAACACTGTGATTTCTGTGGTTGTAAGATTTAGTCCAACAGCATTGACAGCAAGGAGAAGGCTCAGAGAAGACAGAAGGTTGTCTGGAAAGGTGGAGCACCACCAGACAGGTGGAGCACTGCCAGGCAGGTGTGACCATGTAAGGGATGTAAGTATATTGAGAAGAATGTTATGGAATGATGGACCCTGGACTCTTAGCTGATGGGGAAGGAAGTGAAAACTAAAAGGAGTTGATAAATAGAACAAAGTAGAGAGACAACTGGACTGGAAGTTTCCACAGACCAGAGAACAGTAGGAGGAATTCAGAGATTAGCTGGAGGACAGGTCAGAGATCAGTGTCTGAAGTTATACATAATTAGAGATGGAGGTTTTTTTTGTTTTTTGTTTTTATAGTACTGGAGAGTGAACCCAGGGCTTTGCACATGCTAGGCAAACTCTCTACCACTGAGCTGTGTCCCAACCCTTTTTTTTTTTAATTTATTTTTTAGGTGTAGATGGACACAACACAATACCTTTATTTTTATGTGGTGCTGAGGATTGAACCCGGGCCCCGCCCGTGCTAGACACGCACTCTACTGCTGAGCCACAATCCCAGCCCTTCCCTTTTTATTTTGAGACAGGGTCTTGCTAAGTTGCCTCAAACTTGTGATCCTCCTGCCTCAGCTTCCCTTAGCCAGAATTACAGGTGTGCACCACTTGCCCCACAAGATGGAGTACCTCTGTGGTGATACAGAGGTCCTCGGAAGAGAGGGCTGAAGAGGCTTTGGAAGGGAAAGCCTATGGAGATGACAATGGCCTGGAGCCAAAGTGACCAATTACTCGAGATAAGGGCTAGAACCAGAGCTACTACATTTTACTGCTCTTGTCCAAATCGCTGGTGTCTGGGCCACACCAGCTGCACCAGTCAAAAGTATAAGGGCCTATTCTAGAGTAATCACATCACAGGTTCTAAGCCCAAAGCTCCACATTTGAAAGCTTCAGAATTTTGTAGGTCCAGCACCTGTTTTCTCTCCTTATCTAGCCCTGGCATGTTCAATTTAGTCTCCTCCCCAACTCTGAATCACCTGTTTTTTTTTTTTTTTCTCCTTGTGCCTGTTATAACTTAGCCCCATTATCACATGGTCCAGTTCTTACTCATTGTGGGAGGGGACTACACAGGAGGCAGTGATATCTGGAGCCCATCTTGGACTCTTAACACAAGTCTCTTCTGTTTCTATTTTGTAATTTGTCTCTCTGTAAGCTCTGTTTCCATTTCTACCCATGTGATAATGACTTTCGGAAGTCTATGTTCAGCTCAGACCTCTACACTGAACCTGTCTATCCAACTGCTATGTTGACACCTCTACTGGGGGTTCTCCAGAGGAACAGAATTAGTGGGCTATATATAGCTATAGGACAGGGATTTATTAGGCAAATTGTCACCCATAATTATGGAGGTGGAGAAATCCCATATAGAAATCCCATCTATAAGATGTAGAACTAAGGAAGCCAGTAGTGTGGTTCAGTCAAGTCTATTTTGACTTGGACTTGGCCTTGAGTCAGGGAGAATGTTATTGTGTAATTCCTGGTCTGAGGCTGCAGTCCTGAGAAATTGAGGAGTCACTAATGAAACTACCAGAGTTAAAAGGCTGGAAAACCTGGAATTTTGATGCCAAAGGCAGGAGAAAAAATGATGTCTCAGTTCTGGAGGAGAGAGAGTGAATTTCTCTTTCCTTTGTCTTTTTGTTTTATCCAGCCTCTCAGCTGATTAGATGGTGCCCATCCACATTGAGTGAGGACAGATCTTCCTCATTCTTTCCAGTAATTAAAATGTCAGTCTCTTCTGGAAACACTTTATAGACATATACATAAATAAAGTTTTACCACTTTTTTGGGGGTATGTCTTAATTCAGTCAAGGTGACGTTCAAAATCAGCATCACAATATTCTACAAAGACGTCTCAAAGGTACCTGAAATTCAGCTTGTCTAAGACAGAGATTGTAATCAGTGTTCTTTTCCAAAGCAGACTTCCTTCCAGCATTCTCCATATCTGTGAATGTCTCCACTATTCATCCCTCCCTCCAAGGCTGAACAGTGGCATCATTCTTGAATCTACCTTATCCATCCTTCACATCCAGTTGGTCACCAAGGCCTGATGATTATGTTCTTCATTTCTCTGCAGTCTGCTCTGTTCTCTTCCTCTTCACCAGCATCCCATTTCACACTCCAACTCCATCCTTTCTTGCCCAGATGACTGAGGTTAGTTCCACCACAGCTTCATTGAGCCGTCTCTATTTTAATCTTAACTTTAGCAGCCAAAAGTGATTTTTTACGAAATGCAAATGTGGTTTTCTGCTATTCAAAACTTTCCACTGTGGCCTGTGAAAAGGGCCCCATGGTTCAGCTCCTTCTATTCTCTCTAATGGCTCTCATTCCTCTCCTTTACTCTGTACACTTTGGATGTCTTTTCTTGTTTTTTTTTTTTGGGGGGGGGGTAGGGAAAAGGGATGTTAAATATACATAACATACATTTTGCTATTCAGTAAAGTTCTATGGCATTTAACATTTACCTTGTTGTGCAACCATCACCACTATCCATTTTCAGAGCTTTTTCATCTTTCCCAAATAAAATTCTGTACTATTAAACCCTAAATCCCCATTATCCCCTCTCCAGGTTTTTTTCTATCTCTCAAATTTGAGGAGCTCTCTTGCCTTCTACATAGATTTCTTTATACATGCTGATCTCTCATTCTGAAACACACTTCCTCTCTGCCTAGGGACTACTACTATTTCCGCTCTCCTTTGCCTAGTTACTGCTTGCTACTCGGGGAATCCTCCTGAGTCTAGGTTAGAAGTGCCTGCAAATCCCCCACCCCACCCCAAATCCTGCTCCTGTCAGCTGAGTAATTTGTATATATGCAGGTTTTAATTGTTTTGTGCTCTCACCTATCCAGTCATCCACGGGTGTCTCCGCCCCCATCTGGGGTGTGCCGCTCAGGGGTCGGACTTCGGCACCTCCTCCAGGCTGGCAGTGGGCCGTGTTCTTCGGTTTGCCTATCTCGGGCCTCCCGCCCAGCCGCACAGACCGCATAACCCACGCCCGGGAGAGTCGCTCAGTCAGGCAGAGCCTTCCAGCCTCCAGACGTCGGTCTTGTCCGCTACCCGGCAGAATTCGAGCTTAGACCACGAAGCCTCCTCGCACCTTCAGAGGCGAGATTTGGACCTCAAACCCGCGAGGGTGAGAGTCAGGAGATGGGAAGAGAGTTGGGAAACGCGCGCTCCAGTCACGCCCCCTCAGCATTTGGGTCTCAGCCCTTTAAGAACGGTTCAATTCCGGACTCTGCAGGGACTGGGCAGTGAAGGCGCGCCAGGATTGGTCTGTTTGGGTGCGGGTGTCGCCTAGCAGTAGCGAATGGGAACTCGTGGATGGCGCGTGCGCACCACTGCCTACCTGCGCCCGGGCCACCGGTGTCCTGCGCCGGGTCCTCCCGATGGGCTAAGGTTGCCGAGGAGGCGGCGGGCGGCGCGGCCAAACTGTGGTGGGCGCCGACTTCTGAAGGCCGCCGTCGGGGCGAGGTGAGGGCCGCCGGCGGAGGCGGGCGCGAGGTCCGTTACCCGAAAACAGGCGGGGTCGGGTGTGGCGCAGGGCGGGCCTGGAGGTGGAGGCGGCCCGGGCTCGCCCCGCCCTCTCTCTGGCTAGACCCGTAGGGCTCCGTGGGGCCCTTGGGGTTTCCCAAGTCCTTGGTCCCCTTTCTCCCGCCAGCGGATCTCTGGACCCCGTACAAATCCTGGCGCTCGCCTGAGGGTGTCTTCGACTGACAGATGCGCGCCCAGCCCTGCCCTCAGTGGGAGGAGTATCCTAGGAGAGGGAGGAGACGATTGTTTCCTTAAGTATCCACAAAGCTTATGCCCAGACTATTGGCTACTCGAATAGCAGACTTCCCCTTAGCGTGTCTTTAGAGTTGCACTACCAAATGCTGAATACCCTGGACCAACTTTTCGGAACATCAGGTGTAGGATGTTTCATTTCAGGTTTTGTGTCCATTACTTAGACCTCCAGAGCCAGAAAATTAGAGCGTTCCAGAGAAGCATTAGGTTTGGAGAAATCAAAGCCACGAAAGAATGTCCCCGATGGTGAAACTAATGGGTGAAATTTGTGACATTATCAGGGAAAAAAAAAATCACAATTTAGAACAATGGATAGGGTAAATCTTAATTTTTTTTTATTGGTGCGTTATAGTTGTGCATACTGATGGGATGTGTTACATATTCTTATATGCACACAATAGAATCTTAAGTTTTGCAAAGAATTGATTCTATTAAAGAAAATTTTAGTAAAATAAAATGAAAATAGTTGGAAGTGGTTTAACATCGCTAAATAAAATTAAACTGGCAGTAGTTTCCTCAGGAAAATATTTGTAAACAATGTTGTTAAACATCTAATTTAATTGTATTTACGACATAGAGGACGTCTTGAGGTCCCATTGTTTTTTAGTCCTAGAAGGAATTTAGAGATCAGCTGTATCCAAAAGATGACTAATGGTCAGAAGAATACTGACTAAGGGAATCTAGTGGGTAAGGGCAGTTCTTAATAAGTGTAATTTTAGGCTCCTTTCCTGCCAACAAGTATCACTGATTGTTGTTGTTGAGGTGTGTGTGTGTGTGTGTGTGTGTGTGTGTGTGTTTTGATGCTCTAGGAGAAAGAATTATTTAGAGAAATGGAGTAGCTGAAATGGAGTAGCTAAATTGGATTTAGAGAGGCAGGATGTGATGGAAAGATCATATGAGGCAAGTTTGAGTTTGAATCCTAGTTCTACCTCTTAAGCCTGAGAGCTGAGTTTTCCCACATGTCCAGTATAGTTTATGCCTGTATCATAGATAGTTATGAGCAGTTAATAATATTATCAATATAAAAAAGTTCCTAGCACAGTGCCTGGCATATGCAGTTGTACCTCAGTATCCTCAGAGGATTGTGCTCAATACCCTTATATAAAATGGCATATACAGTGTGTACAATTTATACACATTGTCCTGTATACTTCAAAATCATCTCTAGATTTCTTACATAAAATAGTAAAACACTATGTTATATAGTACCATTTAGGGAATAATGACAGGAAGAAAAGTCTGTAAATGTTTAGTATACATGCAGTTTTTCATAATATTTTGCATCTGAGGTTGGTTGATCTGCTGAATTGGTACCCATGGATACAGAAGGATGACTATAATATTAATTCCTATCAAGTTCAGTTTCATACTCTTCTAAGTTCTTAATAAGTATCATAATTGACCTCTATTTTCCTCTCCATCCCATCTCCAAGTTACCCAGAGGATCTACAAATTAGGTGACCAGTATCCCAGTCCTGTGGCTATAGGAGAATCCATTTGGGGGTGACACAATTGAAGTTTTGTCTTCTATATGATATATTTGAAGAGTGGGAGATACACCTTATGGTAAATAATTTTAACAAATTTGTGTGCCAAATTAAACTTATTTTTCTTTTTTTTTTAAATGCCTTTTTTAATTTTTATTTATTTATTCTTAGAGAGAGAGAGTTATTTATTTATTTTAGTTTTTTTTTCAGTGGACACATCTTTGTTTGTATGTGGTGCTGAGGATCGAACTCCGGGCCTCAGGCATGCCAGGCGAGCACGCTACCACTTGAGCCACATCCCCAGCCCTAAACTTATTTTTCTAGTTTAAATTTCTATTTTGCAGTGCCCAGTCATCTCTCACAGCCCCTCTCCCTGTATGTGGTAGGGATTTAGGGGTAGGATTTTAGGGCAAAAAAAGGAGTGGGAATAACAGGAACAAGAGTGGCATAAAGTTCTTACTGGTACAATAGGGATAATCTATGAATAGATGATTGGAAGTGGTAGAGAAAATGCTAGAGGCAGATTAAAATACAAAACCTAGTAATATGGAAAAACACATATGGATGCTGTGTATTTGATTACTACTTCACATTTCTACCTAAACAGAATTCCATCTGTATAAACCTTTCTTGTTTTCTAAGTAGAAGATTTATTGTGGGAAAGTGTTCAAAATATAGTTCAGAATTATGGCAAGGGATGTGCACACCTACATTTCTTGTATCAGTGAACAAAAATTAGACAGCCTTCTCATTCACTCATTTGCTTAGTTGTTTTGTCCTTACAGAATTTATACTATTCTTTCTATAATTGTGACCTGATTTTCCAGATTCATACCATTGCTTTCCTGTTTTAAATTCAGTACTAATTATCTTCAAGCAGCTTTATTTTATAATATCAAGTACTGATATTATATTATCTTCCAGTTTGAAAATGTCCTATAGTCTTAGAGCTGTTCATTATAAAGCACACCCTTCAATATCCATTCACAATCAGAACTACAGTGAATTAGTGGTTAAGACAATTATGATATTGGTGGAAATATTTTAAAATGATATATAAACAAAAATGAAGTATGAGCATTATTTGAGTGGCACATGAAGGACCTTAAGTTAATTCTGTTTTTTAACTTTTATTTATTTATTAACTTATTTACTTTTTGTGTTGCTGGGGATCAAATGTAGGGCCTCATGCTTGTCAGGCAAGAGCTCTACCACTGAGCCACATCCCCAGTCCTCAGCTTTTATTTTAAAATAATTGTAATCACAGGAAGTTACAAAGATAGTGCAGAGAGGTCCCCCAGACCCTTCACCTAATTTCCCACATTGGGTACATTTTATATAACTATAGTACACCATCAACTCCAAGAAATTGACTTCAGTATAAAGTATATATATCACACTATGCCATCTTATTATGTATTAATGCCTGTAATCACCACCACAATCCAGATACCAAATTATTCTGTCATCACAAAGATTATCCTTTTGCCATCCTATCATAGTCACGCTCATTCCCATCCTCCTCACCATCCTGTTCTTCATCCATGATTCTGTCATTTTTAGAATGTTACATAAAAGGATTCATGTACTATGTCATCTTTGATGTTGACCTTTTTCAATCAGCACAATGCTCTTGAGATCCATTCTAGTTGTATCAAAAATTAATTCTCTTTTATTGCTGCATAGCATTTTTCATGGTATGAATGTACTATGATTTAACCATTCACAATTTGTAGGGCATTTTGTTCAATTTCAGTTTTTGATTGCTACAAATAAAGCTGTAATGAGCAGTTATGCTCAGGTTTTTATGTAGGGGACATAAGTTTTTATTTCTCTGGGATAAATGCCAGAAGTGGAATTGTAGTGACATCCCTTATTTTATTCCTGACATTGATAATTTGGTTTTTCTTATTTTCTTGTTGTCAGTTTTGGTAGAGGTTTGTTAATTTTATTGATCTTTCCAAAGGGTCAGCAGCTTTTTGTTTCATGGATTTTCTCTGTTTTTCTGTTTTCATTTTCATCTCTATTGTTTCCTTCCTTCTTCCTGCTTTGGATTTGTTTTCTAATTTCTTGACATGTGAGCTTAACCTATTGTTTTGAGACTTTTTTTTTCTGTTATAAGCATTTAGTACTGTAGAGTCTTCTCTCAGTATTGCTTTAGCTGTGAACCACAAAATTTGATATATTTCCATTATTATCCAGCTTTATAAAAGGGGGGAGTACTGGGAATTGAACCAAGGGACACTGTTATGGTTTGGATATTAGGTGTCCCCTTATCTCATGTGTGAGACAAGGCAAGAACATCAAAGGTGAAATAATTGAATTATGAGAGTCTTGACCCAATCAGTGAACTAATCCCCTGATTGAAATTAACTGAGTAGTATTTATAGGCTGATAGGATATGACTGGAGGAGATATGCTTTGGCAGCATGCATTTGGGGTATATAATTTGTATCTGGTGAATGGAGTCTCTCTCTGCTTCTTGGCCATGTCCTGGGTCACTTCCCTTCACCACACTGTTCCGCCATGATGTTCTGCCTCACCTTGAGCCCTGAGGAATGGGGCTGGCTGTCTGTGGACTAAGACCTCTGAAACTGTGAGCCCCCAAATAAACTTTTCCTTCTTAAATTGTTCTCGTCAGGTCTTTTAGTCACAGCAGCGAAAAAGCTGACTAAAATAGACACTCAACCACTGAGTTATACTATAGACCTTTTTATTTTTTATTTTGAAACATAGTGTCACTAAATCAAAGCTGGTCTGGAATTCACAATGCTCCTGCCTCAGGCTCTTGAGTAGCGGTTATTACAGGAGTGTGCCACCATACCTAGCATCATTGTATTTTTACAAATTTCCTTGAGACTTTCTTTTTGATCCCTATATTATATGTGTGTTTAGTTTTCAGGCATTTGGAGATTTTCATTCCCTTTCCATTGTTAATTTCTTGGAAAACACTGTGGTCGTAGGACACACTCCATATGAATTCTTTGAAATTTATTAAGGTTTATTTTACATCCCAGGATATGGTCTCTGTGGGTGCTTACAGGTAATTCTGCTGTTGTTGGAGGGAGTATTTTATAAATGTTGATTATATCCTTTGGTTGATAATGTTGTTGAGTTCTGTATCTTTGCTGATTTTTGGCTTAGTTTTATTTTGGGGGGAAAGGTGTTGAAGTCTCTAACTGTAACTCTGGATTTGTCTAATTTTCATTTTACTTTGTCAGTTTTTACTTCACCTATATGCATCTCTGTTGTTTGGTGCATACGTGGTTAGGACTATTGTGTCTTTTTCATGGGTTTATCCTTTTATTATTATGTAATATTACTGTTTTTCCCTGGAAATTATCTTTGCTCTGAAGTCAGCTTTATCTGATAGTAATATAACTCTTGCATTATTATTACTGTTGTTATTGTTGTTGTTATTATTATTATTATTTATTATTATTATACTGGGGAGTGAACTCAGGGGTACCTTACCACTGAGCTACATCCTAGCCCTTTTTTATTTTGAGATAGTTTTGTCAAGTTGCCCAGGCAGGCCTTGAACTTGTGATTCTCCTGACTTAGGCTTCCAAGTCACTGGGATTACAGGTGGGCACCATTGCATCAGGATCTCACTTTATTCTTAAAAACGTATTTATTTGTGGTGCTAGGGATTGAGCCCAGAGCCTTGGGAATGCCAGGCATGCTCTCTACTACTGAGCTATATCCCTACCCCTTGCTTTATTTTGATTATTGCATGCTATATTTTTCTATCTATTTACTTTCAACCTGCCTATATTATTAATATTTGAAGTTAATTTCATACAGATATTATAAAATTGGGTAATATATATCTACTCTGCAGTCTCTCTTTAATTGTGTATTTAGATCATGTACATTCAGTGTAATCAGAAATGTATCAGAGTCTGCCCTTTTATTTTTGTTTTCTGATCTGGTTTTTGTTGTTTATTGTTTCTCTACCCTCTATTTGCCTTCCTGTGGATAATTCAAATATATTATAGACTAAAACTTTTAAATATTTATAGTGTTTTATTTATTTATCTGTCTATGTATTTATTTTGGTACCAGAGATTAAACCCAGAGATGCTTAACCACTGAGCCACATCCCTAGCCCTAGTTTGTATTTTATTATAGACAAAGACTCACTTAGTGCCTCACTTTTGCTGAGGCTGGCTTTGAACTTGCAATCCTTCTGCCTCAGCCTCCTGATCTGCTGGGATTACAGGCATGCACTGACCAGTGATTTTCTGTTGTAATTTGGACAGTTCAGATATTATTTTATGAGATCTGGATCATATGAAATGTAAAAAAATGTGGAAAGACCTACATGTTCATGGATTGGGAGAATTAATATTGTTAAAATGCCCATACTAAAAGTGATCTAAAGATTTAGTGTAACTCCCATCAAAATACCAATGACATTCTTTACAGAACTAGAGTAAACAACCCTAAAGTTTGTATGGAAGCATAAAAAGACCCAACAGCAATCCCAAGCAAAAAGAACAATGCTGGCAGCATCACAGTATTTGATATCAAGACATGCTATGGAGCCACAGTATCAAAAAGAGGATGGTATTGGCATAAAGACAGATAGAGACCAGTGCAACAGAATAGAGGATCCAGAAAAATTCATGCATTTTCAGCCAACTGGTTTTTGACAAAGGTGTCAAAAATATACATTGGAGAAAGGACAGCCTCTTTAACAAATGGTGCTTGGAAAAATTGGGTATTCACATTTAGAAGATTGAAATTAAGCCCCAATCTAACCCTGCACAAAAATGAACTCAAATTGGATCAAAGACCTTATTGTAAGATCTGAAGCCACTAAAAGGAAACAGAGGAAACACTTCAAGATATTGGCACAGGCAACAATTTCCTGGACAGGAATCCAAAAGCAAGGAAGCAAAAGCATAAAACAAATGGGCTTATATCAAACTAAAAAGCTTCTGCACACAAAGGTAGGAGTGAAGCAATAACTTAGAGATTGGGAGAAAATCTTTGCCAGCTATTTATCTGACAGAGAATTAATATCCAGGATATGTAAATAACTCAGAAAACTTAACATCAAAAGAGGTAATCCAATAAAAAATGGGGAAAAGATTTGAACAGACATGTCTCAAAAGAAGAAATGCAGATGGCTGAAAAATATAAAAATGTTTGATATCTTAATACATTTGGGTAATGCAAATTGCGGCAGTCTGGCTGGGCACAATCAGGAGCCACTTGTCAAAAGAAACTAACTTTATTTTTAGAACCACACACGCCAAACAAAACAGCCTCTCAGGAAAAACCCTCAGAGCCTCAACTGCCACCACCGGCTTTCCACAAGCCTCTCTCTCTCACACAAGCTTCTCTCCACCTCCCACAATCCTCCTGCTCTTGAGGCCGATTGGCTGGGTCACGTGGGCGGAGCCAAAAAGTCCCCCAATGAGCAGCTCAGTGGTCTGAAAGGGCAGGGAAACAGCCCAATGAGCATCACTGCAGAGGAGCCAATCAGCTAGATGTTGCTGGGGCCGCTGTGAGCCAATCATCAGCCGGCAGCTGGAAGTTTGCTGGGGCCCCTTCGGCTGTGGCTCTCAACAGCAAATCAAAACTACAATTAGATTCCATCTCACCCTAGTTAGAGTGGCTATTATTAAAAAAACCAAAAAGCAAATGCTAGTCAGGTGGAGGTTATAGAGAAAGAGGAACTGGTATGTACTGTTGGTTTGAATGTAAATTCGTATAGTTACTATGGAAAACAGTGTGGGGATTCCTCAAGAAACTAAAAACTACCATATGATCCAGATATTCCATTCCTGAGTTTATGTCTGAAGAAAATGAAGTCAGTTTATAAAAGAGTTACCTGCATACCTGTTTATTATAGCACTGTTCACAAGAGCTGAGTTATAGAATCAGCCCAGGAGCCCATCAACAGAAGAATGGATAAATAAAAAAGATTTATGTATAATGGATTATTATTCAGCCACAAAGAATAATGAAATTCTGTCATTTGCAGGAAAGTGGATGGAGCTGGAGGATATGATGTTAAGCAAAATAAACCAGATTCAGAAAAACAAGTATCAGATTTTCACATGTAGAAGTTAAAAAAAAAAAAAAAGAGAGAGAGAGAGACCTGAAAGTAGAAGAGGGACTGGGGGGGGTACTGAGAAAGAGAGAAGGGAGAGAGCTGGGGGGAGAGAGGGTGCAGAAGGCTGGATGGACATGACCAATGCATAATATACACATGTGTGAAAACATCACAGTGAATCCCTTTAATTTATAATTAATATGTGTTTTAAATTAACCTTTGTTGACACCACTCTGGCAATGGTGAAATTCCAGGTTCCTTGCATGACCTTTATTGATACCTAGGGGAAAGGGGTTGCTTATTGCTAGGCAGAGATGGGCAGTTTATTGCTTTAATAATGCAGGGGGAGGGGATGGCGCATTACTGCCCTGTAGCTCCCACTGGGCGTCCTGTCTCACTACTCCACAGGGTGGGAGGTAGAGGGCGGTCCACCTTGTTACTGCAAGGCGAAAGTGGGTAAATAGGCTCTTCACTGGGCCTTTGTTGGTGGGCCTGTGGTAAGTGTAGTTTTTTGTTTTTGTAGGTTTTCTTTTTTTAGTACCGGGTATTGAACCATGGAGCCACATCCCCAGCCTTTTCTGTATTTTATTTTTAGTCAGGCCCTCACTAAGTTGCTGAGGTTGGCTTTGAACTTGTGATCCTCCTGCCTCAGCTTCCTAAGCTCCCGCTGGGATTACGGGGTGTGTACCACCATACCTGGCAGAGTGCAGTCCACTCCCCCCCCCCAACCCTGTGGTGTTGGACTAGAATAGAGGGTTGTTTATCTTAAAATTTTCAGATTTGATAAACTGTACCTTTTTGAGGTTTGTTGTTGTGATGACTTTTTGGGGGGGTAGTGGTGGATATCTCTGCCCATTGTTGTTTCTGGTTGCTAGTTTCTCCCACACCAAGCCTGGGATGTGTGATGCAAAAAGAAAACCCACCAAACTCACATTCCTCAAGGCCCAAGGTCCAAACCAGGCTGTCATCTCCTCTCTACCTTTCAGAATCTGCATATTTATTACATATATAATACTCAGGGTTTGTAAATTGTATCTCTTGGGAAGAGTTGGAAAATTCTTCTACCTCTCTTTCCAGAAGCAGAACTTCACTTTGTTTTTTCATAATCATCATCTCTTACTTGATTATAGCCTGTCTCATGATAACTCATAAATGGCTTCCAACAAAACAGAGTACCTGAAAGGAACTTGGATCGTTTAGTGAGGAATAGAAGTGATTCTTGGGATTACTAGCACTCAGAAATGCAACCTTTTTCTTCTTACTGGTTTAACACAACATTTGGCATGTGGTAGATACTCCATGAAAGACAGCACTACAGAGCTTGTTTGGGGGTTAACAGTTGGAATAAATGCACACTTGCTTTCCTTTACAAGAGTATACAGTTTACTCTGTCTCCCAAAAGGACCTTTCTTATTTTGCTGTAGGGTGTTTCTGTCCTGTTCTGACTTTTGGTATATCATTAATTATCTTTTTTTCTTCTTCTTCTGAGTGTCTTTATATCATGGTTTAAGGGTCTTACTGGAGTTATAAACCCTTGGTTTAAATTGATCTTGTAGTCTCTGCCTAACTCTCTTAGGACTTCATGCCATATCATTCTTTTAAAATTGTTAAATTAATATTTCGAACATTCATGAAAGTATAGCAGATAGCACAGTTAACTTTCATACTCCTGTGCCTTCCTTTTCTCTCTGGTACTAGAGGTCTCAGCATTGGTCAAGCAAGGGTTAAAGCCCATTGAACCTTCTGGCAGTTGGCCTGGGCCTGCTGGAAACTCAGTAGCTTTTGCACAGGGATGTATTTTTTCCTGGGGCTTTTCACAATTTTACTCCCCAAGGGGAGGTATGCAGAAAGAGGACAAATGGACAGTGTTATCACTGCAGCTTCTCATGTGTACAATGGAATAATCATTCATTCATTCCTCCATTGCAGATGTGATCTTTGTTCTTAGAACTCTCTCTTAGGTGGTGGAAATGCTAAATTAGTACAACAGAGAAGTAGTGTCTTTAGATTCTTACAAGAGGGAGAGAGGGCTTCCAGTTGGACACGTCTGGGGAGGTTTTATGTAGTGGGTGAATCGAGACAACCCTTGATGTGGATTTGGATATGAGGAAATGAAAAAAGTGACATCATAGACCCAGGTGTAGACTGTGAAGAGGAGCAGAGGTGAGGGGTGGTGTACATGCTGGGGGCTCCTATATTTGAGAAGAGGAAGAATTGAGATGCCAAGTCAGGTTGCATCACTTGAGTTCTTTGGAAGACAAGTTCACCAGTATACCTATTAACATCCTATCAAGTAGAAGACCTGATAAACAGGATCTGTGAAACAGGATATGTGCACACTTGGACAGACACATTAAAGTTATACTGGCTGCCTCACTAATCCTGCTGCAGGGCTGCCACACAAAGAAAAGTGTAGGTTATGCCGTGTAAGAGCATCCAGTGGAGTTGACAGGTGGGGCTTCAACCCAGTCAGACTCTACCAGCTGACCTGGTGTGGGCCTGTTTCCACCCTGAGAGGCACCTTTTTCTAATTTGCCAAAGGCACCGTGAGGGCTTAGATCCATTTTATTTTGTTTCTTAATGTGTTCTATATCATAGCTAAATATTTAGTGTTTTACTATAATATAATTTGTTAAATGACTTCCTCCTTTAGCCATCTGTAGGGACTCAGTCATCATTTTGAAGACTGGCTCTGTATCAGACATTTGCAGAAATTCAGGAGGACATGCTTGCTCAGTCCCATTTTTGCCTTCTGCTCTCTTTGTCACCAGCGTTAGGTTAAATGCTCAGAATCTCTCCACTTTCCTCCATCTCCTTTAGGTGAGGATGTGGTAACTACACTGCTTAGCCCCCACCACCCTGGGTGACCTGAGTTGTGCAGATCATTAGGCTTCTATCCCCACCTCTTCAGTGTTAGGTACTTCCTGTCTCTGTAGGTCTGTCTGGCACTGTGTCCTACTGTTAACTGCTGCCACTCCTGGGGCTTTTCACATGTTTATTCACCAAGGGGAGGTGTGTGGAAATGAGACAAATGGACAGTGTATTACTGCCCCCTTGCTTCTCTATCCCATTACCCATCATGCCAGTTGGTTTAATGCTGGAAAGGGAGATATTCATTAATTGGAAGGAAAAGAAGGATTACAAATGAAGAAGAGACAGGAAAATTGGGATCCACATAGCTGTAGAGGGCAGAGTAATAATAATAAAAGCAACATTTGCAGTTATAGTGGGGCTGAGGGTGAAACAACATGGAGTTCATGTTTGGAGGGTGGGTGCATCTCTGGCACTAACAGGATGACCTTGCTTCCCTCAGGTGTCCTCATGACTTCTCTTGCGGACCATGTCCATGATCTTTTTTGCCAGTGTGGTACGGGTGAGGGATGGACTGCCCCTCTCAGCCTCTACTGACTTTTACCACACCCAAGATTTTCTGGAATGCAGGAGATGTCTCAAGACTTTAGCTTTGCGACTGGCCCAGTATCCAGGTCGAGGCTCTGCAGAAAGCTGTGACTTTTGTATACAGTAAGTGAACATATTCGCTTTTTCAGAACAGCAGCAGAATTTAGATTACTTTTTTCCACACATTGAAGTCACATTATGCTGATCACCGTGTGTGTTAAGAGTAGATATGGTGTCAGACAGTGGTCTTAGGTTGTATGTTTACAACAATGGAATTAAGAACGGTTTGGGTGTCCTCAGGGCCTCAAGCATTGCTGTTCCAACTGCTGGCTTCTGTCAATGGAGTGCTCACAAGCATTGGAAGACCTGAGTTCAGCCAGTTTTTCTGGCTTTAGGTTGTTAGTTGTTTTTTGTTCCCCCTGTACTTAGATTCAGGGTAGGAAAAGGATAAGGAGGAAGAGGAGATGATAGATGAAAAATGTTAGAGAAAGCCAAGGAAATTAAAATACTTAATAGCTATTATCTTCAAGAGCTATTTTTTTTCACTTTAATTTTTTTAATATTTATTTTTTAGTTACAGGTGGACATAATATCTTCATTTTATTTTTATGTGGTGCTGAGGATTGAACCCAGTGTCTCACACATGGTAGGCGAGCACTTTTATCTCTGAGCCCCAGCCCCAGCCCCTCGTTTTAATTTTTTTACTTTAAAATTCTTGTATTTTGGGCTGGGATTGTGGCTCAGTGGTAGAGTGCTTGCCTAGCAAGTATGAGGCACTGTGTTCGATCCTCAGCACCAAATAAAATAAATAAATGAACTAAAGATATTGTGCTCATCTACAACTAAAAAAAATATATTAAATAAATTTTTTTTCACATTTTAATTTTTATTATGTGACAGGATCCATGGAGTGAAAAATTAGTGAGTAGGTCTCTTGTTTTCAAACAACTTACAGTCTAATGAAGGAAGAAGAGAAATATATAACTGAACAGAATACAGTGGAAAAAATCCCAGTGGAAGTAGGACTCAGGTGGTCATAATAATCCTATAACAGGTAATTGTGTGGAGTGCTTTCCATATGCCAGGCACTGTTCCTGTGCTTCCTGTGGCTTATGAGGCAAGCAGCAGTATTACACAGAGGAGGAAATTGAGGTTAAGCCACTTAACCAAAGCTGTACTGTTAGCAAGCGGTGGAGCTAAGATTTGAATGCAGGCTGTTCAGGCACTGAGGTCAGCTTCTCACATTTTATTCTAGGACTCAGAGCAAGAAGCCAATTATTTTGTGGAGGAATCAGGGGCAAGACAGGTTTTAAAATATCAAAATTTTATAGATAGTTATAGACACTACATCTATGTTTTGTAGTATTTAGTCTTCTTTTACCAAGTCCATTTTGCTTTTCTTGAATCATAGATTTTTAGTTGATCTGATAATATGGAGTCCTTTTAGGGTAATTCAGATTTAGAATCATAAAAACAAAAGGGACCGTCCAGGCTAAGTGATGGTATCGGGTAAGAAGGTCTGTGTCCTATCGGCAGTGTCAGATGGCCAGCACCTACAGCTGTCACTTTGTGGTGTGGACTCTGAGTGCTCAGGCACAAAAAGCTGAGCTGCATGTGCCCACATTTGCAGCTCCTTTCTCTGCTTGCCTGAAAGCACCTGCCTTCCTTGACTGGCCCTTCTTCATGAGGCTGTGATGAGCTAATGTGTGCTGTGCCTCAGATAGGACACCTTTTCTCTGTTGAAGGTTATATTTCTCAGTAAAAAGAAGCCTACAGTTTCAGAATGAAATCTTGGGTACCTCAGTAGTTTTTTGGAAAAGGAATATAAAACATTCTACTCATTTGTATTTTGAATTGAATATTCACCATTATTTTCCCAGAGCTAAGACTTTCTTATCTTATAGGTGAGCAGTATCATAGCTTTTTTTTTTTAAATATATTTTTAGTTATAGATGGACACAATGTCTTTTTGAAAAATATTTTTAGTTGTTTATTTAATTTATTTATTTACATGCGGTGCTGAGAATTGAATCCAGTGCCTCACATGTGTTAGGCAAGCACTTTACCACTGAGCCACAACCCCAGCCCTGGACACAATATCTTTATATTTATTTATTTATTTATTTATTTATTTAATGTGGTGTTGAGGATCGAACCTAGGGCCTCATGCATGTGAGGCAAATGTTCTACCACTGAGCTACCAATCCCAGCCCAGTATCATAGTTTTTTACAGTTGAAGGGTCATATTAATTTCTTAGGGCTGCCACAACAAATTAACACACACTGGCTTCAAATAGCAAAAAACAGAATCGCTTATAGTTCTGAAGGCCAAAAATCTGAAATCCAGGTATCTCAGGGCCTGCTCCCTCTGTAAGGCTTTAAGACTCCTTCCCATACCTCTGCTATCTTTTGACAGGTGCTGGCAATCCCTGGTTTCCTTGGCTTACAGATACATTATTATTTCATTGTCTGTCTGCATGGTCACATGGCCTCCCCTCTTTCCTTCTGTAAGAGTGCCAATCATTGGATGGGGGCCTACCCTAATCTAGTATAACCTCATTTTATCCTGATTACATCTGCAAAGATGCTGTTTCCAGATAAAATCACATTCATTGGGAGTTAGGATTTCAGGGTATCTTTTTGGGGGACACATTCAACCCACAATAGGGATCCTTTTTCATGTAGAAACACCTCTGTCCTAAAGAGGTTAGGCCCCTTCTGGAGAATTCCTTCTGACAAAAGGAGAGTCATCTTTTTCTTTAAGTTGAGGTCTTACGTAGAGACTTGTAGTTACAAAAGACAGAAAATGACAAGCCCCACAGTGGAGAACTTTGAGCAAAAATGATAATCCCCGAGGAGATATTCCATCATGAGCGACAGCTAGTAGACATCCCATATAGGTGAACTAGACCCCTTCAACCCCAAAAGTGAAATGATAGCATGGCAGTCTAAAAAGGAGTATAAAAAGAAGGAATGGATTTTTTTTTTTTTGAGTCCAGAATAACTCTAATACCACAACCAGATGAAGTCAGCATAGGAAGGAAAATTGTAGATCAGTCTAATTTTACATAGACACAAAAATCCTAAATAAAACATTATCAGACTAAATCTAGCATGTGATTAATAATGAATATGTAGAAATGCACAACAAGGATTTATTTCCAGGAGCCAAAGTGATTTAACATTAGAAGATGTGTTGAGGTAGATTAAAGTAGGAAAACATTATTCTCAGTGTAGAGAAGTTGGAGGCTAATTCTCCCTAATAGAAAATGCATCCCTCATGCATGCATAAGTGAGTAATCACACAGTGTTGGTGACTAATACTGTTAGACATTTTAAAGGAAGTCTTAAGAAAAACAATCTTAGAAACTGGTCTGGCTGAAGAGATAATATGTATGCCACAGGCAGCTATAAGACTGTTGGAGGCCAAGCAAGGGTAGAGGTGAGAGAAGGTTGTATGTGGGTATGCTATGAGAACCATGAGTCTATTTCCTGGTTATGCAGATGTTGCCCTTTTATTTCAGTTTTTCTTCTTCTGGGGACGTGGCCTGCATGGCTATCTGCTCCCGCCAGTATCCAGCAGCCATGGCCTTCTGCTTCCTGGAGACCCTGTGGTGGGAATTCACAGCTTCCTATGACACCACCTGCATTGGCCTCGCCTCCAGGCCGTACGCTTTTCTCGAGTTTGGTTTGTAACCCTCTTTCATGTTTACTGTTCTCTCCTGTGGCATTTGATGTGTAGAACTTACAGTTGAGGTTTAGCTTTGATCATATAGAAAAGCCCTGAGAGGCACAAGCACCTGGCTCTGAAAAAGAGCCTCACATCATGAGATTTCACAGCCATTAAAATGGACTAGAAGGCCTTCAGGTTTAATACTCTGGCTTTTCATGTCTTGGGAGCCGGGGGAGGTCGAGGAAGGGTGAAACCTATGTAGGTTATTCACCACAGGCCTCTGAAGCTGGGATCATCAAACTGTGGCCCAGAAGCCAGCTGCCTATTTTTGCAAGTAAAGTGGGACACAGTCATGTTCATTCTTTTATGAGTTGTCTTTGGCAGTTGTCTTTTGCCCCACACAGCACCATTGAGTTGTCCTGACAGAGACCACAGAGCCCCCCAGCCTAAAATACTGTTGGGTGCTTGAAGAAAGTTTCACCAACCCCTACACTAGAGCAGTACTACTCAGAGTGTTCTTCTTTCATGATGTAAGCACAGAAAATGAGAAAAAGTATTCAGAAACTTACTGTAATTTGACATTCCTGTGATTTTAAAAATGGTATTTTATCAAAAAGTATCAGTCTGTAACATTTGGAAGAAAAATATGGTCCTCCTCTCTTAACTTTGAGAAGCCCTGCTCTGGAAAGGATACTTCTTTTCTAGGCTCTGCTAGAAAGGTCCTGTGGAGGCTCAGGGGCTTTGGACTACAACATGATAATCATAGAGGGTGTTTGGTTTTTGTCCGTGTGGCTCATTTTGAGCTCTTGGGGTTGGGGAATATTCTGGGTCCCTGTGATGTTCTTGAACAAGAAGCTGGCAGCATCTGATACGCGTGGTCAGGCAGGGCACGGCACCTGGAAATGTTGCCAGTTGGGCTTTCCGGCTGCTATTGTGATAGCCTCACATTCCCTCTTGTTGCCTGCTGGCTTTTTAGAAATGGAACCAGCGCCCTCTTTTGGTGTCACTTGAAGGAACTGGGGAGCTTCCTAGTATGCCAGACCCACTCTGGTAGACCCGTGATAGGTGGAGAGCTCTGGCTCTTGCTCTTTCTTGAGGCTTTCAGTCCCACTTTTCCTTTTGAAGAGAACACACTATTCCCAACGCAGATCACAGCTGCAGCAAGCCTTTGGCTCTCCGTTGATTTGGAGTGGAGTGGAGTTGGGTTCTTCTCTTCCCTCATCTCTGCATGTGCCCTTCTTCCAAAGCAGTGTGCTTGATCTGATAGGAGCCCCTTCCTTGGCACCACATTTGCTCACTATTGAATGGGAGTGGAAAGAGTCAAAGCTCATTGATATTAGAATTGTACATTATTTTGTTTTGCCAATACATAGCAAGTTTCACTTCAAAAGCTTGTTAAGACTTGGTGATAGAGTAACGTAAAAGAATTAAAATCAATCACTTTCAAATATGTAATCCTAGTTTGCACAACATATTCATTTTCACTTGTACTTTCAAACAAGCTTTTTTTGAGATAATCAAGTTAGGAAAAACTGGCCTCATTTTCAAGGGTAGAGATGTTGTGTGAATCACCTAAGATTGTACTTTCTAAGACTCCAGCCCCTTTCCACCTGACACCCTTGTCACTTTTGTCCTGTGATGCATTATTGCCTTCTCTGTAATCACTTTTTAATCATTCTACTTTGAAGAGATTGATCAGACTTATGTTGTTATTTAATAATCATTTGACCTTGATGCATATATAACTTAACTCTTCAGAATCTGCCTGACTTACTAGCTTGCTTAGAAATGTGAAATTTGTTCAAATGTTACTAAACATCCATTCTTATGAGAATGCTCAACTTGGGTTGCTCTCTTTTTCCAGACAGCGTCATTCAGAAAATGAAGTGGCATTTTAACTATGTAAGTTCCTCTCAGATAAAGAGCAGCTTGGAGAAAATTCAGGAGGAGCTGGAGTTCCAGCCTCCAGTAGTTCTTACTTTGGAGGACACAGATGTGGCAAATGGGATGATGAACGGTCACATACCAATGCACTTGGAGCCTGGTAAGTGGCCTGATTTTCTCTGATATTGATGAATATGAAGTGATTCTATGTATTTCAAATAGATTTTTTAAATATTAAAAATGTATACTTGAGATGGGAGGGTATATGTTGGGAAGAAATCAGACTGATTCTGTTTCCAGGTGTTCATTATTTAGACCTTGACAGTTCTGATAGTGGGTAGCTTTGAGAGGATGCTTTCTTTTGATGAAATTCAAGAGTTGAGAAGAGTGACTTGGGAGGTTGTTTTCTTAATTAGGGTGAAATCTGTAAGTTTAAATTTTGCAAATGATATACCTTCTCTTTCACTAGAAGCTACTCATTGAATCATATGGATATATATATATATATATATATATATATATATATATATATATTTTTTTTTTTTTTTTAATTTTTTTTTAAGTGTAAATGGACACAACACAATACTTTTATTTTTATGTGGTGCTAAGGATCGAACTCAGGCCCCGCCCATGCTAGGGGAGCGCTCAACTGCTGAGCCACAATCCCAGCACGGATTTATACATATTTTTACCTCATCACTTAATGAAAAGTTGCAAATCTCCACTGAGAATCCCTGTGTACCTTCTTGGAGAGAGGGCTGTGGGAATGAGTGTTTTGATAGGTGCCAAGGCTCCTAGTGCTGTTGCTGTCTGGCTCTCCATGAGACCTGGAGAGCTCCCTTTGTCCCAGTGGATTTCACAGTCCTCATCTGAAGAATGTGATGTTAATGACATGATCACAGTGGCCCAGTACTTTGTAACTTTGGAATTAACACCATTAGCCACTTAGCACATAATGAAGCATGATTTTTTGCATTCCTAGTTTTGTAATCACATAAAGTTAAACTAATATTTAAAGTAGATATTTACTAAGGTATTCTAAGAATTCCATAATGGTGTAAGAGCTGAATCCCCTGAGAGATAGAGCTGTCTATACTGTAACAGTCTAATTATTTCATTTTTAACTATTTTGTACTAAACTCATTGCTTGAATTTAAAAAGTGGTGTATTAAAAATGTTCATGTTTTTGGCTTAACATTGTGTTTTGGTTTAATATGTTTCAACCAGTAAGTTCTTAGATTGGCTCTCATGCCAATCAGTAAGTTGTTCTAATTTGTATTGGGAGAACATTTAACTTTTGTAGAAAGAAGACTGGGTAATTGAATCCCAAGTTTCTCCCTAAACACAGGGATAACTTTATAATATATATTTTGTTTTTTTAAACACTTAGATAAGAGGAGCAAATCCAGAAAGTGTCAGCTTGCCTTCTTTCTAGGACATTTTTACTGTGGTTTGACTCATCTTATTGTCCCGAGGCTAGATCTTTACAGGTAGCATGTTCTGTTCTAATAGGAACTTTGAATTACTGAGTGAAAACTCTAACACACTAACAATAGGCATAAGTTGTGTTGTGGCCAGGGGTATGAGAGTGTGTGTGGGTGTGGTTGTGTGTGTACATGCTCATGAGCACACACATGCACACGAGTGTGAGAAATGTAAGGACAAGAAAGGATGATTTTAGAAGAGCATAGCAAGAGAATGGGTGGGACAACATTTAATTGTGTGAACCAGAATCCACTTCAACAGTTATCTTTCAGGAGAAAATGGAATATTTGTTCTAATTACAATTCCAGAAACAGCTTATAGCCTAAATAATCAATGTTTCCCTCCTCTTCCCTATTATTTTAGAATTAAAACCACATTTATTTGTCATCAGTCTCTTTAGATGCACACATTACCCTGAATATTGTCTTTATAAAAAGAGTGGAACATTTTACAAGCTGGGGGTTGAGGCATCTAATAAAAAGCCAGCCTTAGCAACAGCGAGGTGCTAAGCAACTCAATGAGACCCTGTCTCTAAATAAAATACAAAATAGGACTGGGGATGTAGCTTAGTGGTTGAGTGCCCCTGAGTTCAATCCCCAGTACACACCCCCACCAAAAAAAAAAAAAAATCTATCAGAATTTGACACCCAATACAAACAAAGCCATGGTCCTCTCTTATAGCAGAAGTTGTTTAAAATCATAGTTTCTCCATCTATGGTCGATTGACATGTTTGTACCAGTCCATTCTTTACTCTTGGGGACTAATCTGTGCATTTTAGGTTGTTTAGAAGCATTTCTGGCCTCTGCCCGCTGGATGCCAATAGAAAATGTCTCCAGACATTATCAAATATCCTCTGGGCAGCAAATCACTCCGTTTGAGAACCACTGCTCTAAATAGAAAGGAAATAGGCACTTGAAAACCTGCACTTGCCTATAAAAGGGCTTATTTCTGGAAGATACTCACCTCAGATTTCCAGGTCCATTCTGTCCTTCATTTCTTGCCTTTTTTCTTCTAACTTCTGCTGCTTTTAAAATTAGCATGTTTGTAATTTTGTGTTTAACATCATAAACCTATCATTAGTGGAGGTCTAGTTAATGGCTTTGCTTGTCTTTCTTTCATATAGATGTTATTTTCTCTATAGACACTTATTTTTTTCTTTTCATTGTGAAGCTCCTAATTTCCGAATGGAGCCAGTGACGGCCCTGGGGATTCTCTCCCTTGTCCTCAACATCATGTGCGCTGCTCTGAACCTCATTCGTGGTGTTCATCTCGCAGAACATTCTTTACAGGTAACCTCTTTTTTTTTTTTTTTTAACAGTTTAAATTGAAGGACACATCTAAGAAGTAACTAGGATATATTTTATTTATAAAGTTATTATGCACTGAGGTTTAAAATTTTTAAAATTCAAATGAAAATTAAAAAATTTTATACTTTGTAGTAAGTTGAACATACATGGAAATTGCCTGCTGGGATATTAGTATAAAATGGACAACTCAATTCAAGGATATTGGACTACCTTGTTTTCCTTGGGAATACAGGTGTCTTTCCAGGGCATAGATTATTCACCTATGGCAAACATCTGATTCAGACTTTAAGGTTAAGTTTCTTTTTGCCCTGGGAAAAGGTTGTCCTACAGTCTGATTTGTAAAGACCTGTATCACTAGGATAGGATAGAGTTCTTTGTTGGCCTGCTCATCTCAAAGCAACTTTATGTTTCATTGTTCTTTGTTTTGTCACTGGGGATTGAACCCAGGGCCTGGTGCATGCTAGGTAAGTGCCCAAACACTGAGCTACATCTCCAGCCATTTTTATTTTATTTTGAAATAGAGTCTAACTGAGTTGCCCAGTCTGGCTTCAGACTTTTGATCCTCCTGCCTCAGCCTCCCAAGTAGCTGGAATTACAGGTGTGCACCATCATATCCAGCTCATTGCTTTTTAAAATATGTTTTTGGATTTTGAAGAATTTCAAATACTTTTTAAAGGAACAGAATCACTATTAGTATAAGCAAATAGATATTGTTTTAAAAGATAGAGCTATAATGCTGGTACCTTCATATGTGGAGGCCATAGTCTAAAGTGCAGTGGATGTTGGACCTCAGAGACTGAGGAGAGTGTGGAGAGTGGCAGCAGGCCTGTTACCAGAGTGTTATTTGCTTGATAACACATCTCATCTTTGACCAGTGTTTGGTGTGGTTTCCACTCTTAATTGTTTGATTATTAATAATCAGATATTTGCCAACTGTTTGTAAAACTAGAAGAGATGCCAATAAGATGGTTAAGACCTTGTCTCTGAGGACTCTTGTGGTACAAAGCGTAGTGTGGTGACAGCACTGAGGACGAGGCAATGGCTGGGGCTGGGAGGAATTAGAGAAATTGTGGTATTGATAAAAAGTAGGATTTTGAGAGGTGGAGTGATTGTGGGCTCATTACAGGTTGAGGACTTAGATCTGTGGGGACAGGAGGGCACATGGTTTATCTAGTTCATTGAAAATAGTTGCATGCCAGCCCCTGATCTGGTATATAAGAGGGACTTAGGTCTCATTGTGCTGTCAGCCATACCACACTGAATGAGGGTTAAAATGCTCTGGGTTATAGTGTTTCATCTAAATATTCTTTCCTTATGTTTCTTGTACTTATTTTAGGTTGCCCGTGAGGAAATTGGAAACATTCTGGCTTTTCTTATTCCTTTCGTAGCCTGTATTTTCCAGGTGGGTGAAGTGTTGATGGCCTTATTTGGTTGTTCTGGAATTATTGGCAAGTTTTAGATCCTGCTTTTGTTCTACCAAGGCCTTGGTTCAAATCCTGGACCGTACTAAGTGAAAGGATCTGTGGCCCATCCTGCCTAATTCTCTCATTTTAGAGGAGGAACTTTAGGCTCAGAAAGGGAAAGCCACTTGTCCAAGGCCATAGGGCCACTGAAAACAGTGGAATAGGAACTAGGAATTTGGGTTTGATTCTCTAGAAGGGAGGGATGAGGTTGCAGGGTAAGGCAGGATGTTACCCTGTGTTTATTCTTGGGACAATTCAAGTGCAGAAATATCCTTCTGTATAAGGAGCAGAAAGATGTGTTTTGTTTTGATTTTTTTAAGTTGTTGATGGACCTTTTATTAATTTATTTATTTATATGCAGTGCTGAGAATTGAGCCCAGTGCCTCACACATGCTAGGCAATTGCTCTACCATTGAGCTACAACCCTGGCCCTGAAGATGTGGTTTTTAAACTTACGACTAGGTAAAAAACAAAAAAATTACAGGTTCTTTAATAGTAATACCTTCTGACTCAAATCTATCCCTAGGAAAATTAGTACATTAACTAGAGGGCTTGGATTATTATTTAGTTATTTTCATACCAGCTGAGTACTTAAAAGGGGTAGCATGATAAGGAGCTTTTGCATTCCTTGTAGACAGAGTTAATTCTAGCAAAAACCCAACTCAAATTCTCCATTCTTGATAAAATTTTAATACTTTCTTTACATTCTTAAGCTTCTTTTTTGCTTTTGTTTTGTTTTTTAATTAAAATTTCTGGCTGGGCACGGTGGTGTATGCCTGTAATCCCAGTGGCTTTGGAGGCTGAGGCAGGAGGGTCCCAAGTTCAAAGCCAGCCTCAGCAAAGGCGAGGCACTAACCAACTCAATGAGACCCTGTCTCCAAATAAAAGACAAAAAATGGCTGGGGATGTGGCTCAGTGGTTTAGTGACCCTGAGTTCAGTCCTTGGTACCCCTCCACCCCCGCGGGGGGAAAAAGTGTCTGTTCTCAGGGCACATCTTAGAATTTTTTCTTTTTTTTCAAGAATTACTTGATTGTGCCAAAAGAAGCTTTCAACCCTAGATTAAAAATGCACTCACTTTTTAGGAATCTGGTCTCTAAAACCTTGGGTGTAGCCAGCAACAGTTTTCTAGAGCTGGCATTTCAGGGCTGCAGGGACCTTACAGTTCCACCTTCATTCCTTCAGCTGTGCTCCTATCCTGGATCTCTCTCTCTCTCTCTCTCCCCTGCTGTAGCTTAAGCCCTGTTGATTGCTTCATGATCTGAGAATATGCTTTATTTTTCTTAAAAAAAGAACAAAAAAACTCTTTCCAGCTTTTGCAGAATAAGAATAGCCCCTTTTCTGTGAGGTCACCCTACATGAAATGCGTTACTCTCTCTTTTGGGAGAACTTTCTCTGACTCAGAGATGCTTTTGAAGATGTGATTAAAAAAATGTGCCCAAGGGAACTGAGTTGTGACTCAGGAGAAACCAAAATAGTAAAATCATGACTTTCACCGGCTTGCTTGCCTGTCATGGCTCCCTGAAGAAAAACTTCCCTCGGAGGCTAGTCAGTCCTGCTGGGAGACCCTGGCTATCTGCCCACTCCCCACAACCCTCTCCCTCTCCTCTGCAGCCCACAGCCTGGATACCATCTTTTATGTCTTCAGCTTCTTTCCAGCATTCCTGCTGTCAACGTCTGTTTCACTTTCCTCTTTTTCAAATCCTGTCTTTCATTCAAAGATCAGCAGCAGCCTAACCAGGAAGTTCAAGCTTCACTGTAGTGAATATAATTTAATTAGTGAATGCATGTGAAATGATGCTGTTGGTGGCACCTGCAGGAGGTGACTCTTGCACCTAATCTTGTGGCTGTTTGATTATCTCTGATTGGTTGTGTTGTGTGGTCTCGTTTCAGTGTTATTTGTACCTGTTCTACAGTCCAGCCAGGACTATGAAGGTGGTGCTGATGCTGCTCTTTATTTGCCTGGGTAATGTGTACCTGCATGGGCTGAGGAACCTCTGGCAGATCCTTTTCCACATAGGAGTGGCTTTTCTATCTTCATACCAGATACTGACAAGACAGCTTCAGGAAAAGCAGTCTGACTGTGGAGTGTGAGGACACCATGGATCCTTTGATTTTCTTTGGAGAGTCAATCTGTGTTTCCCTTCTTGCTTCTCCAAGTTCACCTCAAGTTTCCATGCTTAACGTTCCTTTCAACTAAACTGGACTGAAAAACCGAGATTGGGGATTTCTAACAGGTGCTGTGGAAATCATGAGGTCACTCAATACCCACCTGGTCTTGGTTGTGTGCTGAGCATCATTGCAGAACCTCTAGTTGAGCATGTTTACTTAGGACAGCAGAATCCGAGGGCTTACTCAGAAGGAGAATTATTGGAAGATCAGAATGGAAACATTTTGGTCTTTTAAATTAAATGATACAATAAACTACTAAATTCAATAATACTAGTTTTAGTAATTGGCACTTGTCTCCAAGCAACTACTTTAAAACGTAAATAGTGTAAATGTGACTTGGTTAGTTTTTTACAGAGGGTCAGTACAGGGTGAATTAAAAACTTAAACATATAGTTCATGGATATAAGCTAGGTAAATTTTGTTTACATTTTTGATAACTTAGGTTTGATATGCCATTGAAATATTTAAATATATTTTGGATATAAACTGAACTTCATTTAGGGTGAAGACAAAAGTAAGCCAAGAAAATGGTTAAGAAATCTGAGGTCACTTAATTTATAGATAATCTTTTATGGTGGTGGGACTGTGGGTACAGAAATGTTGTATATTTATTTGCAGGGTATATCAGAATATTTTAAAAATTAATTGATTAATCAATACTGTTGAATCATAAGCTTATAAGCATGAGCAGACCTGAGAATTTCTGGATGCCTGATAATTGACCACAAAGTGGTCAGATGGTGTGGATTCACATACTTCTCAGCCCCAGTTGGCAGAAACTCCTGGCATCAGCCTTTGAAATAGCAGCTGAATGCCTGTCATTTTAATGGTGATGACTATGTGATCCAGTGTGCCTCTTCCCAAAGGCCCCCAAGTTAATTACTCCTCTACATCTTTCCTGATAATCTTACTTAGATCAATAACCTCATTTTTTTAATTAATAGTAATGTTAACTTTTTAAAACTTTATTAAGCTATAACTGATACATGGTCTGGAAAGTTTATTTCATTGTCAAAAATATTGATTGGTCATCATTTTCCTAAGTATGGCTCAGAATGAGATCCATCCTTCAAGTCTCCAGAAATTTCAGCCTGGGTTGTCAGGCTCAAATGGCCCAGGAGGTCATTTGGGAGTTTGCCCTTTGGTTGTTTTGGTAGAAGTCTGGAATCTGAATAACTCAACCACAATTGCATGGAATACTTTGGGTTGAATTATGTAACTTGATAAGCTAAAATTCTATTTTGATAGTTTTTAAAGTAGAAAACCATTGTGAGAGTGATTGAGTTGGTGGGGAAGCAAGAATGTAGTTTTAGAGAATTCAGATTTGGTTATTATTGGTATTGTTATTGAGCTACCTTGGTATCATTTTAAGAAACACAAGTTTATATGACGCTGAACTGGATTGGGAAAATGTTGCCATAGAAACTTTATTTTCTTATAATAGAATTTTCTATTTTTAACCAACTACAAAATATCTGGATATGAAAAGTATATGGGCAGCATCCTCAGACATAAACTTCAAGGTTATATCTCCATTGACTTTGCATCTTCAAAATTTCTACATACCTGACAGATAAGTTTTCAGTTTTCCTGGGAGATAATTTTGAAGAGGCAGTTAAGATAGAATGGGAAGTCCAGAGGAGAGAAGAATCCTTTTAAATTAAAGCACACGCACAAAAAAGCTTTAAAATTTGATAAGAAACAGCTTTAAAATATATTGTTTTTGAGCCAGTTTGATGTTGGTGTTGCTGTGTAGCCTGCACCCCATGTGTTTTGGGGTCTGAGACTGTGATGCCCATTTAACAAGCAATAAAGAAGCAGTCCCTGAAGATGAACCCTTGTTGGTGAAGCTCTGCGCCCACCCACCTGTGCACCAGTGGAGATATTATCTATACTTGATTGAATGTGGTCTTAATCAGGTAACATCTAGTCGGGGTTTGAGATTTATTTTTTCAAACATAAGGAAAAAGGTGTACTGGAAGAACAGTGTAAATAATGACCACAAGAACATTGTTTAACTGAAATCCCGCTAAAAGATACCTCAACCTGCTGGAGGGAGAGACTAATGACAGGAAAGAAGTCTGGTGATTTCCTCCAAGGGAAATCCCAGGATTGGGGTTGACTTAGCTCAGACTTGGAGATTTGTAGCCCTTTGTGTGATGCTGATGACAGAAAGCTGGTTCCACGTCCCAGGAGTTTTCTTTAGCCCACCACGGACCCACTGCTGTTCTGGCACCTTCACTGTCCCAGTATTTGATGCTACTCGCCTAACCATCTCATGGGGCCAGATCTAGCGACAAAGGAAGCAGTACTGAAAACAAAACCTTAATGGTGTCTTCTGAGATCAGATGCTGTGAGAGCTTGAGCTTCAGAGAGTGTTATATCTCTCTGTAGCACCAGGGCAGGAGTGTGGCTCAGTGCTCTTAGGCAGGATACAGAAGATTCTGTTTTACTCTTCCTGCGGTTGGCCTTATTGTGCTGGTGGAGACAACTGGGGCCCATTTGGGGTGGCATTCCCTCTCAGTGCTAGCAGTGTGACCGTAGACACCTGATTTTGCCTCTTAGGAGTGCACCCATTATCTGTGAACTCTGTTGACATGCCCTGGGGAACATAGCCCAACATTTTCAAGTTCCTTAAGGGATGGGGGAAAGGGTTTCTGGAGGAGTGCCAAAATGAAAGCAGTTAGTCATTTCAGTAGGCCTTACCCCTTAGCTCCTCTGTTCTTTCTTAGGTGCTCTGATTCTCCAACTCCCCTGCCTTTTTCCATCTCTGCCTACTACACTCCAGACCTAGGGATAGAGGTAGAACCAGAGTCTCTAAAGAGACAGGAAAGCCACTGAATTGTGATTGAGAGGGTAGGCAGAGGGACTTCAGAATGAGAACAGACTGCATTGAGGCTGGCCCTCTTAGCCTGCCTGAGAGTCAGGCCTCAGGGAGGATTAGTACTTTGGTGGTCAGCCCTGCTCAGAGTCAAAGATGATGGCTAACAGGCCACAAATGGCTGGCTGTTTGGGACAGGGGGGTTAGGGGAGCTGAACTGAGGGCTCTATTGTCTGCTGGAAGATAACAGCCACCCCTTGGCATGCAGCGGGTGCATGTTGCACCTTACCAAGGGATGCCATTTACTGCTCCTTAACTAGGAGTTGACTGCTAGTAACATGCAGGACAGTGGCTCTCAGAGAATCTGCTATATGCACAGTCTAGCACAAGTGAGGATAGGGATGGGAGTGATTACTGCAATCAGATGTGCCCAGCAGACCCTGCTCATTCATTGCTTATATTCCAGAATCCCAGGCAGAATTCTACACAGGTATGGGGAGCTCTGCCTGTGTACCCTGACTGCTAATAATAATGGTGGAGGAAGAGTATGTGGACATGCCCTCAAGGGATGAGGCGTTGGAAGGTGTGCATTGATCAGCTGACCAGATGACCTTGAGATTGGCTTGGTTCTTCCACTCAGTCCTACATCACAGTGGAAGTCCCTGCCTGTCTGGCCTCAGTTTTCTCTTCTGGGAAATGATGAAAACATCAATCTGCAATCCTGTATGCTGCTGTGAGAATCAGCAGTGGTAGTGGAGGGTAATACTGGGTGATACATTGTTCATATGCAGGAGGAGGAGGTCTTTGAGTCAACCTGGTCCTGTAGGCTCTGGGTGCATTAGGCAGCTTGGCACAGCCGTGTCTTCTGACCTTTGCAAAAAGGCCTTTTATGAGACTGCAGTGCAAAGGACCTCATTCTTTCATTCCAGAAAGGTAGTGGCCTCTCTTCCCTTGGACCTCCTGCTTCCTAGGCACAGAGCTCCTGGTAGCATTGGCATTGGGTTTACTCCAGGATCTAAGGAGGCCCATTCTGTTGGTTGGACCAAACCTCAGTGTCTATCACCAACTCAAATTAGCAGACCTTTAATTCTCCTATCTGGGAACAGTGATATCAAACTTCTGTTGCTGGGGAAACCTCATTAGCAGGGAACGTGTGGAAAGGGGCTTGTTGTTAAAATCTGGGAATGGTTGGATATGGAAACATCTGCCCATGTGTACTGATGTCAGAGCTTTGTCTCACAAGCGCCTTTTATTTTAGGGTAAAATTATCAAACCCATTCTGTTCCTTTAACTTGTATGTGGTACATATGACCTTTAGCCCTTACATTTGTATAATTCTGGGATTGCTTCAGAAGTATTAGCTAATGAATTATTAATATGACTTAACCCCCAGGATTCAATTTTATTTAATGGAATTTTCTACTAAGAGCATAAAAAATTGAGGCTGATCTAGCCAGGGGAAAACCATTTATCTTACATACTCATTTCCAGTATTTGCTGTCCTTGTCATACAAGCTTCTTACTGTTTTCATGTAACAGCAAAGATCTATTTTGAGTACATCATGGGTACATTTTAACAAACTTTCACATAGTGATAAAACCTAAACTCCTGTCAGTGTACATACAGAATGTTGTATAGCCATTTATATACTATGTATATATAAATTAAATGAGGTGGCTTCAGAAGTGGGAGAATAAATCTAAGGTGTTTATTAATGTGTGTGTTTGTGTTTGTACTGTATGAACAATTTGGAGATGTAGGTCCTTTTTCCTATGTGGTATGAGGTGGGCCTGATGAATAGGAAGGGAGTATTGAGAGAAGTGACATTTTGGTTTTCTTGTCCAGTGACATCTGGACAGGTACAGTTCTTTGCAGGAGTCCCCAGCCAAGACAGCAGTCACAGTGCTGCCTTGGGGGCTGGGCTGCCTGCCTTCTCTGCAGACTCTGTCCCCACCTGCTGTGTGTCTGTAGGCAGGCATATCCCCTGCTCTGGGTTCTGGGCTTCTGTCTGTACTGAGGGTGATGGAAGTTTTCATCTTCTGGGACCAACCTGGTCACAAAATGACCACCAGGAGGCGCAGCTGCTGGCCTCATCATGGGGTTCCCAGCCAAGAGATGGTGTCCTTTTACAGATGCTTTCCTGCAGCAGCTGACAGAATTCCCAGAAAGGAAGCAAGTGCGCCATCCTCTCCTGACCATCTTTCGTTTAAACATCGGGGCTGGAAGTTCCAAGTATCCCTACTGTATCTATCTTGAGCCCAGTTCTTTTGGAGAAAGGCAAAGCTTCCAAAATAAGTATCAAATTATTAGATTTGGGATTTGAAGGTTAGCAAAGCCTGTTGCTCAGGTGGGGAAGAAGAGACTTGTCCCCTGGGCTGGAACAAGGGACTGCACATAGGCTGGCAGCATTCTCAAAGAACAAAAGGGAATCTTAGCCCATGAAGATGCCCGTTCTGTGCTAGGAGGGCTGGGTGAGAAGTTCAGGCTGCTGGGTTGCTTTTTTATTTATAGGCCCCACCCCTTGAAGGTCAAGAAGTGCCAAGCATCTTTGGGCAGTGCTGGTGGAAGAGAAGCTCAGAGAGGAAGGGGCCCACCTGCATGCACCCAGCAGGGAGGCCCTGTCTGGCTCTGCTGAGTCAGCTGTAAGACATTGGATCAAATATGCAAGGCCAGATCTGTACAGTTCATTGAAGAACAGGAAAAATATCCTTTTGGCCTGGGGTAGAAATGTTCTTCTTCTTCTTCTTCTTTTTTTTTTTTTTTAGAGAGAGAGAGAATTTTAATATTTATTTTTTAGTTTTCGGCGGACACAATATCTTTGTTTGTATGTGGTGCTGAGGATCAAACCCGGGCTGCACGCATGCCAGACGAGTGCGCTACTGCTTGAGCTACATCCACAGCCCAGAAATGTACTTCTTAAACAAAAACATCACAGGCACAACCCTTAAAGCAAAATAGTTCATAAATTTGTAAATCTTATTTGTAAGGTTTCATGGACAAACTTAATGGGAGACGATATTTATAATGCTTAAAACCAATAAGGGTTAATTTAGAAGCAGTTTTTGTAAATCATCGAGAGAGACAGAAGTCCTGATTTTTTTCTTAACTATCTTTATCTTTCTCTCTCTTTTTAAAAAATATCTTTATTTTGTTTATTTATTTTTATGTGGTGCTAAGGATCGAACTCAGTGCCTCACAGGTGTGAGGCAAGAGCTCTGCCACTGAGCCACAACCCCAGCCCAGAAGTCCTGATTTTTAAAAAAAATAATCAATTTACAGAAGAGAAAACCGAAAAAGCTAATAAGTATATGAAGATATTCAAGATAATTAGATACAGATTAGATTTAAGATAATTTTCAATACACTTTAAAATCACAGTAAGATATCATCTTAGGCTTGTGAGTTTGCACCACGTGTTGGAGGGAATGTGGAGAAAGAAGGACCTTGTTGGGTGCTGGCAGTGAGAAGACAGGCACAGATCACTTGCAAAGCCATGGTGTTTTGTGTCTCCCCAAAACTCATGTTTAAATCTTACCCCAGACCTCAGAATGTGCCTTTCAAAGATGTAACTAAGGTAAAATAAGTTCATATGAGTGGGTCCAAATCCAATAGGACTGGTGTCCTCATAAGAAAAGATTAGGAGGACACAGATACTGGGAAAAAACTTGTGAAGGACAAGGAAACAGCCATCAGACATCTTCATCTCAGACTTCCAGCCTCCAGAATTATGAGGAAATAAATTTCTGTCATTTAAGCCACACTGAGTGATGTTTTATTATGGCAGCTCAGGCAGACTGATACAGCCTACCTACCGAGTTAAGTGTGCACATGCCTTATGATGTGGAAACTTCATTCCTGGTTTTATGTCTCAGTAAAACTCTTACACAGATCCTTCAGGAAGCAGGTATGGAGATAAATGTTTATGGAAGTTTTATTTTTTGATGGTGGAATGTAACCTGTACAGCATCATGGACAGATAAGCACAGGCTGCCCATGGAGCACCACGAAGCAGGCAGAAGCACTGGGTTTAGATAGAACGTCAATGTGGACGTTCACTCAGAGCTGAGTGAATAATAGTTTTTATATGGCTAGTAATATATGCACAAAATGATAAAATATTTTGTAAGAATATAGGCAAAAAGACCAAATAACATTCAAATGGTTTCGTATAAGGCCAGCATCATGGGAATTAGATATTGAGATAATAAAGAATTAAAAAAAAATTGCTAGAGTCAGCAGTCAGGTTTGAGAGTCCTGGGAGGAAGAAGTGGGCCTGTATTTTTCCTGGAGTTGACATGACAAGACAGAGAAGGCCAGCCTCCGGGGCTTCCAAAGCCCTGCATGCTACTGGATTATTTTAGCTTTCCGTGAGCAAGGGGAGGAACTGAACCAGAGGCCAGGGACTGTACTCATCAGGAGTGGTTTTCAGAGGCCATGAGGGATGCGGAAAGGGGAGAGAAGAGAGGAGGGGACTCCAGAGAGAAGAGCTGGTGAGTGGGAGCCAGTCTGGCCGCCAGGGACTCTCTCCTCCCTGGACTGAGGCCGCCTGACCAGTAGTTTCCTGGCCAAGATTCTTTCCCACAGGAGGCACTCAGCTGAAGGGCTCTCATGAGGACAAGGAACACAGCTGCTGGGGGACAGAGGTGCCTCCAAGGCTATTTCTTCCTCCCACCCCAGAAATAGCCTGTGCTAGCCATGGAGCTCAGATTGTGAGCCTGGGGTAGTGAAGCCTGAGATGGCTGGGGGTGGAAAGGGAGAAGGTGACCGAGACCACCATAGTCCTGGTAGAGAGGTTGTTTCAGACACATTTTCTGAGGCCCCAGGGATAAGAGCAAGAGCCAGACGCATGGAACGCAGGGCCAACATTAGAATGAACTTTCTCACAGAGCGGTCCAACAGGGCTGGGGAGCAGTGAGGTCTCTACCATAGAGGTGTCCTAGCGGAGATGAGATGGGACCTTGGAACATGTTGTTCTCATCTAGCAGACGTTGTCTTGTCCTAAATGCTGATATCTGAGGGGACATTTGCCTATCTCCCAGAGTGCCTCCTGTTGTGTCCATCCCACGGGTGAGCCAGACGCCGGCTACAGGAAACAGCTCGTGCCAGCTCCCATTTGAAGAGTAAATATTAGTCTTTTCAAGAGCTGCCTGTTCTCTGTCACTTGGCATGGAGGACACTGAGCCGAGGGGTGGGGGGGGGGTAGTGGAACCTCTTGGTCCCCATGCCTAGATGGAGTCTGTGGTCTCTTGTCACTGCTGCCATAGAGAGCTCAAGAAACACACCTCGTCCCTGCTCCCAATTGCTTGCCAAGCAGTGAGCAGCTGAACCCCTGCCTAGGGGAGGTTCAGACCATGCTGTGGCCCTCAGCCTTAGCCTTGGCTTCTCCTTGGACACTGTCCAGCTGCTGCTGCAGAGGTAGGGGATTGGATGGTTTGAACAGGACCTCAAGATCTCTGGGCCTCAGTTCTGGCATATGTGGCTTAAAATCGTCTGATCACCAAGAAGGGAAATGACCTGCTCTACTTGAGCCCCTTTGGGAGGCCTCCTCTGACCACCTGAACCAACAACATAGCCCCTGATTCTAGCCTCTCATCTGCTTCTTTCCTATCTGATCTTCCTCATTTACTACCTGTCTCCACAATTATAGCACCATGAGGGCAGGGGCTCAGCCTTTCTCCCCACTTTACCCTTAGTGTCTAGAATTCTGCACATGGTAAGCACCCAGTAATCATTTGTTGGATGACTATCATGGTGGTGATATATTGAAAACATTTAATAGACATAAATTTCACTCCTTCACTCCCGAAAGTATATTCCTCTGAAGCTACTTCACTATTATGACCTGGGGAGGGGGTTGCCATCTCTGGAAAGCAAGAAAGGAGATGGGGGAGGGAGGGAGGAAAGCTGGTGAAGAATGGGAAGGAGAAGAATCTGACATCAGTATCCTGGTCTCATTATCTGGGACAACATCTTGAAGGAAGAAAATGAAAGCTGAAAATAAAAAGTGTGTATGTCCCATTCTGTATTTGGAAGACAGACCCCCAGGCAGCTTGTGCTCTGCTTTCTGGGTAAAAATGGTGGAGTATAGATTTAACTGCAGGACAGTGTGAGTGAGCGACACTAAGCCACCTTTGGCTCCCAGAGGCCTGGAAGGGATCCAGAAGCTCCTGCATGCCACAGGACATGAGGAAGTTGGAATTGGTGGGCCTATCAGAGTACTGCCATGGCGAATGGTGGGGTGAATCTGCCATGGAGGTCCTGGTGAGGGCAGGTCACACCCAGGACCGGGCGGGGCACAGCTGAGACCAGAGGGGCCTGAGGGGCCAGAGAGAGCCACAGTGGTGCTGAGTCAGCTAGGGTAAAGTGAGACCAAGCTATGAGTACCAGCAACTAACTTCAACAGCAGGGCCAGTGTGTGTCCATGAAGACCCTCATGTGCAAGGAACGTTGGGGTCACCTATATGGGACCCTCCATCTCATATCCTTCTGGCCTACCTTTGCTGATTTTCTGCTGGGGTAACCTGATAGCCCCTCACCTCAACCATGCCTCATAGCCAGCACTTTCTGCCCAGAGTTCCTCTGACGCCATGGTGTGGGATACCTACAGGAACCTGGACACTCACACATGCCTCCCCTGAAAGTGTATGGGGGTGGGTATGGGCACACCTTGAGCAATAGTTGATGGGATTCAGTGGCTCATGCTCTCCTTTTATGCCCCTCAGGAGGACAATTATGATGCATGTTCTGCCAGGTCCCCAGTGGCAATGAGTCCCCATTGTCCCAGCAGCGACCAGTTCAATAATTTACCTTTAGATTGGTTTTCTTCACTTCCCTGTTTCACTTTCTCTGTTTCCTGGTCATAGACCCTGCTTTCAGGGAACTGGAGTACAATACCATTTGAATCCCTGTGTTAGACATTATCTATTGTCATTAACTTCTTCTTTAGTCCCTCCCATGTTCCCCTGTGTTGCATGGGCTGGCAGCCTTAAGACTATGTTTCCTGAATTATGCAGTTTAGGCTCTGCCAGAGGAAGAAATACAGCCAAGAGAGCAGGCACAGGGAGGTGGAGGCAGCTCTTTCTGTAGGATGGTGGCTACTGGGTAGAACTGGCAGACATGAGTTTTTGTTGTTGTGATGATTTTTTTTTTTTTTTTGCAGTAGGACACTACATTCTGTACTTTTTTGGTCATTAGTTTAATGGATGTACAATTGGGACATTGGCAATGATTTTTCTGCAAGGTGGCAGCTATGGAGTGTGACCATGAGCATAGAAGTGTGCCCTAACTCCATTCCTGCAAGTCTTCCTATATCAAATTTCCTGCATTGCGTATCTCTGCACCAAACCCCTAGACTTTTCTGTCTCCTCACACTGAATCGTGACCATTTTGGCTCCCTCACCTCTATCACATATTTCTGAGTAGGATTAGGTGGAGTAAATCCAAAGATCACACACTTACCCAGAGATATCCAAAAACAAGCTGAGAGCCAGACTCTGTTTCCTACTCAACAGTAGGAAACTAACTTCCTAAATTCCCTTATAGAACCCTGCTGTCTCTTACAGCTGGGGTTAGGTATGTTCCTAATCTGGGTGTAGGATAGTATGCAGAAGGTGGGTCCTGGATAGGTTATCTTCCGTATTTTTTCTTCCTGCTGGTGGACCAGGTTCTAAGAGAACATAAAGCTCGGGACAGTGACAGCCATCTTGCATTCACAAGGGAATAGTCTTGAGGAGGAAAGCCAACACACTGAGAATGGTAGAGTGGAGAGAGAGAGAAAATACTAGGTCTATGACAACATTATTGAGCTGCTGAATTAGCCTGGGAACTGCCTCCTTCTCATTGGCATCACACTGACAGGATCCTTTCTTTCTGAGGCACTAGAGGCAGACCCAGAAGTCACCAAAGTTTCTTCTATGTCGACATCCTGCAACTCAGGGATGCTGGGACCCCTGGGAACAGAACTGGGACTAAGGTGAGATAAGTGAGCAACTTGCCTCAGGTGCAGAATTAAAGAAGGTGGAAAAAACAACAATAATTCGGTAATCAAGGTATATAATGTTTTAATGCAATAGTTAAAAAATCAAAATTAATGAAAAAATACATGATGAACAAAATATCAAGATTTTAAATACAGACAGAATCAGTATTGCTAACTAGATCTGCTCTTCTTGTGTTTTCACAATAGGGCATGCCCAAGGATCTCCCCTTCCCAATCCATACAATAGAAGAGTTAGGGTTCTGGGATGTGGAGAACAGGGTTCAAGGTCAGGCTCTACCAATGCCTTTACTGGTGATCCCAAGCATATCCCTTCCCTTCTCTGGACTTCATCTGTCATGCACGGAGGCTGGGGCTTTGCCAAGATGGCCTCCTGACCTGTCCTCCTTGTCCCCATGGCCTGTTGAAGTTACTGTCCCTCTTCCTGGGAGGCTATGTCTCCAGGGCCATTGACTCCTGGCTATTAATATCTCAACCATCCCTGCCCCAAGCAGGGTGTTTAATGACTGCCAGCTGTGGCTCCGGCCCCCTCCCCCAGGAGAGATAAGGGCAGTTCCTGTTCCCACATGGGGGGAGAAGGGGGACGCTGGGTCACTGCTCATTAAAAACAGGCCCTGGGCAAGCAGTGGAAATGTCAGAACTGATTCTGACTCCTCACCCCACTCCTGCCCAGCACACTGTGTGGGGTGTCTAGGGGTACATACCCCTGCACATGCTCCCCCATCATGGCCATCCACATTTCTGCCTCCTCAGGTCCTGATTTCAAAAGTTTTGGGGCTTCTCCCCAGATGTGCCACATACATTAAATTCAGCATGTCCCAAACCATGCCATTCTCTCCCAGCTCTCTTTTTCCTCCCTTGCCTGGTTGATGAACTGGAAACCCTCCCCAGATCTGCCCCTTGGGCCCTTTTCAGCAACCAGAGTGGCTTACCGCAAATCCCCTGACTTCCCCTCAACCTCATATGTGAACCCTCCCCTTTGTCTTGCTAGACAGAGCTCCCAGCATCTGCTCACCTGGATTTAGGTGTCCCTGGCGCCCAACAAGCCTATGGATTCGGAGATCCCTACCTAATCCTTAGAGACCACCTCAGTGTCACCTCAACTGAGAAACTGTTCTCCATCAATTCTGCTGGCAGACCAGAAAGCTTCGTTGGATTGCCTGTGCCTTGGAGTGGCAACAATTATCCACATGGTGGCCTCTCCGGCAGAGGGGATTGCAGCTCTCTGGGCTGGGATGGTGGGGGCGCCTTGACTAACCTGAGCTAACTGGCCTTGACTTCAGAGTCTGGGGTCAGGGCTCAGTAGGGAAACAGAGTCTAGCCTGTGGCCAGTCCAGAGGCTGGGGCTCTTACTTAGGGTTACAGCTGGGTCAGAGGCATGGTTCATGTATGGTAGAGGTTAGGGGCTTGGTCTGAGGGCCAGGCCCTGTGTCTCCTTAATCCCAGACTAAACCTGAGGACCAGTCCTGTGGCTATACAACTTCCTCTTTTTTTTTTTTTTTTGCATCTCACTCTGAATAGAGCTCAGGACAGAGTCTACTTTCTGGGTCACTTGGCCTCCTGAAGAGGGACCTGGATGGAGATATTGAGGACAGCCTTGGTGAAGTCCTTGAAGCACCCACCAGGTGGCAATAGAGATGAGTTAGCCTGGCTTGACAGTTGCCTGACCAGGCAGGAGAGGGACTTGGGAACTAGGGTAACCCGAGAGGTGAAGGGAGAAGTTCCTGCTCAACTTCATGGCTGCTCTCAGCCTGGGGTGTCTGTGTTTTCTAAGCCTTTCACCTGAGACTGTTTCAGCTTCTTCCCAGCTGGAATGCCCAGCACTCTGCTTCTCACCTCCTGTCACCTCTCTGAACAGGATCCCCAACTCACTTCTCACTTTTGTTGTCCACATCTTGGGTCTCTCTTCTTAGTTCACTCCCTACCTTCTTGGATAATACCTGCTTCCCCCTCCAGGCTTCCCTGCCTTACCCTGAAGCCATGAGAGGATTTCAGGCACTGTGGTGAATGGCCCAGGTCCAGCTCCTGCATGGGGCTCCTCCTGACCTTCACACAACTCAAGCAGTCCATGGGGTTCTCTCATTTGGTGGGATACATCTTGGGATGTTACTGAACAGGACGGGCTTTATAGGAAGCTTGTAGGCAGATCTGAGCCTTTGCCAGTCCTTTCTGACCTCTTTTTACCAGTTTGGCATCTGTCACTGGCTCTTCCAGCAAAACAAGCTCTTTGCAAATTTGCAGAGGTGGAACCCAAAGAGGTCAGCTTGGGCAACAGCTTTGGAGGTATCTCTTGCTGACAGATGTCATACTGTCTCTGGGTCTAAGCCTTTCTGTTAGTCATACTGTCTCTGTTCCCTGTCTCATGTTGGTGACATTTATTCTGTCCTCTATCTGCTCTTGGCTGAACCCTAGGTAATGGTTATATATATGATCATTATATTTCATGTTTCCTTCTTGCTTTCAGGAATGACTGTGGCCTGTGAAATTTTACCATTTCTAGGACCATGGGCAGCTCTGTCAGCTGTATTGTATCGGTCCAAGACTAAAATGGCCTCCCCTTGGGCTAGATTTAGGGGGTTGGAGTCACAATGTGGATGTGTAATAATTTTATTGCACTCAGAAAAAGAGAGAGGATACAACTCAAAAAGTGATTTGAAATCCCTCAAAATTTGTGCTCCTCACACAGAAACATGGGATTCCTATCAAAAACCAGAGGGATGGAGGCATCTGGCTTCACCTCTCTTTGGAGTAGGGGGAGACGCTGTAAATAAGAAGCCAGGCCACATAGGAACAACAACTACCAGGGGGAACCAAGCCAATTAAAGTCAACATTTATTGTTGCATGAGCCTGTTGCAGTCAGAAGGGATCTTCCAGCACAGGCTTGGATGAGAAACTGCGTGGCCACATGGGTGAATGACAGACATAGTATACTCTGACCACCAGACTGTTGTGTCGAGACACATGGGCTAGAGGACTCAGCCACAGTCCATGAAGGTTGGGGTAGTGATGGGGATTCAGGAATAATGGCAATAACAATATCAGTGGTAATACAAAAAGCCAAGAAGATTTAGCTGGTTACAATACATAAAAAGGTAGTAAAGTAAGAGTCTTATGTTTTCACTTCTCCATCAGCCAGATCTGAGTTCAATTCCTGTCTATAAGACAGGGTGAGATACCTGTTCTCTCTGAGAGAGAGTCTCCCATCTGTGAAATTGGGAGATTAATTCCTGCCTGGCTGGGTTGATGTGAGGATTAAAGGGCCCATGAGTGCACATCTCTGAGCCTAGTTCAATAGTTGGCACATAGGTGAGCAGCCAAGGAGAAAAGATCTTGAATGCTTTGGTTGTGCGTAAGGCTGGTGTGACTGATCCTACTTTATAGATGAAGCCATGGAAGCTTGGAGAGCAGGTGGGCTTAGTGTTAGGTCTCAGCATTTGCTGATGCAGTCTCCTTCCTTCCCAAGGCCCCAGAGTTCCTCAGTCCTTGGGTTGCATTGCCCAACCTGATAGATGCTGGAACCCACTCCACTTCAGTGGGTCTCACAAAGATAGCTATGCTCCCTAAACACAAACTCCAAACCACAATCTTATCTGCCCGAGGTAGAGAAACTCACTCACCTGGAGAGATGGCAGGTAAGAGGGCATGGGGGAGGTGGGGGGCACTGCCTCTTCAGAAAGATGCCTGCATGGCAATGTTTAACTTAAAGGAGTTTGACTGCAGTGGTGGAATTTCAGGCATCATAAGGGTTGTGGTGGTGGATGATCTGTAGGGACAAAACCTCTTTGCCCTCAGATGACAAAAACTTTGAGGATGGGTAGTTTCTTTGCTCCGATTCGATTTGTCAGAAAAGACCACGGGAGCAATCCGGAGGAGAGTATGCAGATTTCTTGCCTTTGATCGGCAGGGGACCCTTTGGAGGAGGAAGGAGTCTGATATTTCCATCGCATCCTCCAGGGGAGGAGCTCCCAGCTCTCCAGCCCACGTAGAAGTACTGCAGAGGTGCAAAAGTTCTACAGGAGTGTTTGAACAGGGCTCCAGGGCAGCCTTCCAGCCTCAGCCTGTGGCTGCCCACGTTCGGGCAGGCCTCTGTCCGGGTGCTGGCCATGGTGGGTATGAAGAGGCTGAAGGGGCCCGCCTTGGTTCCCCGGGCCTGGGGTGATCAGACCAGGGAGACTTCGGCCTGGAAGCTGGAGGAGCGGCGCGCGCTGGGGCTGACGCGGGTCAGCATAGAGACTTGCGTGCTGCACGTGGCGCCGCTGCTGCCTCCCCACGGGTTCTGGTGTTTGGGGTTCCATCCCAGAACGCCCTGCAGGTGCCAGCGTCGCCACTTCCGCCGCAGCTCAGCCTGCACCTAGGAGAGAGGAGGGTGGTCGGGCCCGCCACTTTGGAGCTTTCTCCACTCCACGGGCCAATTCTGCTGTTGTCTATTTAGGGTGCTGAGCCAACCAGTCATATCCTCTTTGGAAGTCTAAATTGAGACACCCAGATGCTGTTTCTCGGGCTGTGCAGAGTTGGGAACGTTTTGGGGCCAGGATCAAATCAGGACCTTGGAGTGGGGGGAGGTGGGAGGCAAAGAGGATCACAGAATGCAGCCTAGACTGCAATGGTGGAATTTCAGGCACCATAAGGGTGCTGACTGGGGGTGGCTGTACCCGGGTTCTTCCCATCGCCACACTCCAACTCACTGGAGCTCATCCATGAGGATGTCCCTGCTCTGTCGCCAGGACTCCACAGCAACTCCACCTTCCCTCGCTGCCCTACCCCCACTCAACTCTGTATACAGACAACTAGATGCCTCTCCAGCTCTGCTGAGCACAGCAATCAGCCCTGAACCCAGAGGAAAGGGTTAAAATGCAGATTCTAGGTCAGCAGGTCTGGGGTGGTCTCAGAGATCTGCATTTTTAACAGGTTTTAGGTTGACACAGTTGCTAATAGTCTAATAGTGAGGTTTAAAATCTGTCCTTGCTCTGCATATAGCCCATCAGTGTTAATGGACCCTGGCTCTCAAGGTGTAGGAAGGACTTACCTCACCATTGAGAAAGCAGTAGAGGATGGCCACCACAAAACCCTGGGGAGGAAGGGGACAGCATAAGTGAGGTGGTCAGATAGCAGGAACTCCCAGCCCCACCCCGCCTTTGGCCTCACACAATCCCTGTGTTCCTCTGGTTAAGAAAAGGACTAAGCAACAAAGTAGATGCTCAACCAACACTTATCACAATAAGATTGGAGTTCAGTGGCAAGAGCCCAAGAGTCCAGGTTGAAATCCCTTAAAGCCCTAAGAAGAATGCGTCCTGAAGTCAACGGTTCATACCTGGAAAGATCCCACGACGAGCTCAAAGACCATTTTCACTTCAGCCTTAAAGTTGTCTGGGAAGAAGGCGAACATGATGTAGTGCACTCCAAACAGGGGGATCAGCAGGAGCGTGGACTTGGCCAGCCTCCTGGGGACAGGGAGGGCCAGCTGTGGGCAGGTGTGTCTACTCATGTGGATACCATAGGGCCTGGTGTGGGGTTGCTGAGGCATGACATATGCAAACAAGGCGAGGAGGGACTGCTGGCTCCCCTACATGTCATACCCACATCTGTTCCTGTCCTAGATCTGCATTGCCACTGCCCTCACGCCCTTGGCCTCCAAGCCCGGAGGAAAGCATGAGAGAGAAAGTCCCTCTATTCTCATCTTTACAGAGAAGAGAATATAAAGGAGAGGCCAGTGTGGATGATGTGTAAGTGTGGGATTTCAGCTACTAGGGAGATGTTCTCAGGCGACAAGAGATCCTGGTTCTCCCTCTCCTGGTCTTTGGTTTCTCCAATCTATACAATTAGGTAAATGTATGCACAACACAGTCAAGTAACAGAGTCGGGGGCCTACTGTAAACTCAGAAGTGCTTTGGGTGCTACAAAACAGTGCATTTTCCTAATTGGGAATGAGGACTTCTGGGAGGGAAAATCTTTCCAGCTGCAGTGCCATAGGTCCAAGGCCCCTTGGGAGTATGGCGAGTGCCCAAGTTTATGCCTGGTCACTAGGGTTACTCAGTACAGCCCTCTGTCTTCAGCTTTTCTGCTGTGTCCACCTCTCCAGGAGTTGCCATCTTCCCTGGGATTGCATCCCTTTCCCGCACTCCCCCACCTCTGCACACCAATGCACACGTTCCCAGTATGCTTCTCTCATGTTGCTAAGGACCAACTCCTTCTTCACCAGTGCTCAGCAGGGTCAGCATTCACTCTAAATTCTCTCCTCTCTTCCATGGCACAGGGCTCATTCTGTACCAGTTGACCTCACAGCTGGTCCAGGCAGTGTGAGCCCATGGTTTCCTGGATGGGGGAAGTCTGGGAAGAGGTTGGTAGGGGTTGTCTCTGCCCCTATCTTTCCTCTCCTGGAAGTCAGTCCAGGGGGGAGGGGCTATCCTGGGTCTGAGGTCCCCCAGTAACCTGGGAGCAGAGGAGCTGGCCTTACCCCCTCCCACTCCTTCCTGGGCTTGGCTCCCACCCATGCAAGGATCCAGAGCACTGCCCACCCTTCCTTGGCCACAAACCTATCCTTCACTGAGGCTGACAGATGGAGGCTTTCTTTAAATTGAAGGCTTATGGGGAGGTGGAGAGTGGGAGCTGACAGCCCCTCCTCGGGGAGCGCCATCTCCAGCTCTTGCCACCCCTTCTGCCTGATGACAGCTGTTCCCTTCCCATCTAGCTCACCCACACGGACCTGGCCAGGCCCAGCTCAGATTCTTTCCCTCAGATTCAAGCCCATTTGCATGTTGGGGGAAATGAGGCTCCACGGGCACAGGAGAGGGTGAGCATGCACAACCGGATGTGCTGCTCCTCAGCAGATTGCAGACCCTCACTGGGCCTTCCCTTCTTCAACAGGAGGGGACGCTCCACCTACACGCCTGGCAGGCAGGAGAGGACGCGGTCACACCAGGGACGTGAGTCTTAAGTCTCATCAGAGAGAATCACACGATTCCAGAATAGAATCCTAAATCCAGCAGCTCGTGACATTATAGCTGGAATCTGGAGCCACAGCACACAATGTTGAAAGAAAAGCCGGGCCAGGAACATTCTAAGATCCCAGGACCAGAAATCCCATGTGGCACTGCCAGCTTTGTCTTGTCTGCATAGCACGGATGCTCAATCTCCTGTTCCCGTCTCTGGGCATGCAGACCCTACTCACCTTCCCAAAGCCCTTTTCATATTTTCACGTTTCTTTATTTCTGCTTTTCAATCCTGTTGCTCCAATAAAAACCTGCCTCTGTCTCTAGTCCTTGCAAGCACAGGGAACAGCCCTCATGCCTTTCCAAGCAAGGAACATATTTACTGTCCCATGGACATCATTCCCCTTTCTCCTTGCCTATGATCATGTGATCCCGAGCCCTGGAGAGCAATTTTACAGGGGACTGTGTGGATACGATGAGACGATGCATGGAGATCCCTTAGTACATGTAAATTGCAGATGTCCTTATTATAATACTGAGTCTGAACATGGCTGTCACACTGGTAGACTGGGGACTCCCCTAGGGCTTTCATCTGCCATGCATTTATTGCACCCCTTTTCTGTACCATGCACATGCCAGGGACTGGGTACACAGTACGAACAAGACACAGGTTATCTCTGTCCTCTTGAGCTCTGTGGCTTGACAGCGATGTGTACCTGGGAACGACGCCAGGTGAGCTAGTGGAGAAGAAGCAGACAAGGGATTCTGAGGGCAGCCTGGTGAGGTGGGCAGGAAAAGGGACACTGGTAGGCTGAGCCAGGCCATGGAATGGTGGTGGGCAAGAGCAATGTGGTTTTTTTGGTGACTCTAGAGGTTCGGGACAGGGGTTCTTCAAGGGGATGCAAGGTTTTTTGAGGGCTGGGGTTAGAGGAGGTAGGGGACAAGAGCACTGGGCCCACACTCACGAGTATGGACTGCTGTCATTCTTCCCAATATCGGGGGGTCGCAGTTTCTGAACCAGGATTCGGATGATGCAAATAAATAGGACGAAATTCACCTGGTGGAATGGGGACATGGAGGTTGGTCACTCAGAGAGGGGATGTTTAGTCTTCCAGGCTGATGGCCTGTCTTTCTGGGGTTATGCTGCCCCTCACTAGCTCTTCCCTCTTTGGGATGGTCATCTAGGACCTCTACTTCACATCTCTAATGACCGTGCCTCCCAACCCATTTACTCTAGAGGAAGAGCTGGTGGCATGGAGATGGGATGACCCCATATCAGGCAGCGGGAAGCCAACAGTTCAGCTCTGACCTAGACACTAATTTCCTGTGTGACCTGAGGGAAGTTGCATCTCCAATCTGGGTCTGAGTTTCTCCAACTCCACGGGGTGGGAGGAAGTCTTACCAAGATGGAGGTGAGGATGGGGGCCTTTATGATCCACCATAATGAGGAGTTGATGGTGTCCCAGCACCTGATCAGAGTATGAGCAGGGGAACAAGAGATGGTTCTCAGTCAGAGAGAGTCAGTAGTCACCCCCACTGTCCCTGGCTCTGTCCCAAGCCCTAGAGACAATGGGCCCAGAGTCTGTTCTTCCCTCCAACCTCCCCTCTGAGGAACACTGTCCACCTGCCATTCCACCCAGGGGATCTCACCCAAGTGATGGAAGCTGAGGGGTGGGGGCAGGGTGACCGCTCACCCATAATCCTCAAACTGGATCCTGATGATGGTCCACACCATGGTGAATGTGCTGGGCACCCCTGTCAGGGACAAAGGAGAGAGAAAGAGAGGAGAGGGCACAGGAAGCAAGGGTAGAAGAGCCAAGGGAGAGATTTAGGACAAAGAACCAGAGAGAAGGGGGTGAGAGAAAAGGGTGTGGTTCAGGGCTGCTGTCTGTGGTTATAAGGGGTTTTCCTTGTGCAAAGATGCTCAAGGTGGCAAAGTTGTGTGCCCATAGGGCTGTGGTCCCACCGTGAGGGACAGTCTTTTTCTAATTTTGATAGGCATCTTACAGATTAGCAGTGGCTCTGCATGTGACAGTGACTAAAGGGAAAATGGAAAGCTGATCTGTCCCTCAGAGTGACCCTAGTTGCATCTGCAGCCTAACGGCTCCTGTCCCAGGGTCAGATATTCCAGTAACTTTTATTATCCTTGGTCAAGATCCTTGTAGGCAGCAACTAAGACTGTGGGTTGGGCTGGCACCCCCCCAGTGAACTTCCCAGGCCTTGCCCCCTCTGTTCCCAGCCTGACAGCCCTCCCTGGTACCATACCCCAGCCGATGAGTATGTACCCCCAGAAGTACTTCCGCTCGGAGAAGAAGGAGACAGCAAGCAGGGTATGCAGGTAGAGGCCCTCCACCAGCAGCCAGAAGAAGTTGGCCATGACACAGTACTGGAAAAAGACCACGGCTGCCTTACAGCCCACCTGCAGGGAGGAGAAAAAGGGGGTTCATTAGGGCTAGCAGGGATCCCTTATTACCCATAATTCTGCAGGGACAAACACAGTTGTGGCCCAGCCAACTTAATCTCTTTGTTGTTTTAGAATGTGCTTGATGGTTTTCCCACCATTCTTGATTTTAGATCATCTGATGCTTTGGGATAAATCAGCAATTCTTTTTTTGGGGGGAGGGTCCCAGGATTGAACTCAGGGGCACTCGACCACTGAGCCATATCCCTAGCCCTATTTTATATTTTATTCAGGGACAGGATTTCACTGAGGCACTTTTGCTGAGGCTGGCTTTGAATTCAAGATCTTCCTGCCTCAGTCTTCCGAGCTGCTGAGATTACAGGTGTACGCCACTGCACCCAGCAAGTCAGCAATTTTAATTGTCCATCCATTTACACACCCATTAGACATTTGTCACCAACTCATCTGTTCATCTGCTGTCCATGCATTCATCTATCATCTATTCATCTTCCCCACCATCAATCCATTCCCTCACTTGCCTATATATCTCTCCATTCGTCTACCAACCTTACCCACTTACCCAGCTAGCCATCCTTTCACCTATCCATCCACCCATCACCCCACTCATGCATCCATTCCTCCACCTGCCTACCCTCCTACCCCTCACCCATCATCTCTTCAATCTTCCTTACTTAATCCATCTCTCTTTCTGCCTACTGAGCCACCCATGGACCCATTTACCATTTACCCATTCACCAACCATCCCATCCCCTTCCCATCCTCTGTCCCCACGCATTCATCTTATTCCAATTAGGACTGAAAGTAGCTGGGAGAAATATGAGGGCAAAGTCTTGCTTGAGTTTTCAAGAGTCTACTGACCGCTTGGGGGTACAGGCTGTGGGCCGTGGAGTGGGGCCAAGGAAGTGTGGAGGAGAGACTGGGACTGAGAAGAAGGTAGAGGAGAAAGAAGTAGAAATGAGGAAAAGAAGAAGAGGAAAGGGGTGGTCATTTCTCTGGGGGCCAATGGAGCTACTGGACGAATGGGTTCCCCAGGGACATAAGGACAATGAAGGAGTCAGGGAGACCCTAGAGTAGAGCAATCAGTGGATTCTAGGTGGCCCATCTGGCATGACTGGAAAGTCTTCTGGGCCTTTTGTCCCCTCCCAGAAACAGTCTCTATTTCAGATGAAACCAAGATGCCTTGAGCCAGGGCTTAAAGCTACTCTCCTCTTCTACTTCCTTGTACCCAGAATATAAGTTCCCACCCTTCTTTCTCATCCCCTTGGTTTTGAGATATCCTCAGAGAGAAGCTTCATATTCCCTCCCTAGGGAGGTGAAGTCCTTCCTTAGGCCACATATCTGTCCCTCCAGCTGCAAGGTGTGCTTGCTTCCCTACCTTTCCCCATCATTAGCTTTACAACAAGCATACTCAGTTCTTTAACTGGACAATTTTCAGTGCTTTTCCTTTGCCATAGAAAAGTTTCACAAGGCTGCTAATAAAATGAATTGGGAAGACAGTTTTCACAATTATCCTCAGCAAGTGTGCTGGAGGCCGCAGGCCGCTTCCCAGGCTCTGAGGTCCCTACTGCACTTGGTCCCCACCTTGTGGAATGAACACTGGGGTTTCTTCCCCTCTTCTGGAGATTCCTGAGATTCAACCATCATAGGTTCATTCCCTGGGGGAAGGTATTGCTGACCCTTGATATCAGGTACTTTCTCTTGGATCATTCATGAAACAATGAGTCCTTGACCACAAGGGATGGGACAGAGCCAGGGCCACTGTCAAGCTCTCTGTCCCAGGACAGGGACACCCAGAGAGGGGTCTTTGGCTCAGAATCACTTGGAGATGAACCTCTTAGTGACTAGCAATTAATTCCCTAGAGGCTCCCTTGACCTCCCCTCCATAGGAAGGTCCAGAACTAGACCGAGGGCAGGGGAAGAACAGAAGAGGAAGGCTTCAGAACAGTGTTTGGATGGAATCCAGATGGCAAGAGGAGCGGGTGGGGAGTAGGAAGGGTGGCATGGTGAGCAGAGCCCTGGTTGCAGATGGGGAAACTAAGGCAGGGAATTTTCAAGGCCAACAGAATGTTAGCAGTGGAGGTAGGGTGTAGGCCCTAGTCTGTGGCTGTGAGATATCCCACTTTCCACCTGTGTTGCTCACTGGTAGGAAAGGTCTATAAGAGGAAAGGCTGTAAGATCAGGTGCTGGGAGAGGAGTGAGATTTGAGGAGCTATCACAGAGTTGGGTAGAGGGGTTGGCCATTCCTGGAGAGAAAGATAGAGAGAGAGAAAGAAGAGGGAAGGAGGGCAGGGTAGGAGGAGGGAGGGAGCGAGAAGGGAGAGGAGAGAAGTAGGGAGGAAGAGGAGATTCACATGATTAAAGATGAAGGCAAGACTGAGGGAGGGGGCCAGGGCAGAGTCCTCACCGAGCCCTCAGAACAGTGGTCTGAGTCCCCGCTGTCGAAGAGGGCCAAGTCTTTGATGAAGACGGCAGCAGCCCTCAGGATGAAGGATACGAAGAGATGCGTGTGGATGTAGTTCCGCGTGCAGTGGAGCTTCCTGCATGGGGCAGGCAGATAAGGGAGGCTGGAAAGACCTCGGACACTCATCCCAGCCAACACGGACCTGTGCTCTGATTAAAGGGGTGGGGCTGAGAAGCATGTGGGCTCCAGAGTACAGGTCCAGCCTCCAAGGGGGTCCCATCCCAAACGGTGGGCCCAACTTCAGGAACCCCACTCTCTTGTGCATCCGAGGAGCCTCAGCCAGGGTGCACCTAACCTCTGGTGCCATATCCACAGCTATAGGCCATCCTGTGGGTGACTAGGCTGCGGCAGATGGCACATCTTGACCACCTGCCATCCAGAGGAGGCTGGCCTCTCAGGAGGGCTGGGGCAGGGACTGTGAACTAGCTTGGGGTTTGACAGTGCAGAGGCGGGGCTCAACCATGGGAATGATACTCGTTGGGACTGCTTTGAAGCCTAATGCCCAGGCGGGTCTTACCTGAACAGGCTCAAGATTGCGGTGGCGATCAGAAGCGTGGCAAGGGACAGGCTGTAGCCAATAGTGTAGCCAGTCTTCACGGAGTGGTAGAACATTGTCTGCTGCTGCTGGAGGGAGGCAGGCAAGGATCTTGGGTGGGGGGCGAGGTGGGCTCACCTAGAGGCTCTACACTCTGCCTGCCAGACCCTGGCAGATGAGGAGGCTATGGCCCAGGGCTCCTAAGAAGAGCTGAGCAGAGTGCCCTTTGTGCCACCAACCCCCTAACACTTCAGTTTCCAGGACACAACCATGTCCCGGGGTGTGGTGAGGGTTGAAGTCACTCCCTCTCTTCAAGAGGGATGTGTCAGTGAGGGACAGAATGGAGACCTCACACATTCCACTTGTTGATTCATTCATTCTTCAGTCATGTGTCTGGCCCTGCTGTGCCAACTCTGGGCTCAGGGCCCCAGGAGACCAAGGCTGCTGTCCTTTCAGACCTGCACATGAAGCCCTCTTTCTATGTAGCTTGGGGAGGCACACAGGGAGTGCAGACTGTTAAAGAAGACATGGGGTGTAATTTCCCATTTGGGGTTCCCAGTGGCTGGGGGCAGCAGGGTGAGAAAAAGCTAGCCTTTCTGTAGGAGACAGGACAACACTGGATCCCAAGGCTTCTCACTTGGCCCCCTCCCTTAGTGCCCTCCCTATGGACACACATGCAGAGTGACAGTCTCTTGGTAAGCCCCACTTTCTCCTCCATGACCCACATTGTGCCTAAGGAGAGGTAAGGGGTTAAGAGGGATTCTGGGGAGTTAGGGCTGAAGGCTCTGGTAGGCTTCAGAAGCCTTTTAGGAAATTACTGCTCCCTTCAAAGACAGGAAAGCTGTCTGATGGGGTGTCTTGGAGTGGGGCAGATGTCATCACAGTCCCACAGGGATGTTTACACCCCAAAGCAGTGAGGGGCTTCTAGCTAAGGACTACTGTTATCATCCAGCCTTCACATCCATATTACTAAGTGGTTCCTCAAATCTCTTCAGAGACCACCTGTGCTCTACTTGCTTCAGGGACAGATCCCTGTCCTCAGACTGAGGACAATGTGCCCTTTTCCTATCCTGTCCCTGATGTGATGTTGGGTATCTGGGGCTGGTTCTTTTTGTACCTCAATTTCCATCTGGACACAATAGGGTGATGGTATCTGCTTGCCGTGCCACCCCCAGGCTGGAACCAGGCTCCCTCAAGACAGTGGGGTGGCCTAGCTTGTGGTTACTGCTTCAGCTTCTTCTACTGGGGACAACTTTCTGTGTGCTGTCCTCATGAACCACCCTCCACCTGCAATGCACCCGGTCAGGGGGATTGAGGGGATGAGTCTCCAGAAACCCATGCTTGGAGAGGGAGTCTTGGAGGGCAGGTCCCAGGAGTCCAGCTCCTGCACACATGGCAACCTCATGGGAGGCCGAAAGGAGCATGGGTGGGCTGAGGTGAGCTGGGGGTGGGGGGAGGGTGCACTGAGGCCCACCTCATCCAAACTTGATGCCTTGTCATCCAAGCCACAGGCAATAGGGTAGGGGCCAGGCTCCAGCTGTGTCCAGCCCTCATCTGTGCAGCTGCGGCTCACGTTGCGGCCTAGATGGGAGAGAAGAGCAGGGAGGAGAGAGGCTGAGACCAGGAGGAGGACTAGTCCCTGGAGCAGGCCACAGGGGCCTGGCGGCCTCTGTGCTGGGCACGAGGCAGATTACAGTCCTATTCCCACTGACTCCTGATGCCGCCAGGCTCCAGCTGCTCTCATTCAGACCCTCAGGGCACCTGAGGCAGGGAGGAGCCCCTTCAGAGTGCCAGGGGACCTTCTGAACAGACAGCAGAATCAGATCACACAGTCCTGGGCTTAGTCCTACCCCTTGTCATGACCCACCCTCATTCCAGGGGAAATGTAAATTCTATTATTGTCACAGTCTCAACTGGATCATCATCACAGAAGGACCCCTGACCCTTGCCATGAGCTGAACACTGACCCTTGTCACTGGGCCAGAGCTCAGGCAGGAGGCCATATCAGCCTAGTCCTCCTTGGTCAACCTAGGTGGGGCTGTGAGGCCATGTCCTCCCACATGTTCAGATGTGCGTCTGGAGAGGGACCAAAGGTAGAGGTGGACAGGGTGGGGGGTGGAGGACACCTGATAAGGGTACAGATCTGAAATTCTCATAAATGCAGAAGTAAGGGGTTCCTGGTAGGGGAAACTGCAAGGCAATGCATGTGAGAGGGCACTCAAGCAGGGCAGCACTGCAGGATCTTGAAGCTGAAACAAGTTGTGGCTGGGGCTCCAGGGCACGCTCCATCAAGTCTCTGTGCAGCAAAGGGCAGGAATGCTAAGGGGGCATGTGAGGTTAGGGGTACACCAAAGCTCCCCACTCTTCAGGCCTAGGGAGGTGTCTTCTCCCCTCAGAGAGAGGGGAGGGGCTGAATAGATAATGGGGGGGACAGTAGAGTGCCCCTCTCCCACAGGACCACCATCACCATCACCATCATCAACAGCAGCAGCAGTAGCCTCATAGAATGGCCAGTTTTGACCTTTCCATGTGTCAGAGTTAAACAGAGCACTTTAATCCTGCACCCACCCAATGAGGAAGGTAACTCCATTTCACACTTGAGAAGGGGAGGCTCTACGGGGTTGGTACCTTGCTCAAGGTCACTCACAGGGCAGGGTGGAGCTGAGCTGGTCTGTTCTCCCAAGTCCTGTCAGGTAAGCTTGTCCCTCGCCTGCACTGAGGGGACCTGAGAACTTGTTTCCATGTCCAGGTGCAGAGCCACAGGAGGGGTCGAGCTGTCCTGTGAACTCAGGGAGGGTCTCTGTGCAAGAGTGTTTTAATATTTCTAAATTTTTCCCTGTGCCTGGAATACACCAGGTGACTCCATAGTCACTTTTTCTGGAGTAGGCTACAGGAGCCTCCTGACATTGCTTTGAAAGAGGTCCTTATCTTCCTACTTTATGTGTGGGGCCTTGGGCAGCTGGGGCTTGGGGAGGACAGCCAGTGAGGAGCAACCCTGGATAAATGGCCTGGGGATTAGGTGGCTGGGGGAAGGGCATTGGGCTGGGTTTCCTGCCTTGGCAGCCTGTGCTGCCCAGGATTCCCAACCACACTGCCATGGAGGCTTGCAGGACTGAGCGGTCTCTAGTAGCCCCCTCTCAGCCCTCTCCACTTCCTGTCATTGTGGCTGAAGGTGGGCCCGGCCTGCAGCCTTCAGCAAGTCCCTTTCAAACTGCAGCTCTGCCTCACCCCAGTTCTAAGGATTATACCCAAGGCCCCAAGGCCATGCCTTCCACTCAGGATCAATTCTTCTGGAGACTCCACCCTAGGGATTGGGTAAGTAGAAAAGAGGGACAGGCCAAATCAATCAGCCTTGAAGCAGGGGCATTAAAATGTTGGATTCCCTTTTCACCAGATGGATCAGGGCTCAAAAGGTCAGGCTCAAGGACAGAGCGGGCACCTGATATTATCACACTTATGCTTAGCAAGACTGGGTGACTCATGAGTGTCTACACAGTAGCTTCACATGCTCTGTGTGTGTGTGTGTGTGTGTGTGTGTGTGAGTGTGTTGGACAAACATTAATGTGTTAAGGCCAAGGATTGGGAGTTATCACTAGTCCTGCAAAAAGATGGGGAACCAAAGGCTAAGAGAGGAAGTAACTTGCTCAGTCACAGCAAGAAAGCTACAGTCTCAAGCCAGCCTGACTCCAGATCTATCTGGGCTCCTGGCAGTGGCCAAAGGGAGCCACCTTGTCCTCTGGAGCCAAGGCCGCTCTAGGTAATTGGGGAAGGGAGAACAGGCGGCCTCTTTGAGGAGCCTGGGAGAGTGGCCTAGGCCACAAAGAGAGCTACTCTTGAGGGGATTTCAAAGGCAGTCACCATGGGACCCAAGGAGCAGCCAAGTCTCTGCCATTTAGCTCTGTGTCTGCAGGGGGGATACAGGGGGTGGGAGGGAATGGCCAAGGGACTTTAATCCTGAGCTAACAGGGATGCCCCACATTCTGTTTCCTCCCACTCACCAATGGCTCTCAAAGCAGTCACACCCCTCTCCTCTCCGGGGTTCTCTGTCTTCTAAAATTTGCTGCTCAGTGACTTGAGCCAGAAATTAGGAAATTTTTGTTTCTCCTCTCCTCCTCTAGGATCCACAAGTCCTGTCCCAGATTCTTTTTCTTCAATTCTCCTGTATCTTGTCTTCCCTGGCTTAGGTAGGAGCCTCCTGATGGGTCTATCTGCTTTCCTGAGCCTTCCAACCAGATCACTATCCTGAGATAGCTAGAGGGATAGTTCTAGCATCCATACCTGACCCTAGTACTCTCCTGTCGAGATGTGTCTAGGGTTCCCCATCCAGTTGGCAAGTGTAAACTTCTTAGATTGGGAATCAAGAACTGGGTAGGGGAAAGAGGGTGCCCACAGACTCTAGCTGACATAGACTGTGTATTTGTTTTTCAAACCAAAATAACTATCTTATTTTTTATTCTAAAAAAATCCTTCAAATATTTAAAGGTAAAAGCCCCACAGATGAAACAGGAGCAGCAATGCATGCCTGTAATCCCAGCTACTCTGGAGGCTGATGCAGGAGCATTGTGAGTTTGAGACCAGACGGGGAAACCTAGAAAGACCCTATCTCAAAAGGTCTGGAGATGTAGCTCAGTGGTAGGATGATTGCCTAGCCTGCTTGAGGACTTGGGTTTCATCTCCAAAAAAACCAAATACACAGATATATGTATGCATATTACAAACTAAAGAAATAAACCACCATAAACATTTTGGTACCTTAATGAGCAATCACTTGCCTAGCCAGCCCCTCTCCCCCAGGTATTATATCCAGCCTAAATAGATGACTTCTAACCCACCAAGATTTTTTAATTTTATAATTTTTTTTAGAGAATTTTAATATTTATTTTTTAGTTTTCGGCGGACACAACATCTTTATTTGTACGTGGTGCTGAGGATCGAACCTGGGCCGCACGCATGCCAGGCGAGCGCGCTACCACTTGAGCCACATCCCCAGCCCCGCACCAAGATTTTTTATCTTCTATAAGCTTTCTTTGACTTTTCCTGTAGAACCAGGTCACTTCCTAGGGGAGTTATCCAAAGGGGCAGGAGAACTTCATCCCTATCCCACTCTTGCAAACATCCCCCTTTGGAATTTAAGGCCAGTTCCTCATGCCTTCTTTGCCTCAATGCCCAGATATGTTTTCAGTCCCAGCCACAGTCTCCGTCATTTTTAGAGTGAGGTCCTCTGAGTTAGCTGTACAGATTGTTCACTGCATGTGACGTCTGGCTGGTGAATGACAGACTAAAATTGACTTCACGTTCAGCTTGCCACTAGGTGAGCTCTGGTGAGAGGTTGATTCCACCTGAAGAAGATCTGATTTTTTCTCATTTGCACAAAGCCACTGAATGGGTCCTGTTGAGGCCAGCACCCTCAAGGTCAGCCAGATGGTGAACTGGAGTCTGAGTTCTTAAGCAAAGGAGCTGCCTAGATACATTCCGGCAGGGACAGAAGGAAGTAGCACATGGAGAGGAAGCATTTAGTTGATGCTTGGAGAAGGCTGATTGTCAGACTCTGCTCTTGGGACTCAATATGGGATCTGCCAGAGGAGCTCATCTCCTACCAGCCCAGGCCCTAGGTCCTCACTGGAGAAGGGCTGGATAAGGAGGATGCTGACCTGGAATAAGGCACACCTTACTGCTTCCAGATTCTTAGAGGGCGCTTCAAGGTCTGTCCTTCACAGTGAAGGTCATAACCCTTAGCACGGAGGGAAAACCTGGCATAGGCCAAAGAGACCATTGTTCTACCTTCTATCTCCACTTTACAAACAGGAGAACTAAAGTCCAAGGACTAAAGTCACCTGAAGTGAGGGACATCTGCTGAAACCTTATCAAGGCCCTGATCTTCCCCCCCTCCCTCTGCCTCCTCAACCCTGCTCCACCTTTAGTCTTCCCCATCCAATCTGCTCTTCTCTCAGTCCTCTCCATCCACCCAGCTCCTCCATCACTCATACACCCTGATTCTCCCTCAGTCCTCTCAGTTCACCCTGCTGGACCCTCACTCCTCCTCATCCACCCTCCTTCTCCCTGTGTCTCCCACATCCACGCTGCTCCTCTCCTCCATCAGTCCTCCTCATTGACCCCGATCCTCCCTTACTGGCTCCAAACACAGTCCTCCCAGTCCACCCTGCTCATCCCTTAGTCCTCTTCATACACCCTGTTCCTCCCCCAGTGCCCTCCACCCTTCCTCACACCTCTACATTAACCATGCTCCTCCCTCAGCCCTCTCCTACCCTGATCCTCCCCAAGTCCATCTTGTCCCTCCCTCAGTACTCGCCATCCAGGCTGTGCCTCCCTCAGTCCCCAACATCCACTCTGTGCCTGCCTCTATCCTCTGCCTCTTTCCTGCTCTCCCCTCAGTCCTACCACCTATCTGCCACCTCCCTCACTCTGCCTTGTCACCCTGGCAACTCCTTAGGTCTTCCCCATCCACACTGCTCCTCCCTCCGTCATCTCCATCCATCTGACTCCTCCCTCAATCCTCTGCATCCATACTGCTCCTGCCCCAGGACTACATTGATTACCCAGCACCTCCCTCAGTCCTCTAAATCCATCCTCATCCCTCCGACCTCTCCATTGTTCTGAACTCCCCTCGCTCCGATTCATCCATGCCCCTCCTGCCTCAATCCTCTCCATCCACCATCCTTCACCCTACATTCCTCATCAGCACTCCACATCCAACCTGCTCCTCTTTCTGTATTGTCCATCTGGTCCTCGCCTCCCCCTCCTAATCCATGCTGTTCCTCCCTCGGTCCTCTCCCTTTACCATGTTCCTACCTCAGACCTCTCCAGATAGCCTGCAACTCTCTAAGGCCTCACACGCTCTCCTTGAGAAGGAATGTCCATGTGCCCTCACCACCCACACTGCTCCTCGCTCTATCCTTTGCATCTACCCTGCTATTTGTACATTCCTCTCAGTTCAGCCGATTCCTCCTTCAGCTCTCTGCATTCGACTGCTCCATGCTCACTACTCTTGACACCTTCTCCAGTCCTCTTTGTAGACTCTGATACTCCGCTGGCCTCTACATCAACCCTTCCCTTCCCTCATTCATGCCAATCCACTTGGCCCATCCCTCATTCCTCTCCATTCACCCTGCTCTACTCTCACTCCTCTCCAATCTTCCTCCTTCTTCATTCCTCCTCATACATCTTCATTCACCCTCATCCTCCCTCCTCCTTCTTCATCCGCACACATCCTGCCCCTCCATCAGCCATAACTTGCTGCTCACTTCCTTCATATCCAACCTGCTCCTGTTGTGCTCCTCTCCACCCAGCCCCATTTTCCCCTCCCTCCTGCTTTCCTTCCTGGCTCCTCCTTCCCGCCTTCCCATCTATCCTCCTTCACCTTCACACTACTCATCTAAAAGCAATCCTGTTCCTCCCTCAGTCCTCTCTATTCAGACTGTTCTCCTTCATCCTTACCCATAAAACCTGCTCCTCCTTTAGTCCACTATACCCACCTCCTGCTCCTCCATAATTCCTCACCCACAAAAATTCTCACTGTATTCCATTCACAGTGATCCTCCCTCAGTCCTTCCTATCAACACTTCCCTTCCATCATGCCAACTCATAAAAAGAGCAACATCCCTCAGTCTTCTCCACTTGTTGTCCTCCTTGCTCAGTTTTCTCCATTCGCATCAGTTGTCCTTCTCTAGGACCTTTCCATCCCTGTTGCCCCCCACCCCCACGTTGTCCTCTGCATCCACCTGATTTATTCCTCTAATCCAACCCTATGTTCCTTGCAGTTGTCTCCAGGCATCTGACTTCTTTGGTCCTCCCCATTGACTCTGCTCCTCCTTCGGTTCTTTCCCTTGAACCTCCTCAGTTCTTGATCCCGAATGTGGAAGAGTTAGGAGGCAGCATGGTGGATAGAGAGGACCAAGGTGGGAGTCTACCTGGAAAGAAGGTTGGAGATGTCTACCTGGAAAGAAGGTTGTTGTGGATGAGGGGAAGTGAAGAAGGAGCAGTGTGTGAAGGAAAAGAGATGAAAGAGAAATGCGAATGAGGAAGAGGGGCATGGTGGATGAAGAGGACAGAGAGAAGCAGGATGGATGGAGAGGACAGAAGGAGAAGGAGAGCTATGATGATGAGGAGAGTTGAGGGATCAGGATGGACAGAGAGGACTGAGGTGGGAGAAGGATGGATGGAGAGGAGTGAGAGAGGATCAGAATGTATGAATAGAACTTAGGTAAGAGCAAGTCCAGATAGAGAGGCCTGTGAGAGAAGAAGGGCTGTGGCAAGTAGGAGTGTTGGAGAAACAGGATGGATGGTGACTTGTCCATCCATCAGTCCTCTCTATCCCTCCAGCTCTCCCTCAGATCTCTTCAACCTCCACCTCCTCCCTCAGACCTCTCCTAACATCCCACTCCTATATCAATCCATCAATACCTTTGTCCCAATCTGTTCCTCTCCCAGTCATCTCCATCCATCTATATCCTCCCTCATTCCTCTCCTTCCATTCAGTTCCTCCCTTAGTCCTCTCCTCCTAATGTGTTCCTTCACTCAGTCTCCTCCGTCCATCCTGATCTTACCTCAGTCCTCTCAATAAATCCTGCTCCTCCCACAGTCCTTTCTACCCATCCTTCTCTCCCTTAACCCTCTCCTCTCATCCTGCTCCTCCATTAGTGTGCTTCTCCCAGTCTGTTTCTCATCCAGTCCTTTCCACCCAGTCTGGTCTGCTCCCAGTCCTCTTCATCCATCTTGGGTCCTCCCTCCCTCCTCTCTATCAATCCTGCTCCTCCCCCAGTCATCTCCTAACCAATCCTCCCCTAGTCTTCTCTATCCATCCTGATCCTCCCTCATTCTTCTCTATTCATCCTACTCCTCCCCGAATTCTCTCCTCCTTCAATCCTTCTCACCCCAAATTTCTATTTCTCCCTCACTCCTCTACATCCACCCAATGCTTCCCTCATATATCTCCCAATCTGTACTTTTTCCAAGTCCTTTCCACTCATCCTGTTCCTCCCATTGGTCTTCTCCTCCCAATCTTCTCCTGCCTCCAGTCCTCTACATCCATCGGGCTTCTCCTTCAGTCCTCTCCATTCTCCTTCTCATCACTCAGCCCCCTCAACCGAATCTACTCCTCATCCAGTCCTCTCCATCCTTCCTGCTCTTCCTTCAGTCCTCTCCTCCCAATCTCTTCCTCACCTCACCCCTCTCTATCAATCCTGATCCTCTCATTCCTTTCCATCTATCCTCCTTCTCAGTTTTCTCCTTCCATTCTGTTCCTCCCTCAGTCCTCTCCATCCATGCTGCTCAGTGCTCATGCCCACTCCTCTATGTTTCTTTTCATATGATCCTCTCCAATCGCCCTGAAACAGAATGTGGAAGATCTAGGAAGAAACATGGTGGGTGAAAAGACTGAGGTGTGAGTAGGATGGTTAGGAAGGACTGAATGAAAAGAGGGTTGTCTTATTGGAGGAGCAGTGATGGAGGAGCAGTATGGAAAGGAAAAGGGATGGAGGAGCAATGTGATGAGGAGGCATGATGGAGGGTCATGGTCAGTGTAGAGGGGAGAGTAAGGAGTGAGGATGGAGCATTAGGGTGGAGAAGACTGCGGGAGAAGCAGGACTGAACTGAGGAATGAAAAAGGAGAGGGAGGGATATGACGAAGACGAATGATGGAGAAACAGGATGGATAGAGCCAACAGAGAGGAACAGGGCTGGATAGAGAGGACTGAAGAAGGAGGGCTATGATGATGATGAGGAATGATGGAGGAGCCAGGTGGAAGATGAGGAATGATGAAGGAGCCAGGTGGAAGATGAGGAATGATGGAGGAGCTGGGTGGATGGAGAGAACTGAAAAAATAAGGTTATGGTGAGGAGGACTAACAGAGGAGAAGAATGGGTGGAGAGGACTGGGGTAAGAGCAGGAATGGATGGAGAGATCTGTAAGACAAGAAGGAGGGCTGTGGAGGTGAGGGGTGTTGGGGGAGCAGAACGAATAGTGAAGATGGAGGTGACCTGTCTATCCATCCAGCTCCTGGCCCAGTCCTCTCCTTTCATCCTACTACTCCTTACAAAAAATTTTCCATTTCTCCTGTACTTATACACCCATCCTGGTGTTTCTTCAGCTCTTTCTTCCCAATCTATTCTCCCCCCAGTCTTCTTCATTTATCCTGCTCTTCCCTCAGTACATCCCATCCTGCTTGCTCCTCTCTCAGTCCTCTTTATCCATCCTCAGTTCTCTCCTTCCACCCAGCTTCTCCCTCAGTTCTCTCTTCCAATCTGTTCCTCCCTCTAGTACTGACATCCATTCCATTCCTTCCTCACTACTCTCCATGCATTCTGCTCCTTCTTCATTTCTCTCCATCCATTCTCTCTTACCTCAGTCCTCTTCTTCCAATCTTTTCCTCACCCCAGTCTTTTGCATCCTTACTGATCCTCTCATATTTCTCTTCATCCATCCTACTCCTCTCCCAGTTATTTCCATTTATTCTGTTCTTCATGGAGTCCTTTCATTTCAATGTATTCCTCCTCTAGTCCTTTCCTCCCATCCTGCTCCTCCTTCCCACTCCTCCATCCATCCTGCTCTTCCGTTAGACCTCTCTTTCCAGTCTGCTCCTCCCCACAGTCCTCTTCATCCACCTTGCTCCTCAGTCTTGTCCTCCCAATCTGTTCCTCCTCCAGTCCTCTCCATCCATCCTGATATTCCTTCATTCATCTTTATCACTTCTGCTCCTCCCTTAGTTATCTGTTCCTCTCCTAGTTCTCTCATTCTATCCTGCTCCTCTCTCAATATTCTTCTCACATCAGTCTTCAACACCCATCCTGATCCTCCCTCTCTATTGTTCATCTATCCTGCTTTTCCCTCAGTCCTCTCCTCCCAATATGTCCCCCCACCCCCAGTCTACACATATCCAAAACTTTATCATTCCTCATCATCCATCCTGGTCCTTCCACACTTCTTTTCTTCCATCTTGCTCCTCCCTCAGTTTTCTCCACCCAACCTGCTCCTCCCTAACTCCTCCTCAGCCTACACATTTCTGTTTATTCCTCACTCCTGGCTATCTGTCTTGTGCTTCCCTCATTCTTTTCCTCCAAATCTATTCCTTATCATGAATCCTCTCCGTCCATACTGATTCTTATCCACTCCTCTCCTTCTACCATGTTCCTCCCTCCCTTAGTACTTTCAATCCATCCTGCAGCTCCATCAGTCCTCTCCATCTCCCCTGCTCCTCCCTCAGACCTTTCTATCCATCCAACTCTTCATTCAGTCCTTTCTGTACATCCTGCTACTCTCTGAGATGTCTACTTTCAATATGTACTTCCCCTGGTCCTCTTAATCCATCCTGACCCTCCCTCACTCTTCTCTATCCACCCTTCTCCTCCTTCAATCCTCTCCATCCATGGTGCTCCATGCTCACACTCACTTTTCTACACTTCTCCTCACATAGTTCTCCCCACCCACCCTGAAGGATGTGGAAGAGTTAGAAAGAAGCATGGTGGATGGAGAGTACTGGTGGTGGTGGGGAGACGTAGGATGGTAGGAGAGAAGTGAGTGGATAAAGAGTTGTTGTGGATGAAGAGTAGTGAGGAGGAGCAGTGTGGAAGTGAAATGTGGATAATGAGAAGGAATGAAGGATCGTGGTCAACATAAAGGAGAGAAGAAGGAGTAAGAATGAATCAGTACAAATAGACAAGACTGAGGTAGGTGCAGGATGGATGGAGAGGGCTGAGAGCAGAACAAGGCTGTACAGAGAGAACTGAAGAAGGGAAAGGGCTATTTTGAGGAATGATGGAGAGAACTGATGTGAGGAGCAGAATAGATGGAGAAGACTGAGAGAGGAGCAGGGCTGGATGCAGAGGACTGAAGAAGGAGGGCTATGAAGAGGAGGAGTGATGGACGATCAGGATGGATAGAGAAGACTGAGGAAAGACATTGAATGGAGAGGGTTAGAAGAAAAGAAAGGGCTGTGGTGATGAGGGATGTTGGAGAAGCAAGATGGATGGAGTGGCCTGAGCTGGCCTGTCTATCCATCTGGCTCTGGACTCATTCCTCTGCATCCATTCTGTTCCCCTCTCAGTCCTCTCTATCCATCCTGCTCCTCCTTCAGCCATTCTGCTTATTCTTTAGTCCTCTTATCCCAATCTCTTCCTCCATCCACCCTCTCTAGCCATCCTGACCACCTCATTCCTTCCTATGCATCCTGATTCTCAGTCCTCTCAACCCAGCCTGACCCTCCCTCACACACCCTCACCCCAAATTTGTGTTTCTCCCCTATTCCTCTCCATCATCCATTCTCCTTCTCCTTCAGTCCTCTCTTCCCAATCTGTTCCTCATCCTCTCCATCTTTACTGATCCTCCCCATTCCTCTTCATCCATCCTGCTCTTCACCAGTCTTCTCCTCCTAATCTCTTTCTCATCCCAGTCCTCTCCATCCATCCTGTTTCTCTCTCAGTTCTCTACATCTAATATTCTCCTCTTCTAGCTATCTCAAATAATCTGTTCCTTCTCAGTCCTCTCCTCCCAATCTGTTCCTCACCCCAGTCCTGTACATACATCCTGATCCTCCCTCATTCCTTTACATCCATCCTGTTCCTCTTTCACTTCTCTCCATCCATCCTTCTCCCTCCATCCAACTTGCTCCTCCCTAACTCCTCCTCACTCCAAATTTGTTTCTCCCTCACCCTCAGTCTTCTCCTCCCAATATTTTCCATAACCTACTCCTCTCCATTCCTCCTGATTCTTCCCCTTCCTCTTCTACCGTCCTGTTTGTCCCTTTGTTCTGTCAAATCCATCCTACTCCCCTCTCAGTCCTTTCCATCCCTCAACTCATGTCAATCCTCTCCATTCATCCTGTTCTTCGATCAGTCCTCTCCATCCATCCTGCTGTTCCTTTCACCCTCTCTATGCCTCCAGATACTTCCTTAGGTGTCTATTCCCAATACTCATCACCCTCATTCTTTCCCTCCCTCCTCTTCCCTCCCTCCTCTCCCTCTATCCTGCTCCTCCCTCATTCCTCTCAATCATTCCTGCTTCTCCCTCGATTTCCTCTATTAATCCTCTCCAGTCATCTTCCCTATATCTTACCCTACTCCTCCCCAGTCCTTTTCATCCTTGTGATCCTCCCCCATCCCTTTCCATTTATCCTGCTTCTCCCTCAGACCTCTTTACTCATCAGATCCTCCCTCAGTCCTCTTATCCCAATGTGTCCCTCCCACAGCCCTCTCCTTTCATCTTCCTCTTTCCTCAGTCATCGCTTCCCAATCTACGCCTTCCCCCAGTTAATCCCCATACAACCTGCTCCTCCCATGGTTATCTTCTCCCAGTATTCTCCTACCTCCAGTCCTCTCCATCCATCCTCATCCTCCCTCAATCTTCTCCATCCATCATTATCCCTAGGTTCTCTCTGTCTGTGATGCTGCATTCTCATGCCCACTCCTCTATACTTCTCCTTATATGATCCCCTCCAACCACCCTGAATAACGATGTGGAAGAGTTAGAAAAAAGCATGGTGGATGAAGAGGACTAAAGAAGGGAGTATAATGGTTAGAGAGGTTCTAGAGGAAGGAGAGTTGCTGTTGAGGAGCAATTAGGGAGGAGCAGTATGGAAAGGAAAAGAGATGGAGGAGCAATGTGGATGAGGAGAGGCGATGGAGTGTCACGGTGGATGCAGGGGACAGAGGAAGGATTGAGGACAGAGCAGTAGGAGGAGAGGATTGAAGACAGAGCAGTAGGAGGAGAGAATTGAGGGAGGAGCAGGGGGGATGGAGAGGACTGAGAGGAATAGGGCTAGACAGAGAGGACTGAAGAAGGAGGCCTAGGGCTTTGAGGAAGAGGAGTATGGAGAAGCAGGATGGAAGATGAGGCCTGAAGAAGGAGCAGGATGGATAGAGAGGACTGAGAGGGCAATAGCAGCAGGTTGAAGAGGACTGAGGTAAGAGCATGGCTGGACAGAGAAGGCTGTAAGACAAGGAGGTCTGAGGTTAGGAGGGGTGCTGGGGGAGCAGGATGATGGAGTGTACTGAGGCATCCTGTCCAGCCCTCCAGCTCCTAGCTCAGTCCTCTTCATCCATCCTGCTCCTCCCTCAGTCCTCTCCATTAAACCTGCTCCTCCCTCACTCCTCCTCTGCCACAAATACCCTACTTCTTTTGTCCTCTCCATTCATCTTGCTTCTCCTTCAGTATTTTGCATTCACACTGATCCTCCCTCACTACCCGTCAACCTTGATCATCTCAGTTCTCTCCCTCCAGCCCTGCCACTCCACCCTTCTTCCATATGTGTCCCGAATCTCTCCATGCTGCCCTCCTCCTTCCAAACTCCCTTCATTAATCCATTTCATCAACATCCTCACCCATCCTTCTCTTCCATCACATCTCCTGCTCCAAATCCATCATGTTCCTCCCTTTGTCCTGTACATCCAGAGAACATCTTCCTCCGTCCTCTCCTTAGACCCTGCCCTCCCCTCCTCTTCCTCATGATCAGTCATCCTCTCTCAGTCTTCTGCCATCCTCCTCCTTCTCCCTCCTCCCTGATCCTCCCTCACACCTTCTCCTCAGCCTTGCTCACCCCTCCAACTTTCGTTCACCTGCTTCATTCCTCTGTCCTCACTCTCCTCGTCATCTCCTCACCCCTCTCCATCACTTCTTCTCCCTCAGGACTCTTCTTCCATCCTGCTCTGTCATCAGTCCTCATCAACTGACCTTTCTTTGGTCCTCTCCATCAACTTTCCCTTTCCTTTCTTCTGCTCATCTAAATGGCTCATCTCGAGCAGACCTGCGACAGACTGGCGGGTCAGGCCCAGCGGCCTGCCAGCGTGGTACACACGTCACCCCAACTGGAGTAGGGGCAGAGCAGAGCCTTCGCCCACGCCCGGATCAGGCCCTGCCGGTGTGGTGGTCACGTGACCCCAATTGGAGTGGGGGCGGAGCGGAACCGCCACCCGTGCCCGCAGGGTGAGCAGACCTGCGACCAACCTGCAGATCATGCCCAGCGGTCCGCAGGCGTGGTAGGAGGGGCAGGGCAGAGCCGCCGCCCGCGCCTGCAAGGTA
>NW_026000241.1:12076189-12093226 GCF_001458135.2 Marmota marmota marmota
AATACAAGGGGGAGAAATGAATGACAGTAGAGGGGGTAGAGAGAGAAGAGGGGAGGGGAGGGGAGGGGATGGGAGGGGGGATAGTAGAGGATAGGAAAGGCAGCAGAACACAACAGACACTAGCATGGCAATATGTAAATCAATGGATGTGTAACTGATGTAATTCTGCAATCTGTATATGGGGTAAAAATGGGAGTTCATAACCCACTTGAATCAAAGTGTGAAATATGATATATCAAGAAATTTGTAATGTTTTGAACAACCAACAATAAAAAATTAAAAAAAAAAGAAATGAAAGAGATTTGATTGACAAGAAGAAAAAAAAATAAATGGCTCATCTCATAGTCTTCTCCATCCACCCTGCTCTACCCTCAGTCCTCTCCATCTTTCTCCTTTCTCGTCCATCTTGATAACCCCCCCACCATTCTGTTCACTACCCATATTCCCCCTCTTTCCTCATCTGCATACTTCTTGTTCCTGTACCAGGCATCACCATCCAGCCCTGCTGCTCACTCATTCCTTCATATCCAACCTGCTCAGTCCTCCCCATCCAACTCTGTTTACCCCTCACTCCTGCTTTCCCGCTCAGTTCTTCCTTCACTCCTCCCCATCTATCTTCCCTCACCTTCACACTTCTCATCTAAAGCCATCCTGTTCCTACCTCAGTCCTGTCAATTCAGGGTGACGGTCCCCCTTTCTACCCCACACAACCTGCCTTTCTCACAGTGAAGCTCCCTCAGTCCTCTCCGTAAACCGTGCTCCCTCCTTGCACCACCTCATAAGTGGTGTTCCTTCCTTGGTCCTCTCCATCCATTTTCCTCTGCACTTAGTTTCCACATTAACATCATTTTCTGTCATTCATCCTCATCAGTCATGCTCTTCCCTAGGACCTTTTCATTCCCTTTCCTCCCTCAGTCTTTTTCATCTGCCTGGTTTAGCCCTCTGTCCTCCTACAATCCCTTCGGTATTCTGCCTGTATCCAACTCCTCCCTCGGTTATCTCATTCCAACCTGCTCCTACTTCAGCCCTCTGGGTTCAGCCTGCTCCCTGGTGGCTCCTCCTCATCCTCCCTTCTCCTCCCTCAGTTTTCTTTATTCACACAGTCCTCCCTCTGTCCTCTCCTTTTAGTGCCGCAACTCTCATTCCTCCTTACCCTTCGTGTTCCCCTTTCCGTCTTGTCCATCTGTACTTGTTTTCCTTAAGTCCTCTCCATTCATCCGTCTCCTCTCTTTGTCTTCTAGGTCAAGCTGGTTACTCCCTCAGTCCTCTCCCTTCACCCTGCTCCTCCCCTAATCCTCTTCATTTATGCTGCTCCTCGCTCAGTCCTCTCCATGCATGCTGTCCCACCCTCTCTCACCTTCCACACGGCTCCTTATGTGGTCCTCTCCAACCATCCTGATCCAAGATGTGTAGGAGAGAGGAAGAAGCATGGTGGCTTGAGAGGATTGAGGGAGGAGCAGGATGGCTGGAAAGGATGGCAGGAGAAGAGAACTGTCATGGATATGGAGCAGTGAGGCAGGATCAGGATGGTAGGAAAATCAAGATGGAGGAACTATGTGGACCAGGCAGACCTGGGGAGGCACGTGGCAGATGGAGAGGACACAGTGAGGAGGAGGAAGGATGGAAAGGATTGAGAAAAGAACAGGGTGGATGTATGGGTCCAAGGCGGGACCAGGGGTGGATGAAGAGGCCCGAGGAAAGAGGAACAGTGCTGTGATCAGCAGGAGTTATGGAGAAGGATGGATGGAGAGAACTGAGGAGACCTGTTTATCCATCCTGCTCCTCCCTCCGTCATCTCCATGTAACTATGCTCCTCCCATACTCCTCCTCTATCCTGCTCCTCTCTCAGTCTTCTCATTACACCCCTTTCCTCCTTCAGTTCCCTACACCCACCCCAATCCTTTCTAACTCCTTATCCCACAACCATCCCCTCTTTACTCAGTCCTCTCTGTCCATCATGTTCCCCTGTCTCTCTTCTCTCCATCCATCCTAATCCTTTACCAGTTCACTTCACCACATTGCTCTTCTATCCATGCTTTCCATATTCTCTCCTCCTCCCTCAGTTCTCTCCATCCATCCTGCTATTCTCTGGATCCTTCCTGCCCCCTTATAGCTCCTCCTACACTTTCATGCAACCTGGACTGGTGTGGAGTGCATGTAGATTCTCTCTCTGTCCCCTCTCTCACCTCCACACTGTCATTACACAAACCTCTCACACTTTTCTCCTCCACCACAGTTTCTAACTGAATTCAAGCCACCATCAAATATTGTATGCCTTGTCACTGAGTCTTCCCATTTCCCTCTCAGAGAAACCAGAGTTTCCAACAAGAACCTAAATTGGACCATGCCTGTCCACTGCTCCAAATCCCCTATGGCTTCTCACCAGACTTGGGACAAAACTCACATAGGTCATCAATGCCCTGCAGAGTCTGTATCTACCCTTACCTCCTTCCTCTGAACTCCAGCCATGCCATCCTTCAGGGGTTTCCTTAAATATTGATTGTACAGTTAGTGATTCTCTCTCACACTTATCCCCTGGCTCAGGATCTCTGCCTAGTGACCCTTTCTCACCTCCAGGTCTTCACACTGTTAGCTGAAGCATCACCTCCTTAGAAACGCTGTTTGTAAACACCTGCCGTACAGTGCCCTCGCTCTCTTCTTTCTCCTTCCCAGAACTTCTGACCCCTTATGACATATTTATTTATTGCCACATTAAATGCCTCTCCAGCTAGATCCTTGCTCCCCCAGAAGGCAGGCAGAGGGTGGTTGTTTCTAGTAACCCCTTCATACTGTTGTCTAACCCCGTTCTTCGTGTACTAGCAGGTACTTCATCCACTGAAAGGAAGAACGAATGACCGTGTGTTGGAGGCTTCTAATGACTCAGGAGCAAGAAAACCCACTTCCTAAAGAGTTCCCTTTTTTAAAATTTCTGTCTCACATGTGAACATTCATTTAAGCAGAACAAGACAATGTGTGTAAGCAAAGCTGTGTGGCAGTTTCATGGAGCCCAAAAGACCATCGGCTCCAGGCAGCAAAAGACTGAATCACAACCAACCCAAGACAACAGGAACACGGGAGCCATAATTTAATCAAGCACCTGTCAGTCAATCAGTTATCAATTGTTAAGCAAATATTTAGTGAGCCCTTCCCACATTCTTATCTCTCTGTGAAGAGCTAATCAAATCCCCTGAGTCCTTCAAAGATCCAGGGTTGTTGCTTCCCCTGTCACCCCCCATCACTCCAACCCCTTTGTCTACGTCCCTTTGCCTTTCCCCTTCCTTGAGAAAGGGAGGCCCTACTCCAGCAGGCTCACATACACCACCATAGCTCCTGCCCTTCAGACCAGGATTCTTACCTTGAATGGGGGAGAAGAGCTTGAAGATGAGGGGGCAGGCCAAGACGACTACCTGGCCCCGAGGGGTAGCCGGCCAGCAGGTAAGGTTGTCCCACATCTTGCTGCAGCCTGTGTGGTGAAGGCAGAGGACACATGGGTCACCAGAGAAGCCCTGGGACCTGAGCTCACAGGTACCACTCTATTCCTCCTCCGGACAGTCTCTTACCTTTGAGGAGCTCCAGTCTGAGAGGGGAGGCACAGACTTGCCAAGGCTGTTCAGGACATGTCCTGACAGGGAGAGGGGAGAGAAGGCATGACTACCACTCCATGGTCCTCAGTGAGGGATGGAGTGCCCCTTTGGGGTGTTTTGAATGCTTGGAGGTTTTGTTTATTGCAGTGATGGAAGGCTTCATCTGGTATTTGATGGGCAGTAACCAGGGATGCCAGGCAGGTGACCTGGATGGTCCTACACAGCGATAAATCCTCTTACATTTTGCATGACTTTCAGATGTGCCACTGGGCATCTGTGTAGATGAAAACCTTTTGCAATGACCAGAGCTTGGACTCTTGCTCTATTTTACGTAAAAACGTAAGGTGCTTTTTGCACAGGGCTTAACATGCATGAAGTTTTCCAGAAATGTAACCATTGAGAAAAGGGGGAGAGGAATATACCTTGTTTTGTTCTGAACTTTAGAGTCATTTGATGATTTGGGAAATCATGTTACCCACAGCAACACTGTTTGTGATATTTGAGTCACTGATATAACCACCTGCATATATCAATCTGCATTTATTGCCCTCACATTCCCAGAATTTATATTTATAGGTACAACCTTCAGACCATATCTTCTTATCTTTTAGTGCAATCATGCCTGAATGTGTACACAGCATTGTATTACAAGTTACTTTCCTTTTTGTTTGTCTTTCATATTATAGCTAGAACATCTTTTTTTGGTAGCACAATGACCTTTCTTTTTACGATTTTTGAGAAAACTGACATTTAGATTTCAAAAATGTATCACAAAATTCTCATCAGCAGCAGTTTAAGGAATTTCAACAATGGTGATAGATCCTTCTTTACTGACACAAACAAGACTTTTATGACACATTTAAAAAGCAAAACATGTCCCAGAAGGGCCGATTATAAACCCTAATTTTTTTTTAAAGAATGAATATGAGTGGATTGTGAATCTCATTTTATAATAGTAAAAAGAGACCTTAGAAAAAATGTTGTTATAAAAAGGAGGTGTTGGGTACAATGGGGTGACAAGTATATTAGGGTTCATCTAGATTTTGAGACTCTGCATAAAGCTCACACATCAGAACAAATGTCTCCATCTCAGTTGGGTTAGGAATGGTGATGGGGGCATCAGAGAAAAGCCTGCAGCACAAGCTGTGGGCTTCACTGTGTAGCTATGAGTTTTGCAGGACCTAGTCAGGGGCGTCTCCAGAGATCTGATTTACTAGGCAGATGCAAATGCCATAATTTTGCCTCTTTAGGATCAGGGTGCCCTTGAGTGACTACAACTACTCTGGACCCCCTCCCCTGAGGGAGGCTTAATTGTCTCTTTGCAATCCTGCCAGTCCCATAGATTTGCTCAGGAAACCCAACCCCTGAGCCAAAGTCAACGCCAGCTGGGCCAAGCCCAGCCCAGCCCAGGTCCGAAGGTTCACAAGTTCCCAAGAAGGGGGCCTGGGAAGAGGAGGTGGAGGGATGTCCCCACTTAGGGGAAGAGACTCTGAGTGCTGGATTGGGGCAGCAGTGGGAGTGGAGACTGGAGGCAGGGACCTCTGGGTTTGCAGTAGTCAGGTGGCACCTGCAGCTAAAGGCTGAAGAAGTCACTTGAACCCTGGGGTCTGGTCGGACTAGTCTCCCTTCCTCGTGCGCTCTAACCGCTTCCACCCCAACCTACCCCAAGAGCACCTGCAGCCTTGGTCTGGCTGCCGGTTCTCCTCCTTTCCTGTGCCAGCCTCTCTTGAGGCCACGTAGAGGCCTGTCGGGCCAGTCAAATTCTGCTTATGGTTTAAGACCCTGTTAATATCAAACACATGTAGGCTTGGTATGTGCCTGGCACTGTTCTGCCCTCTTTAAAGGAATAGCTTATTTAACCCTTCCACTTCACATCTGAGGAAACTAAGGCATCATGATTAGGCATAGCTGAAGGTCACCTTGCTGGTAGGAGGTGCAGCCTATTCGCCTGTTCCCACTGCTGGTTTGAAGGGCTCCAAGACATTTCTCTGGGGATTTGGTTGCTGCTGGACTTTGTTTACCCTTCTCTGACAGTGCCTGCCACACCCTGTTTTGTAGGCCAGCTACTGTTGTCTGGGTCCCCTCCAGACTTCAGACTCTCTGAAGCTCCAGCTGCCAGCACAGTCTGGGGAGCCGATTCAGAACCCGGCTTCTGGCCCGGAACTTGGCTTCACCAGAGGTGGATCAGAAGAGAGGGAGACTAGGCCCTGACTTCAGGTAGGTCACATTGGGCCTCAAGGAATCACAACCAAACAACTGGTCCTGGGGTGCAGGCCATCAAGTAAGGCAGGAAGCCAGGGAAGAGGACAATATGGGGGATGTGTTCGGGGAAGCCTCTTGTAGAAGGCAGGGTAGGACTGGTTGCTGAGGTAGCAGGGTCAGGGAAGAAGTGGAGGGGTCATAGCCATGAAAATGCTTGGTATGTGGAATGGCCTGTTGTCCTGGGAATATTTTTTGTGTGCCCACTGGGTGGGGTTGTTATCCCAATAGGAAAGCCCACCCTGAGGCATGAAATAAGGAATGGCAAGGCAGGGTGGCATTGGGCCTCTGCCGTGTCATTTTCTAGAAGTGCATGCACAAAGAGACACATATTCACACAGAACACCAGGCGCGCGCGCACGCGCGCACACACACACACACATATACACACACACAGATACTTACATGGACATGAGAAGACTAGACACAAGCAAACAGGTACAGAGGGCCACACAATTCACAGAGACAGACATGCACAAGGACAGACCCATCTGAGCATACCATGGACATTTACTCGAATAGAAATGCTCACAAATTGACACACAGGGGTACAGGATACCAGGCAGATGCATCTAGGCATGCACAGGCACACATCCACGACTCCTGGGGATACTCAGAGTCAGAGCAACAGACCCCAGAGAGACAGACAGAACCCCAGATAGGTATGCACCAGAAGTGTGAACTCACATGTACAGGAACACACACCCAGTCCCACACAAGGTCACGGGCAGACACACAGCCCATAGACCTACGCCTGCCCTCCCCTGGATCTCAGGCTGGCTGCCGAATGACAGGGTGTTGGCACTCAACAGGCACCAGGTGCCAGCAGTGATCTCATCAACATCACGAGGTGGCCTGCCCCAGGGCTGGGAAGGCGCTAAAGTGGGGCCTAGAGTCTGGGGTCTGGGTCTCCCAGGCCAGCCCATGATCTGGAGGCCTGCTAGGGCCTGTCTGCAGCCTGATCCTCCTCTCTACCCTCACAAGGGCAGTATGGGGCACATAGGCAGAGGGCAAGTCCAGCTACCCCTTGACCCAGCCTCAGTCCTGGACTCAGGAGACAGGGGCATTTTACCCTGAAAGGGGCAAGGCCCATCTGTGAGGTCACATACCCTCACTTATGTGTGCAAGAGATAGAGCTTGGGCATCAGAGCCAAGGAGCAGGGGCTCAGGAGAGGTTCCATAACTGTCAGCCTCAGGGCCATGGCTGGGGATCTGGAGAACCCAGCAGGGCAGAGAGGTGCTCCTGACTCTTACAGGCTGTCCCATCCCTGTAAGCCCAGCCTTGTGGAGATGACCTGGGACGGAGGCCCAGAGCAGATGCAGTTACTTCACTCTCTGCCTAAGGAACCAACTTCTATCCCCAGTGAGCCTTGAACCTGACCCGCCTGGCTCTCAACAGGCAGTCTGCCTTCGTATCCCCACTTTCCCAGCTTCTCTGCTTCTCCAAACCTGTTCACCCTCCAAAATCTGGCTCAACCTCCTGTTGCTGAGCTGTCCTGGTGGCCCTGTCCTGGGCAGCTGGGTACCACTATTCATACTACCAGGCTGGAGTTCTCCCAGATCCTTGAGGAGGAGCAGCAGGGACTCTCATGTGCTCAGCCTCTAGGGCTGACCTTGACTGGTCTACTAAGCAGGACAATGAACTGATGGTTCATTGGGCCTGCTGATGGTTGGTTGGGATGGGTAGGCCACTGTGTGTGCCTAAGGACTATTATGTATGGGCAGTGTCACTGTTAGTCCTTTGGGTGTTGTGGTGGCAGCATTTAGGGTTGGGAGAAAGAAGCAGGGCTCCAGCTTCTCTTATGATTAAGTATTCCAGATTTGTCCAGACTAGCCTAGTACTCCTTGCTCTGCATTTCCAAGATGGCTTTGAGCTTCCAGGTAGTCCCTGTGGAGGTCACTGACTGAATGCCCCACTCTTCCTCTGAAATACAATGGTCTAATCCTAGAGTATGGTGCTCTAGTTCCAGGCCTCCCCATCCTGGCTCTAACCAAGTCCGTGGCTAGAGACTTGATTCAGTAGTGCTCCCATTGGGCAGCTACTCCAGTCTTTCTATGGGCTGGGCTGGGTGTCCTGGAACTTGCCTGCCTTCTTGTCCATAAGCCTCTATCACCTAGAACCCTGGACCTCCATCCTGGATGGGTCAGCAGCCATAAGTATCATCCCCACTCATTTTGAACCCTCACCAATTTCAGAGCCCCAAATCAGTAGGTTCTTTGTTGATAGCTGGGAGCTCCCCAGACCTGGGGTAGGGTGAGGAGAACAGGAAGACCTGTTCGACCTTCTTTCTCCCAACTTACCACCTAGCAGCTCTGTGGGGCAATCCCTGTCCCTTGTGATCTCCATCTAACCAATGTGGAGTGTATGTGACTTGGACTTCAGCTCACAACAGGAGGAGACATGGGGCTCCATGGGGTCTGTGGCTCCTCTCTTCCCACGGGGCCTCACCTGCTGTCTCATTCTCCAGCTGGGCCTCCTCCAGGCACTCCTTGTGCTGCACCTCGATCATCTGCAGATAATCACATTCCTGCTGCAATCTGGCTGCCCGGCCGCCCTGCAGGGAAACAGACGGGGGAGGGGGGGGTGCTTGTCAGCCTTGTCCACAGCCTGCCTCTCATCCACGATCTCCAGGAGCATGGGACCAGGTAGGACCCAGTCAGGACTTCCCTGGGGTGATCCAAATACCATACTGAACCCCCATCCCAACCCCAGACTACATATCCATCCTAGGCCCAGACTGGACCCTGACCCTGACCTAGATCTGACCCCAAATTATTGTCCATTATTCCCAAAGTTCGTCTACTTTGAGAGCACTGTCATGGCTTCTAGGTGGCTCCCCAGTAACGCTGCTTTGACTGTAAGTGGTAGCATGACCCTGGCAAGGGATAAGAGAGCCTCTCCTTAGATCCCCAAGGTGGTCCATTGGAGTCTGCCATTCTCCAGCTTGGTTTGGGGTTCTCTACCCTTACCTCAGTCTCCCTAGATGGCTGGGGCTCAGCTGGGCTACCCTGTTCTGAGGAGCTGGATTCCAGCTTCCAATTTGTGTGTCCAGGCCTTGGAGGAATCCGGGAACAGAGGCATTTTCCAGCTTCTGATCCCACTCCAGGAGCCTGTCAGTCCCATGCTCACCAGATTGGGAAGGGGTGTGGTTCCCCTTGTCTAGACCTTACCTCCCGCCTCCTTAGCTTCTGGATGATTCAAGCTATACCAGATCTAATAAAGGTCAGGGAAGTTTAAGGAAGTAAGAGAGGCCCCTCTAGAATGTCTTGAGTTCCCACTAGGCCTCCTCTGTCTCTGGAAATTGGAGGGAAGGGGTGGAAAATCCTACACTTCTCTCCTGCTTTCCACAGTGCACTGGCCAGGGATCAAGGTGCAGGTAGGGCAGATCAGTGTGGCAAGACATTGGCACTTGGGCAGACATGTGAGTAGGGGGATGGCTGTATAGAAGCAACCAGAAAGGAAAAACAATAAACAAACAGTTTTTAGAAACTCTTGGGTGGGAAAAGTGGGTAAAATCTACCATGGAGGAATGACTGGGCTGGTGGTAGTTCCTGTCTGTCTCTCTGACTTTAGAGGAGTAGCAGCCATTCCTGGCAAACCAACAAGTTTCCTTTTTTTTTTTCATGCCCAGGAAGGATAACATTGCATTAGCACATAGGAGAGGATCCAGCAAGACTTCTCCAGAATCAGAGATTCTTAGTGTCTCTTACAAGTTATTCTTCCCATCCTGGGACAGGGTCCTTACCTCCCTGGGGCCTCAGTTTCTCTTTAGGCAAAATGGACCCCAACCACCTCTCCTGCTGATTTGAAGGTTTCTTGAAGTGAGTCTGTGGGAAGAGCATAGGTGGGGGCTTCCTTTCATTTCCTTCCTTTAAGGGGGTCCCTATCTGGACTGCAGGCACCAAAGTACACAGCAAGTTGACCATTGATCTAAGTAAGTCAACCCTGTGAAGAATGTGCATCCCAGGTGACAGTGGCTCTCCATTGTCATCAAGGGAGAAGGGACCCAGCTGAGGCTGGACAATCCAATGCCTCTCAGGCTGCAAAGCTGAGACTCTTTCACACCAATAACTCTCTCATTCTTTGTTGAAGGCTTTATGGAGCTTTGTTGTTTGCAGCTCTCCTATAGTCCAACTTTCCCATATGTAGTTGGCACCATGGCTGACCTAGTTCAGGTCCAAGGAAAGGTCTCCTTGTCCAAGACACCTTTCAGACTCTCCCAGCATCCAGAACCCTGCCCATGTGCCACTGGCCTAGAAGCTAAACAGTGAACATGGGTCTCATCTTGGATCATTTACTTTGCCAGTCAGTTGGGGTAAACACCTGAGCTGGTAAGTCATTTAAAACTTGGCATATTAAAACACATCTGTCATGGAACAGGATACAGTTATTTGCAAAACAGTTAAAAGACAGGAGACTTAAAGGAAACTGTGCCGAGGGATCCTCATTGGAGGGGGGGGGTCATGAGCTTCCCCTCTTTTCCATGAGGGTTATTCAGGCTGAAATGCTCACAATGTCGTGTCTTAAGCACTGTGCCTGGCTCATACTCAAGTTTGGGAAGAAGGATGGTCAAGAGGATCCCAGAGATGGTCTCTGAAAGAGAAATCCAGGGACCGGCCACCCTAAGCAAGATCTCTGGTTTATCTTGCTTGTCTAGGAGCACGCTTCTCCTGCAGGTACCTTGCCAGCCCTGTTGTCCACCAGCAACAGGGTTCTTTATGCTTTCCGGCCCCTTCCAGCCTCTCCTGATTGTCCTGCCCATTCTCACCTCCCATCACACTGTGACATGAAAGCTGGATGGAGGTAGTGGAAGGGACATCTGTTGTTTCCACCTTCCACCACCCTTTACTATTCTCTGGTGCCACATCCTCATCTCTATCTGGGAAGCTGTTTCCTTCCCTACCCCTAGTTCATGGGGTTACGATGAACCCTTTTCCAGAGGATGGACATATGCCCAAGACTTAAGTCAATCAGTGCATTCCCAGCCACACTGCCTGGCACGTGCCCAAGTCAGGCTGCTCAGAGCCAGAAGGCTCACTCCTGGGACTTTGGATTAAGCTACTAGGCAAGTGGATTTACTTTTCCCCACTGGATTGGAAACCTAAAGGAGGCAGGGGCTGGAACTTCCATTACCATCTTGTTGACAAATGGAACACAGTAATGAAAACCATACAACTGAAGGCAGAATAAAGAGATGGAGAAAAACCAGGTTTTCTGAATATCATCTAAGCCCTTGATTGAAGCTATGCCTGAAACCAGAACTGTTTCCCACAACATGAGCCAATGCCTTTATTTATGGCTTAAGCCAGTTGAGTTTTCTGTCTCTGGAACTCAAAATGTTTAATGTTATGGTCTGAGGACAGGAAAATGGATGCCCTTACTTTCTAGGTCCTCTTAAGCCAGGGCTATGATCTTTCAGTTGACCAAGAGATACATTCCCCTTGCCCAGACACCGTGGGGACTAAGATTCCTAGCAGCTTATGCCTGGAACTCTCTGAGAGTGAAAGAGAGTTAGGCCAACTTTGCTAACCAACTCTGCTTCCCCAGAAGCACAGCCACAGAGCCCTTCCTGAGAGGTAGTTTAGAGAAGCACTTTGGAAGAGAGGTGGGCATAGGAGTGCCCAGGGTAACCCAGGAGCTTGGGATGTCTCTGAATCAAGTTGGGGTGACCTAGAAGATGAATTCTTCCTTTGATGGAATATAATTGAATGATAGACCTCATCTGGAAAAGATTAGAGGAAATGGAGAACCAAAGAGGGACCTGAGGTCATCCAGAAAATGTGCATTCCCAGATGGGACCAAATCTCTGACTATTGGTCTGGACAGTATCAATTCTTTTTCATGGTCCTGCCTTTGGCCTTCTGGTCAACCATTGCCCTTTAAGGGCCAGGGCCAGGACAGCTCCCTGTAGTCCTTATCACTGAGGAATTCAGGCAGACTTTGGACTTCCTCTCCCACTTATTTCCCTTTTTCTAAACATCCTAATTATCCCTCCAGACTCCAGGTACACACAGAGAGTTGGAAAATTCGCTGGCCCAATGTAACCAAGTCTTTTCCAGGGCTGTACATAGCTGGAGTGTGGGCATCATACAGAATGGGTAGTAAAGCTTGGTCCTGGAGGATGTGTAAGAGTTGGACAGTTAGAAGTAGAGTATGAGCATCCCAGAAAGCAAGAGCAGTGTATGTATCAGCATGGAGGCATGACAATACCTAACATGTTCAAGTTGCAAGAGGCCTGGTGTGGCTGCAGCAAGCAATTCTGAAGGCATCGGGAGATGAATGGAGAGATGCAGGCAGGGGTGGAATTGGAAAGGACCCTGAATAACAGTTAAAAAGTGCCAGGCTACAGAGGACCCTCAAAGATTTGAAGCAGGAGAATGAGAATGGGGGAATACACATTTTGCAAAGATCCCTTTGGTTGCAGCTGGAGGGGTACAAGGGAACGTGAGTCCTTGTGAGGAGCAGCTATTCTCTGAGGGGGATATAAAATGCAACAGGAGGATTAAGAGAGTCAGGAGAAAGCATTTTCTGCCTGCAGATTGGCAGGCACTGGGAGCCAACCATGGATAATTTGGGCTTCTGAGGTTTGTCAAAGGTGGGAGTTCTTTTTCCTGCCTGGGACCATCAGAGGAGGAAGGGGAGTGGGGAGGAGAGGACAAAATGCTCAGGAGTGCTCATTTATCATCTTTTCTGTTACTGCAGTCCTGTGAGGAAACCATCATGACCCCGACATTTATTTAAACCTTCTCAACTTGAAATCTAGAGGTCACAGACATTGAGGGAAACTGAGAACCCAGAGAGGAAAAAGCAGTGTGATCAAAGGCACATGGGATTTTGTGTCTGAGACAGAGATCTTGTAGTCAGGGAGGTGGGGTGGGTGCTGGGGGGGGGCGGGAAGGAGAGGAAGAGAAAAGGGCAGGAAGGGAGGGGGCTGGGAGTGGGAAAGCAAAGTAGATCATGGTACCTGGAAGTCACAGAAGAGAGGAGAAACATTCTCTCAGCTTTGCAGAGGGCACTAAAAAAGTTGATAATAAGATATTTATCTTATTGTGAAATGGCATGTGGAAGCCAGCTGGGATGACAGAAAAACGTGTTATCCTGGGCATAATGGTTTGACCTGGGAACTAGTCACACCATTATGCATATATATACAATTCACTGAGTTGTCACTTCAGATTTATACATTTTACTAATTAAAATCTCAGGGCAGCATGGAGCATGCCATAACCCCTCTGGAAGAAATAGCACTTCTTGCTGAAGCAAAGTCCAGTTAAAAACCACAGCTTCTGGAACCAGACTTCTGCCAGCCTTGTCTATAAAATGGGGCAAAAGTACCACCAATTTCTAGGATTGTGTCCAAGGTCACTATTGGAGGATATCAGCCTGGCAGTAAGGGACTGCCTATAAGGATTAACAGTTATTGTCACATCCAGTCCCCAAGCCAGGTTGGCCCTGACCCCATCTTAGTGCTTTGCATAAGCACAAGCAGCCTGAATGGCTCACCCACTGATAAGTGGCAGCTGTAACCACCAGAGTAGAAGTGTCCAGTCTGTCTGTTCTCCTTCCCCCATATCCCTACCTTGCTGATTCTGGCTTTTCTTCCCTCTGCCAGTAGCCCAAAGCCAAATTTTGCAAACCATACTTCTTCCTGGGGAAGGCTGGGATCTAGAATGGTAGAAGAGTAGAATGAGAACACGTGTGTGTGTGTGTGTGTGTGTGTGTGTGTGTGTTGGGGTTGAAGTGAGGAAGAAGGGGAAATATAAGGATACAGGTTTGGGCTTGGGAAAACAAAACAAAACAAAAGTTTCCAGAGCTCAGAGAGGAACCAGGATGAGGGCTCTCATAATTAGCAGAATCTAAGCAAAAACATGCATCCAGTTCCCATCTGAGAGTGCTTCTTAGAAGATTTCCTTTGGGACATGAAGTTTTTCAGGCTAAATATTCACTTTAAATCCTCTGCCCCTTGAAAGTCATCATAGGCACCCTCTGGGAAGTGGGGTTGACAGGATCTAGTTTACAAACAAGTTGTCTGTGAGCATGCTGGTGTTGGGGCCATCTGCAGAAGGCTAGGCCCCTAGAACAAGGAGCCACCAGGCTGCATGTCCTCAGTACCGGGCAGTCTCCTCTGGTGACTCAATATACAGGAAGAACTTGTTTTGGAATTAGATAGGAGGAGGCACTTCCTGAGAGATATGGATCTTCATATCTTGAGCTACACAAGAGGGGGGATGCATGTAAGACTGATCCAACTGGGTGGAGCCCCGTTAGATGCTCATTGCCAATGCACCCTGTTCTCTTTCCATGCACCTGCCGCTTTGCTTTCCAATTCCATCAGATACAGATATGAAAGCTCCTGGGATAGGACAGTTCCCTGATGTCACCACTCACTTTGTGGTGCTTCATTAAATGTGGTCGGGGATATTTGAATATTAGATATGAAGGACACTAACATTCGAATTTTGTTATGTGTGATAATATAGTTCTATAAGAAAATGTCCTTTGATTTTAGATGTGTATTTCAAAATAATATGGGGTTCAGGATGTCTACAATTGACTAAACATACTTTAGCAAGAAAAGCAAATGATGCAAATATTGTTATATGCTAATAATTGTCAAACCTAGCAAGTATTTGCATGCTCATTATACCATTCTTTCTACTTGTTCATACCCTGGAAAATTTCCACAGTAAAAATTGAAAAAAAAAAAAAAAAAAGCAGCTGGGCATGGTGGCATGTGCCTGTAAATCCCAGAGGCTCAGGAGGCTGAGGCAGGAGGATCTTGAGTTCAAAGCCAGCCTCAGCAACAGAGAGGTGCTTAGCAACTCAGTGAGACCCTGTCTCTACAAAATAGGGCTGGGGATATGGTTACCCCCAGTAACCCCCCACAAAAAAATCTAGTCTTGGGGGATGGTACCAGAAGATCTCAGAAATGACAATCTCCCAAATTAACAAGTGAATTACAACTCCATACAGAGAATGCATGGAATGTAGCCTTTGAATCACCTCTTTAAAAGTCCCCTGTTCCCCCATGGGCAGAATCACAGCCTCTGGGACAGGAGTCCCCTGTATTTCCCTTTGCTAGCAAAGAAATAAAACTTCTTTAAAAAAAAAAAAAAAAGGCAGCTGGGCATGGTGGCATACACCTGTAATCCCAGCTACTTAGGAGGCTGAGGCAGGAGGATCAAGGTCAGCCTGAGAAAGTTAGTGAGAATCCTGTATCAAAATAAAAAATAAAAAGACTGGTGGTATAGCTTACTGATAAAGCCCAGAATTTGGAAGTCCTTGGTTCAATCCCTAATACTAAAACAACAACAAAAACCAAAACTCATACATGTTGTAGGGAGATTAATTTTTTTTTCTCCTTCAGAAAAATTTCTAAAGTACATCTTAGGTACTTAAGGTACAAGAGCGGGTGTAGACATAGTGCAATTTTGCTGGGCACAATGAATGAAGACCTTGTGCTGAGAATTCAAACAGGAGGGTAGATTCTGGGAGACTGAGAAAAGGGTAGGGTTTCCTTTAGTCTCTAGGCTTTGTTCATTCTCATCCATGGCCAGAGGGGCCACCTTAGGGGCTCAACAATGGCAGGAGGTTGGCAGGCTAGAGGTCCTATGTTGATGTTATGACCCAGTTTGGATTGCCACTGAGGCTGCCCCACAGTATGCATTACCCACCACCCAGCCCTCTCTGAGAGAACCCATCATCTACCTGGAGCTGGAGCTTCACCCCCAGATTGGCCACCTCATGAGGAAACATCCCCCATTCCCAGAGTTCCTGGCTACCTTGGATGAAGGTCCATAGGTCTCCCTAGCTGAGGATCAGCACCATCCCTGGGATCCCTGTCACAGATAACACAACACTTTTGCCACCTTTACCTCCTTTGAAGCTCATAAAGGTCCTAATGGATGCCCAGCCGTATTTCACAGAGGGTCTGGGGCTCAGGGAAAATGCCCCAGTCAGGAGGGGGAGCTGGCTCTATTCCAGCCCTGTCTTCCCATTTTTCCTGCACACTGAACCAATGGTTCTTGCTTTCTCTTTTGAGATGAGGAAACAGAGGACCACCTGCAGAGATTAAAAATGTTTCCCAGGTCAACTGGCCATTGCTATAGATGGTATATGGACTAGGTTTTTAGTCCCCAATGGGAGCTCCCCATGGAATCCCCAAAAACTTCAAAGAAGGCTGAATCACAAGGCACCAGGATGGGAGGATGAAAACTTCCAAGAATAGCTTCTTCTTCCAGCATAGCTCCCTGGAATCCCTGAGCAGGCCTAATCAAGGTGTCACTTCCCTCCAGGGCAGCAACCTGATTCAGCTGCAGTCATGTCCCCCACCCCCACCCTTGTACCAGAGATTGAACCCAAGGGTGCTTAATCACTGAGCCACTCCCCAGCCCCCTATTTTTGTATATTATTTAGAGACAGGGTATAGTCATGTTTCCTAAAGCCCACAGGATGGCCTGCTGGGGGCCAAGAGGCCAGGGCAGCTGTGGATAGCCCTGTAGTGTTTGGAAGCAGGTGGCCAGGGCAGAATGCCTAGGACAAAATGATGTCCCCAGAGCAGGTGGCCAGTCCCCTGCCTCAGCAGATAGAGGAGTCATGCTTTCCCTAAACCCCTGGCCATCCCACACTGAAGGGAGCTGGGGGAGTCCTCTTCCTTCTGGGATCAGGCCAAGAGAGGATGTTTTATGGTCGGGGGTGGAAGGTTGATTCATTTAGTTAAACTCTTCAGGACATTGTCCTGCTTCCTCCAGAGAGCCTTCCCTGACTACCCTCTCAGTGTCTCTGCCCCCAGTTCTGAGAGGCAAAACCCCAGGACCCTTCCTCCTGGGTTCCCCACCCAGGAGGGTGAGAACCTCCCAGGTTCTGAGAACATTCCCAGGGTAGGATCTGGGCCCCTGCCCCAGTCTTGTGCTGGCATGGCCCTGGGCAACTCTGCTTCTGAGGGAGGAGCCCGGCGTCTGCTGTCCAGGGGGCAGGAGCAGTGGAAGGCTTGACGGGTGGCCTTGGGGCAGACTTCCTCCTCTGAGACACTAGAGGTTTTCTTTCCTTTTTTTGCTTCCCTGTTCAGAGATTTCCCTTCCCCAGGCTGAGGTCAGGGCACCATAAACAGGAGTGATAAGGCTTTGGGCTTTCAAACTGAACTTTGCAGCTGCCATTTTATGACTCTGATAACTTCTCCCCACCCCCCCCCCC
>NW_026000241.1:12093232-12121047 GCF_001458135.2 Marmota marmota marmota
CCCAAGTCCGACTGGAGCAGAATTGCCTAGTGTCCATTCCATGAGGGAGCAAGTATGAAGGGAGAAGCAGAGAGAGAAATGGGAACCTCTTACTCCAGCCCACCCTCAACCAGGCTTCTCCTTGCCCTGTGGACCCAGTCCTGGTCTGGGCTGTGAGGAACATGGGAGAGTGAGACACCCTGTCCCTGATCCTGGGGGATGGGCAGAACAGCCTGGGCTGGGAGGTGAGCAAGCCTGAAGGGTAGCTGAGGGAGGCTGAGTAGGCCAGAGCAATCGGAGAAGGTCCTCGGAGGAGTGCTAGGATTGGGCACCAAATAAGTAGTGGAAAGAGAAAAGAATTAGAATTGGAGGAGCCTGGTTTGGGTTGTCTCAGGATGCAGAGGGCAGATATGGTCTGGTGTGAGAGGCAGGCTTCTCTGAAAACATTCTGTCTCAGGGCACAGAAACTTCCAAGGATGAAGGAATGTGTTGCCAATGGTAGCCCAAGATCCTTGGCTCATCCAAAAAGATTTTGAGGTGGCTGGAATCCAGGGATGTGAGAACCAGAAGGTTGTTGGAGTAGCCTGTTGGGGTAGCCTCTGTGAGCTTGGTGAAGCTTGGAAAGCTTAGAAGGTGGGTCTCATGTCTATCAGTATGAGGGGTAGGGGCTTAAGGCCAGCTAATGAGCTTCCCGTCCCCAAGGTATGCAACACACCAACTAGGTAGAAAATCAGATTCCTACCATGGGAGAGGATGGTTAGAGATCATGGGACAGAAGGGACTCGATGATTAAGATCACCCACCCTCCCACAGCCAAACTGGAGCTGGTTCCAGAACTGGAGTTCTCTTGCATTGTAGGTCCTGCTCCAGCAGCAACTCTAGGTTCCTCAAGGGATGGGGTAGATGTAGGGAAAAACAAAAAAACAAAAACAAAAACATCCTCTGTCCAGTTCTGCTTGGTGGGGAAAAGGTATGGCTCTGACGACTCTTGAGCTTCACTTTGCCCATTTTACAAATGGGCTTGGGTAGACTCAGTGAGTCTTGAGGATTTTGTTGTTCTTGGGGAGATGATCCAGCATCTGCCCTGTGGCCTTGAAGAGCCATCCACAGCCACAAGTGAGCACACCCGCAAGTAGGGCACAGGGGTATACATGGGTCAGGGGCATACATAAGCTTGTCTGGAGGAAGCAGAAGTAGGAGGAAGAGAGGGAAACCACAGCTTGTTGGCCATTGGCTCCCTGATCAGCTCTCCCCATGCATATGACTGGTCCCTCCTGTTAAAAACCACCCCTACACCCTCACTGCTCACCACCATCCTCCTTGGACTCCAGTATTTTCCTGCTCTCGTCGTCTGCCTGTCACCCACCTGATCCTAAGAGTCCTTCCCAGGACCTGGGCTCCAACGCTGGGATCTGCTGCTGAGACCTCATCCCAAACGTAGCCACAACGTCCCAGGAACACCTCTACTCCGGCACCACACAGAGAGCAACCCTCACGGTCTCCCACCCGCAGTCTATCAGATCTTCCATCTCAACCCACCACAGCACCGACTCTGCCACTCTGTCTCTTTACTCTGCGTACACCATGCACTCAGAAGGCAAGTTCCGGGCCCTCTCTTCTTCCCAGTCTGTCTATCAATCCCGGGATCACCTCACTGTGCGGGTTCTGGGCTGCGCTGGGAAGGACTGGGCACAAAGTAGACCCCACCTCTCGGGTCTAGATCCGGTTGGGGGTTGAGGGAGGAGGCGAGAACCTGGAGCTTTGTGCGCCTTATTCCTCACCGGGTGCCCCTCATCGGCCTTACCCAGACGCGCGCACAGATGGCCCGGCTCCCGCCGCCCCCACCTCACCCCCAAGTGCGGGAAATCTGGGCAGCTGGGCAGACACTTACCGCGGGGCCGAGGGCGCAGGCGAGGGCTCCTGCCAACACGCAGAGCCAGCGGGCGGGCGGCGGGCTCGGCGGGCGCATGGTCCGCCCTGAACCCGCGGCGGGCGGCCGGTCGTGGGTAGTGGGTTGGCGGGCGGCGTAGCTCGGAAGATGGCCCGCAGCCTGACAGAGTGGCGCTGGCACAGTGGCCCCAGCTCTAAGAGGCGCTGCTCTGGGGCTGGGGGCGGGCCGCGGGGGCTCGTCTGACGGGCGGCGGGTCTAGCCAATGGATCAGTGGAGGCGGGGCCGGCGCGCAGGTATGGGGCGGGGCTGGGGCGCCCCCAAAAGTGGGGAGTCCCCGGAGCTTCCTCTTCCAATCCCACGCGTCAGTTTTTCGTCTTGAGGCATTCATAAGCTTTCGCCCCTCCAGGCTCATCTCCGGGGATTCTCAAGACCCCAACACGCCCCATTCTTCCTTGCTTGGCTCACGACTTCCCCGAGCTCCGGGATGCGGTGTCCCACCTCCGTCCACCCCCTCAGTTCTACTCCAGAGCTCATCACGTCTGCCTTTGGAGCCACCTTCTCCAGGAGGCCTCCCCGCCAGCCTCCCTATTTCCCACTTTTGCGCATCTTTGGTCTCTGGAACGTGAAACGGATTACAAGACAGGAAGTGCCACTTATTTTCCCAGGCTGAGGGCTGGGGCCCGCATTGGGTTCAGGGCTGGCAGCAACCGGGGGTAGGTGGGACGCGTTGTTTGGTACATTTTCAACTGACCGGTGTTCTCTGTCGCGCCGGAGAGGCTGGGCGAGGGCAAGCGAGCGGCAAACGATGCCCGATTCCGGGATCTTCGGTGCCTCTCCTGTTTTGGGGTCAACTGGCGGGACCTGCTCCGCACAGGCACAAGGCCCTGGACTATTATACCCCGAGGGGCCCTGCTCCAGGGAGATGGGAGCGTCCGCACCCTCGTGCGTCTCGGCTCGGGCACCTCCCAAGGGAGGCTGGGCCGAAGTTCCAGCGCCCTCGCGCGGGGAGGGAAGGTCTGTTCCCAGCTCTCGGGCCCGGGAACTGCGGTTGACCTAAAAGGAACCAAGAAACCTTGTCCTCATCCCGCCTTCTTTATTTTACAGCTGGAGAGACTGAGGTCCAGAGAGGGTCCAGGACTCGGCTGCCTGCCTCTGGCCCTGCGCTTCCAGGCCCGTCGGTCGCTGGGTGATTTCGGGTTAGCCTCTCTCCATAGCCGGTGCTTCAGGCTCTGTTTATTCGACTCTAGAATGGGGCGCCCTCTGAGAGTGTCTTTCTTATGAAACAAGCTCAGATGGCTGCCTTGCCTCTTTCCGAGGGCTCGAACTAGCACCATAGAGACTAGAGGTGTGGTGGCAGCGGCCAGGATGGGCGGAGGGGAGTGGATCAACATGAATAGAAGGAGTGGCTGTGTCCAGTGGAGAGACGGAGAGGGCTGCGCGTCTACACAAGTGAAGCAGAGCTTGCAGCGGCTTGAACGAAATCTGATTCCAGGCGTCTGCTGACCAGCAGGTGCGCTGGAGTTTCTGAGGACCTGCTGGGATTTCCCTCCTTACAGCGCAGGAAGCTCCAGTTCCTGACTGCTGTTGGGGTGGGCTTGAGGAGAGCCGGTAAAGCATGAGCACTCTGGCCCCTCCTGGGTTCCTCTTACTTGTGGTGTACCCTGGCTGTCTACTTTCCCTCCTTTCTCTTTTCCAGCATTCCGTCACCCCTCACCTCCTCCTCTCCCCTCTTTTGTCGACCTTCTTTCAATGATCCTCTATGAACCACTGGCTATGCCCTGGATCCTGTGCTATGCACTGGTGGCATAGAGGTGGATACCTCTGAGGCACTCCCTTAACAGAGGAGGACCTGGGTAGTTATTGCTCTCCCTATAGTTTCCACCTCCTTTTCATTAATCAGGGAGCTTCCCAACATGTGGGACTGGAAGTGTCTCTGCTCTGGTCTTTCTGGGGTTTGGACCCAACCACTCAGTGAAGGTAGTGTTTGAATGATTGCTGGCCAGTTCCTCAACTGTCAGTATTCCTGGGGGCAACACTGTTTGCTCAGGACTTAGCTTCTGCTTATGACCCTGTGTACCACCTTTCAGGCCTCAGTACCCAGCAGGGCAGTTGCATCATGTCTTTATTCTGAGGAGTCACCTCTGCTGGTGCGGCACCCAGGAGCCCTCAATGTGAACAGCAAATCTGTGCATCTTGGCTCTCATAACCACCACCACCCCTTTCACACACACATTGCCTAGCCAGCTGCAGGATGCTGGTATCTCACTGATGATGGGATATCCTCCTGGCCTGTTGACGTTCTCCTGTTCTCTCTGAGATCAGTGTTCTCAGGCACTTGAGAGAGTACTGAGAGGGATGAGGATTGGGGAATAGGAGGGACCCCACTTTGCCATGTGACCCTTACCAGGTGGCTGTTGGACAGGGTAAGAAGGGAGAGAGAGAGAGAATCTTGAAGTCATCAGTGAGAACGGGATACCCTGTCTACACGAATCCCCTCTTCAATTGAGGGCTGGATGGCCGTGCTGGAGCAGAGAGGGAGACTAATAGTGCCTCCTTGTGTCCTTGTAGTCCTCCTCCCAGAAAAGGGAAGGTGACTCAGGGAGAATAGTTTTGCAGTAGATTCTTTGCAATGAAAATCATTTCTTTGTTCTTTCAGAATTGTTCCTCTGGGGGATCCACCCTTTCTTACTATCTGAGGTCCCAAAACATATTCAGAAGTGAAAAGGAGCAGAGAAGAGAAAAATAGCAGAAATAAACAAAAACCTAAAAAAAATTCAACCAAGGCTAAACTTGACCATGCTTCAACTAATTGCTCCAAAATGTCTTGTCCTGTGTTCTCAGACACTGGGGAAACCAAACATGGACTCACTCTTGGGGAGTTCTGATGAGGAAGCCATTTTTTGCTTACTCAGGTGACCTGAGGAGGCTTCTGAGAGGGGAGGAAGTGGAGGTGGGAGAGACAGGCTACAGGGAGTGGAAGTAGTTACGTGGGATGTCTGTTCCCCACCCTGCTACACTGTGCCAAGTCTGAGCTCCTCTAGTGGCCTTATAGTACAGACTGGGGAGGAGGGCCACAGACACCTTCTGCTCCCAGTCCCCATGTCCTTCTGCATTTTCTGAGCATTTTGTTCAGAGTTCTCCCCACCTGGATTCCTGGCATTTCCCCCTAGACTTTGGTTCAAGCTCCCGCCTCCCTCCTGCTTTTCAGAATCACAGGGGTTCAGAGGATGCAGGAAGTGGGGGAAAAGAGATGGAAACAGAATCACTTGCCATCCCCCGTGACAACAGGCACAGCACAAGGGAATCTGCAGTTACTCATTGGGAGCCTGCCTGGCTTCCTGCCTGCCTCATCCCTGCAGTGTGTGCCACCCTCGCCTCCTCCAGTCCTTCAGCCCCTCTCAGAATCATGCACACACTGTCTTAAAGATCCTGCATAGGAACTCAACGGTGGCAAGGTTCTTCAGTAGAGTGAGAAGGGTGGGGACCTAGAGTGGCCTTGACCTGCATAATGAAGGTCAGAGGAAATGACCTGACCAGGGGAGTCGCCACTCCAGGATTCTCCATCCACATTACTGTTAGGATACAGGCAAGCTTTGCCTTCTCTGGATTTCTGGACCAACACCTTAAAGTCTATATTCATGGAATGGGTCTGGCAGCTCCAGGGATATGGGGTGCTTACTACCTCCCCAGGCTGTTCCTTCTTTGGGGGCCATTTCTTTCTGTGTGTAGGTATGTTTTAACTCCAACTTGTGGTTTAGTGGAGGGTAGGAGATCCCTTTGGTAATAGCATGGATTTTGTTCATTCATTCACCTCTCACGTATCACTTATCCTGGTCTGGCCTTGTGATGGGGCTAGGGATTTGAGAATCACTTAGACACATCCCCTTCAGGAGATTCTAGCATTACTTGGGCAGGGGTTAGGGAGGAACTCTTGCTGTTGCTAAAGGTGCATTTAGGAAGAAAACAAAGTTCATGGAGTACAGGTGATAAAGAAAGAATTGTTCAGACTGCCAGATACAGAAATAAAGCCCAGGGACCAGTTCTAGAAAGGCCAATCATTGATCCTGAAAAATGGGACTTAGAGCTGTGTGGGGGAGAGGGAGTGTCAACTATAGGTACCTCAGTTTAGCTTGTCCTGGGAGCTTGTCCTGGAAGTTTATTGGATGGCAGGGGGACCCTATGAAAGATAGAGGAGAAAGAAGAATTGGGCAGAGAGATCCTTGGACGTTGTACAGATCTGAAAGTAAATTCCTGCCAACCCAATTGTGAGTCCCAGAACAAAGATTGCACATAGAAGCCTTAGTCACTCTACTGTGCTTGGTCAATGGTTGGGGTTGTCAAGAAGAACATAGTCATGGCTTAAATGCTGTGGTGGGCCCTGAAGGTAATATAGCTAAGGCTGTCACATGGCATGCCCTATAGCTAAATGGCACAGGAAATCCCACAGTGGGGAAACTGAGGCTTGGGAAATGAAACAGGGAGGGGAGATTCTGCCATGCTCTAGGGGATAAAGAGGAGAACTTGGTCTGCCCTTGGGAGCTCTTAGTCTAGGCACAGAGAAGAATGACCTGAGAATTCCTTTCCTCACAATCATGGGCTCAGTTTGGTCCAGGGGTCAGCAGTCTATCACCAGGCAGCTTGGCATGAGGGTCATGGTGCCTTGAGTCTGGGAGACTGAAGAGGGAGGGACTGTTCCCTCCCATTTATTCTCCAATAACAGCCACAGACTCTGGTCAAATGCTTACTGCAGCAGGTACGAGTATGTCTATGCATGTGGGTGTGTGTGCATGCATGTATGCACGTGTATGCCTGTCCATATGTGTCCGTGTCTGTATGTGTCCTTGTGTATGGGCATGGGTCTGTACGGATTCATCTGTTCCCAGGTGGGAGTCAGAGTAGAGCTTGGCTGGTTCCCAGGAGAGTAGAGCTGGGGAAAGCTAGGGTCAGAGAGGGATGAATCTCAGAGATGGTGCCCAGGACCACAGACATCTCCAGACTGTTTCTCAGAGCTCATTTCTGGGGCAGTAGATTCCACAGGGAATGGCATATTCAACCATAGGGAAAGCTCAGAATGACTCCACAGGGGAGCCCAAAGTTCTCATTCACTTCCCTACTCCAAGGCCTGTCTTCCTGAGTTGGTATGTCATTGACCTTGGGCAGAGATTTGGAAGAGAGACATAATGTGAGTGTGACAAAATAGACATTGACTTTAAATAAACATAATGCCACCAGAGATTCGTGTGAGTTAAAAATTCGTAGAAGTACATGTGAAAAAATGGCAATCTCCATGTAACTCCCAAATAACCAAAAGAAAAAAAAAATGAAACTTAAGAAAATACCAACAATCCAATAAAAGGTTGTGTGTATGGGAGGATAACCAAGAATACATGATATATAGAAGCATAAAAGCAGAATCAAGAATAACTGTAAACATTAATTATCATAGTCAAAGTAAATGAGAATTTAAAAAATTTGTTTTAATTAGTTACACATGACAGTACAATGATCTTAAGTAAATGAGAATTTAAGGTGGAAAACAAAACAAAAAAAACCACAAAGAGGACAATTCATATTATTAGAACATTCAATCTATCAAGAAGGTAACCCCAAACATCTATGCATCGAATCAAATAGCCTCAAGGCATATAAAACAGGTATTTTAAAAGGGAAGAACTGTCAAGTCTACAATGCTTCTCTCAAGAATTCTATTCAGCCATTAAAATAAATGGACAAGAGCCACACATCTATCAATAGAGGTGTACATAACTAAAATAAGCTGTTGAACAACCAAAGCAGGTTGCAGAATGATATGTATGTTACAATGTTACTTAGGTAGATTTAAAATTCTGAGAACAATACTAAATAACTTTTATGGACACATCATAATATAGTGAAGGTATAAATAGTGTTCAGGCATGGTAAACACCCAAGCCACATTAGTGGTTACCTTTGCATAAAGAGGGAAGAGAAAGGAATAAAGTATATTTATTTTTAATTGCTGTGTAACAAATTACCACAAATTTAGCAGCTTGAAACAATATTCATTTATCATCTCACATTTTCTGTAGTCAGATGTCCACATGTGGGTTAGCTGGGTCCTCTACTGAAAGCAAGGTTTTGACCAGAGCTACAGTTTTGTATGGAACTCAGGGTCCTCTTTCAAGTTCATTCAGGTTGTTGGCAGAATTCAGTTCCTTGGAGCAGTAGGACTCTTTTTTTTTTTTTTAAGCTCTTAGAAGCAGACTTCAGGTCCCAGCCCCATGACCCTCTCCATAGGTGTTTGTGTTTACCAGGCCAGTAAGACAGCACCCATTGTATCTTTGAACCTCTCTGATTTCTGTTTCCAGACTTTAGATCTCTTCAAGAAAGGCTCACCTGATCAAATCAGCACCCCCTATACTCAAGGGGAGGGGATTATACAGCTCCCCCCCCCACTACAGGAATCTTGGGCACTATCTTAGAATTCTATTAACCATAGGAAAGGATACACAGTGGGTCTCCAATAACACTGACTTATTTAAAAAAAAAATCTACCGCAAATATGGCATTATATTTCTAATGGGACTAGGTGGTAGATACAGTGGATCTGATTTTCTTATTCTTTTGTATGTTTGGAAATATTTCACACATCAACACATTAAGTTTAATCTCCCCCATCCCCGCCGCCACTAAGTAACTTTTATATTAAAGGAATAAAAATTGGGGGCTTTAGCTCAGTGGTAGAGTGCTTGCCTAGCATGTATGAAACACTTGGTTCGATTCTCAGCACCACATAAAATAAATAAATGTGTTCATTTACAACTAAAAATATTTTTTAAAGAAAGGAATACAAATGAAATTATAAATTAACCTATAATTCCTCTAAATACCAATGAATATTAAAAACCAAGTGGTCTGGATATTATATAATTAGAGAAAAGTTTTAGCTTTAATTTCATACATTAAAAACACTGAAAAAAAAATTTACAACTAAAAATAGTAAAAAAGAGCCAGGCAGGGTTGTGAGTTCAAAGCCAACTTCAGCAATTTATCAAGGTCTTAGGTAACTTAGAGACACCCTGTCTCAAAAAATATAAATAAATAAATAAATAAATAAATAAATAAATAAATAAATAAAAAGGATGTGGTTTGGTGATTAAGTGCCCCTGGGTTCAATCTCTGGTAAAAAACAAACAAACAAACAAAAAAACACCAACCAATCAACCAGCCAAAAACAACAACATAAACTATAAAGAAACAACAAATTAAGTCCAAGGAAAGAAGAAGAAATTACTAAAGATAAAGTACTGAAATAAAAATAAAATATTCAATGAATAACTGAAATAAATTTTTTCCTGAACAGAAGATCTTTGAAGAGACAACGGGTTAGCAAATATGACCAAGAATAAAAGTAGAAACATAAAAGGGATATAGTTCCAGGAATAGAGTATTTTAAAACTATAAAAAATGCTCTTTTTTATTCCAATATATTATTTGGACACCTAGGTGAAATGGGTGCTTTTCTAAAGAAATAGAAATTATTAAAATTATCCCTAAAACTAAACTCAGATAGTTTTGTAGGAAAAGTCTATTAACCTTTAATGGGTGGATAATTCCTTTCAAACTGCTCCAGAGTAGTAAAGAAGAGGTCATGTTTACCAGCATGTTCCATGAGTTGCCATGATGCTCATGATAAAACAAAGGATAGCACAAAAAGAGAAAACTGTAATTCTGTTTTACGATTTAATGCATACTAATAAATTCATGAATTTAACACGTAATTTAATTAACATCTACTTCACATTTCTGTTAATACAGAAACATAGAAGTAAAAAATGAAACAACAAGGTCAATAAAATACGAAGTCATCATCTCACTTCCTGAGCTGAGGCAAGGGAGACAAACCATGGCTGCCCCACTGGGGAAGGGTTGGGACAGCATGTATGAAACACTTGCTGAGGGAGCGTGTTGCTGGCCACTGCCTATTGAGGTGAGGGCACCGGGGCAAGGAGGGGTATAAGGCAAATTTTATCTGCAAGAGGTAAAACCCTGCAGAAGAGGACCCTGACTGATAGCATGAAGGTTGCTCTTGATAAGCCAGATGTAAGGGAGGGCCCCAGAGTCTGGGCTTCTTCCATCACAGAGAGGGTAGAACCCAGCCCAGCCCTGGAAAATAACAGGCATGGTCTTTGCTCTGGTCCTTGCAGGGTAGAGATGGGAGCTGCCACTTGACTTCCTTTTTACCCATCAGCAGGACCTAGGATTTTACCTGGCTGGGGCTTTTTCAGCAGTCCCTGTGTGATTTGGTTTTCCAGATTGAAGGATGGGTTCTAGGACTGGGGCCAAGCTAATGGCTTGAAGACTGGGAGAAAAAGCAAGAGACCTGGACTAGGTTGGGAGAGCCTGACTCAGGTTCTGCCTTTGTCTTCTCAGGACCATGTGTCCTGCAAAGAGGCCTTGGAGTCCCTGGGGCCTGACTGTGGCCACAGGCAAATAGTGAAATGCTCCTTCTTGTCTCCTTTATTACTCTGATTGCCATCAGAGTCCCAGCTTTTCCCTCTCACATCTTCATGGACACAAAGCCATTTTAGGATTGCAAGGTTGTCTCTAGAATAATCCCTGATGGCCACCCACAGGTGGCAAGGTGGGCTAGTGTGCTGCCACTGGACAGGAACTATGGTCTACAATATGGGGCCCCTATGAGTCAGAAGCCCCCAGTCTCTCTCCCAGTCTTTTCTTCATTTGGGTAGGAATCTCAGTCCACAGATTGGAGTTCAAGAAATATATTCATTATTAGTTTTTAGAATTTAAATTAGTTTTGACTATAAAGACATTACGTCAGATGGTAGGAAATAGAAACTCAGCCTTTTTGTATCCTTGAGTGGTTTGGGCTGGGAAGGCATTAGGAAACCCCTACTTTCCATCCTCCCCTTGGTTGCTGGGCTGTGTTGGTTGGTGCCAAGATCCACAGTAGCTCAGCCTGGGTGGTCCTGGCAAGTCCAGGGGCTGAGGCTTTGGAGGCCTGGGAATCTTGGTGGGGCCTCATGCAAGGTTCAGCCTCCTGTATACCCTCCAGTTTCCTCCTGAGGTGGGGAGCAGGTGCAGGAGGCAGTCTGGAGGAATCAAGAAGTCCTCCCTCCTTCCCGATTCCCAGGCTTGGCACTTGAAAACAAATGCCTGGACAGGAAATGTCTTGAGGCCACTTCTGCTTTCCTCCCAGCCTCAACCCCCCTCTGTGGTAAGAGATGATTTGCCCAAGAGAGGAATTATTTCTAGGGAGAAGAATGGCAAGGACCGTCCCATACTCTCAGTGCAAATCTGGGCCTTACCAGCCACCCCCACATACCCACCCTCACCTTTCCCCCAGTGGGGCCAGAACCGCTTTAGGCTATGGTGATACCTGCTCTGAGGATGGAGAGGCACCCCATCAGCACCCTGTTTCCTTTTTTGAGGGGAAACATGGAGATGGTAGCCCTCAGCAAAGAGAGCAGCAGGAGCCTGCGGGGAGTGGTGATAGTGACTGGGTGTATCAAACTGGAGCTGCCTGGCAACCTAGCTGCCGAGAAGACCCAGATGAGTGTGACCACCTGTGCAAGGCTGGGAACTAAGCCAGGGTGACACTTGCTGAAGATGAATAGAGCTTTGAGGAAGAGAGATGAGGAAGGAGAGGTCGGGGAAGAGGGGTGGGGAGGAGGCATGGGGTAGAGGGGTAGGGGGAGGGAAGAAAATTTGGGAAGGAAGAAAGGAATGGGCAGGGGAGGAGGAGGCAGAGGGAGGGAGCATCTTCTCTTGCAAACCTATCCCAGTCCCCCTCCCATTCTTTGCTTTCTGTCTCAGGTTATCTTTATCTGAGGCCACCTGCATACTCCAGTAGCTTGCTGAGGACCTCTGGCTTCTCCATGGCACCCCAAACTCCAAGCTCAACATCTGGATTGACTATTATTATTTTTTAATTCATTAAAAAAAAAAGCTCAAAAGGTATGAAGTGAATACAACACTATAATGAACTCCTGTCCACCCACCTCTCGGTTTGTTTCTTCTTGTTTCCTCCCCAGTCACAATCATTTTGAATCAAATTACAGATCTTATCACTTTTTCTGTATTTCAGTATGGACCTCTAAAGGTTAAGGATGTCTAAAAAAAGTAACCACAGTGTCATTACACACAAAGATCCTTTTCACACCCATTAAGAGCATTTCACACCTTAAGAGCATTAAATGATGTCATTATTTAATTTTCCTTCCTTGACTTATGATGTTTTTATTTTTTTAACCAGTTTGTTGGAGTAAGATCCACACACTAGAATTTCATATAGAGACTACCCCTTGTCTCTCTGCTTATGCCTCTCTTTTCCTTCCATTTTCTCTTTTGAAGAAAATGGGGTCATTGGCCCCCTACATTAGCATTCCACAATGGGAGTCTGCAGGCTGCATCCCTGCAGTGTTATTTAAGCTATTTCTCTCAGAGCTTAGTTTAAAACATGAGTGAGATCTTGGTGCTCTATAGTGCACAGTGCTTGCCAGACCCCAAGTGAGCCCTCTGTCACTCCCCTTTCCCTCTCTTGTCTTCTGCTCCCTCTCCAGTCACACTGATCTCCTGCTCTCCCATGAACTTATTCCTAGACCAACTCTTGCTTTTGGGTCTGCATGGTGTTCCTTCTCTGCTTGGAATGCTCTCTCCCACAGGTATCCCGTGGCCCCCTACCTCTTTTCGGAAGCCCTGGCTTCACCTTAATACTGTAAACTGCAAACTGCAAACTGCCCCCCCCCCCACCGACTCCTAAACTCTCTCACCTTACTTTTTTATTTTATTTTATTTTTTAAGCTCTGATCATCTTCTAAGGCACCATACCACTTGATTATCTGTGAGTTCATTTTATTACATTCATTATTTATCTCCCTCCCCTGCTAGAATGTAAGCTCTACAAGGGTAGGGATTCAGGACCACCTTTTATTCCCAGGATGTCTCAGGTTCCTGGAGTGGTACCTGACACACAGTGAGTCCTCTGTATGTTACTGAATGAATGAATCTTCCTAAAACCCAGGACAGACCCTGCCCTCTCACTTAGCTCTGAGGATAACTCCTCCAGGCCCTTCTTTCCTTGGCCTTGAGGGCTCTTCCTCCACTGGAGCCTGCAGTCCTCTGTGCACCCCAACCTGGGCTTTACCTTTCAGGCTTCTGAACCTTTGCCTGGCCTGTTCCTTCTCCTGGGAGTGCCTTCCTTCCCACAGGTCCCAGGGGACCTTTGTCATGCCTGGGGCTGGAATCCATGTCCACCACCCCTCTGGGAGGACTTTGGGGTTCTTTGCTAGGGATGATAGGCCCTGAATCAGTGAAGGCTAGAGAAGTAGGAGAAATGACTAGGCTAGGAGACTTTTCTGCTTAAATCTATTTCTGACTCTAGGCCTGGCTGAGACTTTCCTGTGACCCTAGGCTAATCCAACCTCTGATCCTGGGCCACCACCCAGAGTTACTCATGACCCTAAGCTGATTCCTGAGCACAGCCTGACCTCTAACCCTGATCGCAGATCTCAATCTAGACTAGCCCCAGATCCTGATCATAGGCCTCAGCCCAGCGTGACCTGTGACCCCAGGATGTCCTTGACTCTGATCACAGACCTCAGTCCAGCTAACTTCTGACCCCATGGTGATCCCCTAACCTTGAGTCCAGCCCAGTTCGCACTGTCTGGCAGGGGAGGACACAGAGTGGGGCCGGATCATAGCAGGCAGCCATGGAGCCTGGGTCCACAGCACCCAGAGGGGAGCCAGGGCTTCAAGGCTGGGAGTCTGGGGAGCGACTGGGAAGCAGTTCTTATATCTGCCCTTTCTCTACTCATCACTCTTCTTTGGCTCCTGACCCAGTGGGCACTGCCTACCTGGGAAGGGACTTCTAGGCCTGGTGCCAGGGAAGGGAGGAACTGGCCAGACCAGCCCACGCCTCTGTTTGCACAGGTCTGGGTAAAAATAGCCTCAGCTACTTATGTCTCTCTCACTTCCTCCCTGTCCTGGGTCCTGCCCCTGCCCAAGTCACTTGCCATTTTTTTCTGCCCCTACGCTTTTTTTCCTGGGATGAGACAGGACCTAGAAGGATAGGGCAGGGTCCCCTCACAGCCCTCAGAAGAACCACCTCTTCTGTCAGTACTTTGATCTCAGATGTCAAGCCTTTAAAATTGTGAGAAAATGTGTTTCCATTGTTTAATCCACCAAGTCTGTGGTTCTGTGTCATGCCATCCTAGCAAATCTGTCTGTCTCTTATTGTCCCCTTTTCATAAGGCCCATTATCCCTTTTTAACTTAGTTACCTCTATGAAGACCCTATCTCCAAATGGCATCACATTCTGAGATACAGGTTGGGGGCAGGGTTAGAATTCACCAGGTGAATTTGGAGGGAACACAATTTAACCCATAACAGTTACCTAAGATAACAAAGTACTCCGAAACTTAATGGTTTAAATAAACCGTATTTTTTTGCCTCTTATGGTTTCTGTGGGTTGTGATTTTGGAAGCAATTCAGCGGTACAGTTTTGGTTTGAGACCCTCTCTTGAGTTTGCGATCAGATGACCAAGTTAGCAGTCTTCTGAAGGATAGACTGGGTTGAGGATCCATTTTCAAGGTGATGTGCTCACATGTATTAATCAGATTTCTGTTTCTGTTAACAAAACACCTGACAAGAGCAACTTAAAGGAGAACAGATTTATTTTGGCTCATGGTTTAAGAGAGTTCAGTCCATAGTTGGCTGGTTACATTGCTATGAACCTGAGATGAGGCAGAACATCATGGAAAAAGAGTTTGGCAGAGGAAGGCTGCTCAGTTCATGGCTGCCAGGAAGAGTGTGTGTGCGTGTGTGTGTGAGAGAGTGAGAGAGAGAGAGAGAGAGAGAGAGAGAGAGAGAGAGAGAGAGAAAGAGAAGGAGAATGGATCTATCTCCTATAGTTTCCCACTTCCCAATAATCCATTCAAATGATTAAATCTACTGAAGAGGCCAGAACCCTCATGATCCAATAAACTCCCCAAAGCCTTACTTATGAACATTGCTGCTGCACGGGGGACAAAGCCAACACATGAAACTTTGTGGACACTTCATATTCAAACCATATTCCACGGCTATTGGCAGAAGGCCACCTAGAGCTCTCCACAGGGATGCTTGAGTGTCCTTCTACCATGGCTGCTGTCTTCCTCTAGAGCAAGGGACCCAAAGGATTAAGATAGTTAGAGTGCCTTTTCTGACTAGGCTTCTGCTATGTCCTATTGGTCACAGAAACCATTCCTCTCTGAGTATAGGAGAAGGCTCCTGGGAATACCAGGAGATAAAGATATTTGTCCCCATGGCCAGGGTTGGCTCACTCCTACTTCTGCTTTCCAGTTAGTAGGAAGCAGTAGAGGGGAAGAAGAGGGCATACCCCTTCCTATTAATTGGGTTATCTTGAAGTTTCACAGTCACTTCTTTTCATATCCCACTTGCCAAAACTTAGTCTCATGACCACATACACAGCTGACAAATGTAGACTTTATGCCAGCTTAGAAATTCCAATCCTACTTGTCTTAGTTTGGGTTTCCTTGAAAGAAGAAGCTGGGACAAAGGACTTGGGTTTGGATCATTTATTTGTGAGAGGACCTCATGGGGGTTAGAGGAAGGGAGCAGTGAGAGGGCTCTTGAGGTCTCTACTTCAGGGGTGGGGGCTCAATTCAGCAAGGACCTCAGAAACCTCTCTGAGTGGGCTAGAAGTTGGGATCTTCATCCATGGGTCCCAGTCTGGGAAATTAACACCCCTGCATTTTCTGGCTATATCCCCTTCCAATACTCCCATGACTCTGCAGCTTAAAGATAACCTTGTTGATAATGTTGACAAGTAAAGGGAGAAAATTATATGCTCCTGAAGTGGAACTTTGAGATCTTGTACAGACCCATCTATCACAGCTGTGGCTATAATTAGAGGAGGTCCACTCCCTGAAAGAAAACACTGGTTATCTGGTAGAACCAGCAGAGGTCAGACTGGGGAATCACCCTGCATGTCTGACAGAGGGAGTTTGCTAGTTTTGCCTACCCTTCCTCCTGAACAGGGGTCCAGGCTGTGAACTTTAAAGGCCTCCTGTCAGCCACTAGCTTCCCAGGGAAGGCAGTGAGGGTTCACTGTAGTTTGTGCCGAGGAGCTCAAACCCTGTCTCACTAGTCTTGAATGACAGATAATATGGTTGTTGTCCAGGAAAATCTTGGGACTTGGGCTCTATTATTCCTGGGCCTCCAATGGGGAAACTGAGGGCTGCTCTGTGGGTCCCTGGCCACCACTTAACACTTCAATTCAGAAGGCCACAGACTAGTGCCCGTCAAACTCTTTTTTTCTATTCTACTCTGCTGGGAACCCTCTTCTGCCAAGTTGCATGCTGGGCACAGTGGAAAAGTTCAGAAGTTGAAGCCAAAAATAAAAGTTAAAATAAAGTAGAAAGAAGACAAGATGGAATAAAGTCCTTTTCTGGGAAGTCTGCCCAGCCCCTGCCCCAAAACAATGGTTTCTAAGATTCCCTGGCCCATTTCTGCAAAGATTGAAGAGGACTCTTCTTAACTAGAGGCCACTCCTTCTCTCTTTCTGGGGGGAGATGTGTCTCTCCATGGCAGGGGTTTGGACTTTTTTTTATAGCCATGGATGTTTTGAAGCCTGTGGACTTTTGTTAGAATAATATTTTTGTTATTTATTTATTTATTTTTGCAGAGCTGGGGATTGTGCCCTCAATTTCTCAATAGGAAGCCCAGGAATGACTGAGTCCAGGTCCCAGGGCTCAATCTCATGCATGCTAGACAAGTGCTCTATCACTGAGCTACACCCCCATGCTGGGATAATATGTTCAAATATGTTAAAAAAATGTAACCTGTAAAAAAGGAAATGCATTGAAACACATCTGTCAAAATACTAAAAACAAATCTGTGTCACAGTGATACATGGGCTTCTTTATTCACGTATCAAATCTCAGTACGTTTTAGTGTCAGGCCAAGTAGCCACAATGATGTTAAAATACAGTAGTTTCTTCTCCCTGGTTTCTCTTTGTGGTTTCAGTTACCTGGGGTCAACTGGCAACTGGTTCAATGATTGTCCTTCTGACTTATCGTTGGTTGATAGTGGCCTAGGACTATACCACAGTACCTATGTCATTCAATTCTCAAAACATAGGCACTGTCATCTTATACCATCCCAAGAAGGGTGAGTACTGCACAATGAGGTATTTTGAAGTAGAGCTCATTCCCATCACTTTTTTATTACAGCATCTTGTTACAAGTGTCCCATTTTATTAATTATTGCCATTAATCTCTTATATGTCTAATTTATAAATAATACATCATCATAGGTGTGTACAAATAGGAATATAAAAAACATAAGGTATAGAGGGTTCAGTACTCTCCAGATGCAAGCATTCACTAGGGGACTTGAAATGTATTCCTTGCTGATACAGGGGGACCACTATAGTGATGAGAATAAGTGACATTTTGAGGCATCTTCACCAGTGGTAGTGAGATGAAAATATCTGAGTTTTCCATTGGTGACACAGGCACAGTTCCATTGTGCTTCATTGTCTCATAGCAGAAGAAAACACTGGATTTCAGTTCAAATGGAATAAAGTAGCCATTTTTCCCACCCAAATATATGAACTCCCTAAATTTCTATTCATGGATTCCGTTGGGGGGGGTAGTGGATTCAGGGCTCTATCCTCTGACCTATGAGGAGCCTTAACTGGATCAGTTGCCTTCTCAGTCCACATGCCTCCACTTGGAGATGCTCTCCCTGCCTGGGCTGGTTGCTGTTGAGCCCTCAAGCTCGGGAGACCTGGCAGCAAGTGTGGCCTGTTTAGATATTCTGCATCCAGACTCTGGGGAACCCCAGGAGACTCCAGCCTTCAGATATGAGCACCCTGGCTCCAAGGGAGGGTATGGTGGGGCTGGAAGGGATCATCTGTCTCATGAGGAGGTACTGGGGGATACCTCCAACTCTGCCTTCAAAAGATACTTGCTTTCTCTTGATGGATGGAGAGGGTGAGTCCCTGATTGTTTCCCTGCAGTGTCTGCCCCTAGAAGGCTTTGACATGTGCTGGGGAAGCTCTGAATCCCAGGAGTTCCCAAAGCAAGGTATGTGTGTATGGAGGGTGGGGAGACGTGGAAGCTGCTTCTCTGCATTACAGAACTCTCACTATGGATTCAGGGTGGGGTTTTTCAGGAAGGAGGTCCTAGCTTCATTTCTAATGCACATCTTTTACATTCTGAGTGGTCCTCAGTAGGCAGACTGGTGAGGATCCAGAGGATAAAAAGAAGGGATTCTTGTTTAGCAGCTACTCCAGGGCCCTTAAACTCCAATGTGTAAGAAGCTACCTCATTTCACAACTGAAATTATTTCTGATTTTTGCACACTGCTCTGCTGCACTATTAGAAAACAAGATTCCAAATAATTTTGTAGCCTATTATCTTTGGGGGACAGTAAGTTATAACTCAAGGCTAACATAGGTCCAGGCACTGGGGGTTGCCATGGTGGTTCAGTTCTGGGGGATTCCCTGCTGCCTCCAGGCTGTGTCTGTGGTCAAAACTTGCTTGGGGTTTCTGGCTGGGCTTGGGAATCGGGATCTGTGTGTGGGAGGGCAGGCAGTTCCTTCAGCAGGGCCAGCATATATCCATTCCCTCCTTGGGCTCCTTCCACCTCTCTTGGGGCACTGCCTGGGGAGTGGCCCAGGACACTAGGTTCTAGAGTTTCATGGACATTTTCTACTGCCCATGCTTCCTCGTTAATCTTGGTGTGTCTTCCTCAGGGACATCTGGCGTCATTTACAAGCCAGGGGGACTCAGACATTTCTCTGCTTTTATTCCATTGCCTCCTGTTTGATCCCTCTAGACACAGACCCTGAGACCAGACTTTGAGCACAGGTCATTTACTTGGAAGTGGTTTTAGAAAGTACTAGAGGGAGAATGGGGACGCGAGATAGGAGGGAGGTAGCCCACAGGGGCTGCTTAATGGCCAGGTTAGCACTGTGGGTCACCAGCCCTCACTCTGCTAGGCCCTCTGGGAAACTGTGTAGGAAACAGCTCAGAGTTGTCTCACCTTGTAAATCAAGGAACATGGGGTTTCTCTCACCGAGTCCCATCTGTCACGAGTCAAAGGCTGATCTCAGGGAGGAAATTCCCCAGCCCATCTCACCTGCCCCACGCATTGTTCATACAGGTGCTGCTGCCAAAAAAAAAAAAAAAAAAAAGCTCTCTGGCAGGGAAATGCAGGTGCTTGCAGTAAATTTGCTGGTGTATTTTGCTAGGATCAGCGAGTGCAGAGGGGATCTGGGCAGGTTGCCCTCTCTTTCACCCCCCTCTTCCTTGGGTGATAGATCCGAGGTCCACAGACTATTTGAGAGGAAAGAGAGAAAATGTCTGCTTAGGTGTTAAACGTGTCCCCCTGGGTGCAGGCCTCCTATAGGCTGCTTCTCCCCACTGGTAGTACTCTCAGGTCTGTACTTGTATGTCCCTGAATGGAACTCTGTAGGCAGAAGGAGGGACACTGCAAAGATAACCAGACTTAGCTCTGACTGTAGGCATCTCCGTCAAGGAAGAAAGGAAACAGAAAGTGCTATTATGTGAGGCAAAATATTGTCACCACCACCAGAGAGGGACAAGAGGACTGGGGGCCTTAGAGAAGGGAGACATCATCTCCTATAGGAGGTGTAATGGAGATTCTGGCCTGTGAGAGCTGAGTGGGGTTTACAGGGGTGGTGGAGGAGAGTGAGGACAAACCAGCAGGTTGCAGAGAAGGAGAAAGAGTGCCATGCTGGGGTTCAGGTTGGACAGGACTGGAAGGAGGTGGGCATGGCCATTCTGGAAGAAAAGAAGCAGAGTAGGCAGGCAGGCTGGACTGCAGCTCCTCTCTGCTGAGCCTCAGGCATTTCCTTCTGCAGAGGCCACTGGGAGAGCCGGTCCAGCTACCAGTCTTGGCTTTGGGGCAGCTTGCAGAAGTGCCAGCTGCCAGTCATTTCAGTTAGAAGCCACCGTCCTCATTAGCTAGCATGGGATCAGCTGTTTTGAAGCTCAGTGCCCTAAATGTTTAAGAGGTTTGAAATCACCAGATTAAAAAAAATAATAATAATTGCAGCATTGGCCCTAAGTCTGGCTCATCTTTGTTGAGGCCCAGTTTTGTTTAATTTCTGGTAGGGGCTGTGGAAGCTGCAGAGACGGGCTCAGGGGACCCTGGGCAAACCTAAGCCCAGAGTACATTGGGTGTTATACCCTGGGGAGTGCAAGGTTCCGATTCCATAGTGTCTTTGGCTATACCCACCTGGCCTTTGTGTACCAGGCAATCACATTCTCCCTGAGTCCGCTGCCCAGGAACATTTGGAGGAGGAGAGAAGAGCATTCGAGGGCTCTGGTCAATTGCCCATGGATTGGCTGGGGTCCTATGAACTGGAAGGCTCAGACCCTATTGGCTCCACGGCTCCTTAAGGAGGAAGAACAGGTTACGGACTCATAGAGCAGAAGTACAGAAGTATGAAGGCTCAGAGACCATGGGCTCACTTTAACCCAGCCTTGGCCCCAGAGAGGCTGCTGACCATAGGTGGCTTTTTATCCTCATCTCAGTGCTGCCCCTTGGTCCTCCACTACCACCTGTCTATCCCAGGTACCTGGCTCTGAGTCTCCCCTCTGAATCCTCTATTCTCTACAAGTTCCACAGCCTCCAAGCCTCCCTATAACCTGCCTCCCAGTCTCCTTACTGCTTTCCAGTGGACAGTGCCACTCTCCTGTCCCCTGCTTGCGAGGCTGCCATTGCCTGAAGAATATAGCTCCTGAGACTGACATCCCAGCATCCTTCACTCTTGAAGGGGAATGGCAAAGACCTTTAAATAGGGGCAATGCATTTGGGCTTCTTGGTTTGAGTTTCAGGGCTGCCACTTATCAGCTGTGTGAACTCAGGCAAGGTGCTTAACTTCTCTGCACCTCCGTTTACTTGTTTGTAAAATGGGGACGATAATAGTTCCTAAATCCTTGTATTTGTGCGAAGGAATGAAGTAGCATTTGGGAAGCTTCCCTCCATGCCTTAAGACCCTCCTGGAAGGGCTGAGTGGCAAACCCACTTTTCCAGTAGGTGCTCAGCCAAAGGTAGCCATTATCATTTACTTCACACCATGCCCTGCCCCGACTTCTGCCCATTAGTTTGACACTTGACAGCCACCTTCATCTATTTCCAATGACCTGTATTATTATTATCTACTGTTGTGTAACAGATGACCACTAACTTATTGACTCGAAACAACCATCTATTCTCTTGCAGTTTCTGTGGATTGAAAGTCTGAGCATGGTTCAAGCAGGCCTTCTACTTCAGGGTCTCATGAGGCTGCAGCCAAGGTGCCATCAAGACTGGGGTCTCATCTGAGGCTCTGCTGGGGAAGGATCTGCTTCCAAGCTCATGGAGTTGTTGATGGAGTTAAGTTCTGGGTGGCTGCAGGACTAAGGACCTCGTTTTCTTGCGTTTTGCTGGAGGCTGTTGCAGGAGGACCCTGAGCTCCTTGTCTTGTGGGCTTCTTCAACATGGCTGCTTGCTTCCTCAATGCTAGTAGGAAGGGAAACACAAGCAGGATGGGCACTACAGTTTTATGCAATATACGCATGCAATCACGGTTACATAGTCCCCCGTGCACACCTTGCCCTCTTTCCTGTATTCCATTGGTTAGAAGCAAGTCACATGCACTGCCTACATTCAAGGGGAGAGGATGATAAGGCATTAACACCAGGAAGCGAGGTGAGGCCACCCCAGGCTTCAACTCTATTTCTGCACGTTTCTTCTTTTGTCTCAAAGGCTCTTGCTAAATTTCAAGATCAATCTTGCTCCCTCTGCTCCATACTTCCTGAGCATCTAATCCATGTCAGCCCCTATATCAGGTAAGACAGTAAATAAGACAATCCAGCCCATTGAGTTTTCCCTTCCAAAAAGCTCCCTGTCATTGCTCCTAATTCTCACTTCATCTGTCTAGTATGACAATTATTTCATCATTTGTGCAACAGCGTTATTTTTGTAAACACTCTGTCTCACTGGGTTCAGATTTCTTTTGGGATCCCAGCCTCAACACTACTAGGTCTGAGTCTAGATCAAGGTCAGGGCTTGTTCTCAGTTCAGGTTTGAGAATAGAGCTCTGAGGACATGCTAGAAAAGGTCTGGGATTTTAAAAATTGAACAATGAGAAATGATCAATTTGTTTTCAGACACTGTCTTTTCAGAAGCTGTAGTGAGTCCACAGTTATCAAGACCCTGGGTTCTCTCCATGAAGCAGAATGGTTGCATTGGGGGCAGAAGGAAATAGGGAATAGCAGGGGTTTATTTTTCATTCTCAGCAAAGTCCCTCTGCTTATCTGGGATAAAGGCAGGAATTGCTGGCTATATAGGCGCTGCTCAATCCCACTCCCACTTTGGGCTCAAAAAGAAGAGAGCATGATTTCTTCTGGGGCCAGATCTTCATAGATGAGGCTGCTTCTGGGCCTGGTCATTGTTCCTTAATGATGAGATTGCAGGACTGCCTGAAAGAAGGGGGAGAATGGTCTGATTTTCTCTGCGGCATGAGAAAAGTACAGTGTGGGCAGAGGAGTAAACTTCCAAGCAGGGAACAAACGGAGCAGATGTTAAGGAGAGTCTGGGCTCTAGGCTCTGTTGTCTATTAAATGGATGGGGAAATTGAGTCTGGAAGAGATGAGGGACTTGGGGTAGGTCATATAGTGCATTAGGGCAGAGCGTTCCCACAGCCCTCAACCCTCTCCCATGCTGCAATGTCACAGACTTTAGGGCCAATATGTATAATTTGCGTTTTTTTGCATCATCCTTGGGCAGTGAGATACAGCTGAGAGATCTGGGGGATCTTGGGACTCAGGAGGACAATTGCCTTCTGGAATTTCCAGGAGTCTCTGCTTTGAGGAGGACTTGGGTCTTCAGACCAATGATGATTAGGAGGAAGGTTTAACCTCCCAGCCTGCATTCTATGGAGGCATAGGATAGAAAGATGATACTAACAGATGACATACATATTAGAAATAAGTGATTCAGGCTGGGGTTGGAGCTCCGGGGCAGATCGCTTGTCTCACACATGTGAGGCTCCGGGTTCACTCCTTAGCACCACATAAAAATAAGTAAACAGAAATAAGAGGTGATCCCTATGCTGGTATGTGTTAGAGATAAGAAGCAATCCCTATATTGGTGGGGTAGATTTTTCTGCACACCTTTGAGGAAGCTGAAACCCAAAGATGACCCACAAGCCAGACAAGTACACAGAGTGTGACTGGGATGGAATTTGGAGTTCTTTCCCCATTTCTGACAGCCTCTCTAGAGGTGCAGGGACCCAGGACACATCCACAAAACCCAGATTCCCACAGGAACGTTCTCTGCTGGCTGTTTGAGCCAGAGCAGGGCATGTTCTGGGTCATCTAGTGGCCTGGTGCACAGAGAACTGTTGGACTTAGAGCTCCACCAAACCCTGCTGCCCTGTTGGATGGCTAAACTTTCTGTGGAGGTGGCAAGGGCCCCTTTTCACCAGGAATACCAATCTTTGCTCTGATGTGGTGATATTGAAGACTAGCCAGATCCTGGCCTCCTCTCAGGACTGTGGGCTGAGGCCAGCACTGGACAATGGCACACACACACACTCAGACCTGAAGGGCAGGTGTCCTGACCTCCACCTAGTTCACATGCTCACAAGGCCTGAAGTTGCACAATGGCCTGAGGGAACTGGCAGGAAGCAGCAGAAGCGATTTAGGTGTGTCACGGGATGAGGTGTTGTTTCTAGCTGCTAAACACCCATCCGGAAGGAGTGAATGGCAAACCCACCATCCCAGCAGCCTTGTTCCAAACAAAGTCTGGGCACTCCTCCCTGCCAGGGAAGAGTCAACAACCTCTTTGTATTCCAGAGTGGGAGAGGGGAGGCTGCCTGGGAGGGCTGCCTCTTAGACACCTGTAACCTGGCTCCTAGAGGAAACAGGACAAAGCTGGATTGTACAGGAACAGAGAGGGTGAAGACTTTGCTTTGAGAGTAGGGTGGGGGGTTGGTGGACCGGATTCCAGAAAAGTATTGGTTTCCTGGGGGGGTCTGAGAAAGGTTGGGGTGCTTCTAAGAGGTGTTGTTACCTGAACCTAAGGCACTGGCTGGGTCCCAAGGGAGTGAGGCCATTGGGTCTATGTGAAGTCCAGAAGTGAATGCCTTCAGGCTTAGATTTTTTCCTGCATCCATGGGGCTGGGTGATCCCACGTATTGGATGGTCCAAGAAGCAGAACCTTGAACATCAACTGCAATGGGCAGTGTGTTGCCACACTCAGATCCTGCTTACCAGGTGGACCACCCATTGCAGCTGCTGTAAATGTGGTGCTAACAGCTCTCAGCTTCTGCCTGCTCTGGAGAATTGCCCACTACCTGTGGGAGCCACATCACCCTGGGGTGGGTGGGTGGTGTCAACCTGCCCCCACCATCTCCCCATAATTTAGGACTGAAGTCCAATTGACACAGGGATAAAAAGTCTGACTCCTTGCCTCCAAGTGGGAATGACTCTGTGGGGTTAGTCTGAAGTCGTCTGATTGAGACCATCCTTGTTCATCTCCTTTCTGCATCCCATCTTGCCTGCCCCTAGTCCTCTTCTCCTGAGTCCCTCCCTCAATAAAAGTTGTCATAGGCTCTGCTTCTGCGGATCCTGACTCAAAGACACTGACTATTATAAAATTTCTCACCCATTTCAGTGGGTAAGCTTGAGTCAGGATAAGAGTGAATCTGAATTTTAAAAAATAAAGAAATATTAAATTCCACTTAGAATGTCATGAAGCAAAAAATTTATGTCTTTATCAGACCATAGAATGATAGAAAGGACTTCCCAATGTAGATAGTCTGTTTGATCATGGAGATGGTGAATTTTTATTTGGGTAGGGGAGTTGAAATCATTAAAAAGGAGGTTTTCACTGTTGGAGAATGCTTCAGCCCTGGGTCTACAGAGTGGTGATATGCAGGGTGCAGGGGGCGGGGAAGAACATGCCATGGCCCATAGCCCTCCCTGGGGCCAGGTCTGAGGTACATCAACTGGAATCTGATGGCCACAGTGACTCGCTCCAAATGAGAGTGAGCAGCCTGTTGAAAGCCAGGGCTGGCGAATCCCAATGTGGTGCTGTTACTCCAGCGCAAGGCTCTTCTGAGGGCTGCATTGTGTGCTGGCTCTGGCAATCCAGATAGTGCTACTGGTTCAGCCTCTGCTCTTTGTGAACCTTAATGTCCTAACTATGAAATGATAGTATTTAAGGGAAGAAGAAAGAGGAGAGGAGGAAGAGAGAAGGGGAAGGGTGAAGGGTCTGTTCAGATGAACCCCAGTTATGCCATCTATAGATTATTTTGGGTCTTTGACCTATTGGCAGTGTGGGAGGGGGTGGGGGGGAGGGCATACCCTTGCTTGTTAATAGGACATATCTGGTCTGGGAATCAGGACTCAGGACTTTGAGCATGTGGAGGAAGGGGTGGTGCCTGCAGGGTGACTGAGGGCTGGGCTGAAGGCTTCCCTGGAGCCATTGCTACTAATCAGCTTTCTGTCACTATCATTATATACCTGAGATAATTAACTTATGAAGAGAAAAGATTTATTTTAGCTCATACTTTTGGAGGTTCTAGTTCAAGATTGGGCAGAACCATAGCTTTGGGCCTCTAGTGAGTGTGCTAGAAGGCAGTGATGGGGAGGGGAGTGCTTGGTGGAGCAAACTGCTTACTTCAAGGCCAGGAAGGAGAGAGACCTTGTTCCTATATCTGTCCTTTGCCCTGGGACCTGGAACATGGGATTCTGCCCTAGACCTGGATCTTGATTTTGAACATTGGATTAGGAACTCTAATCTAAGACCTGGACCTGCACTTTAGACATGATCTTTGGATCTTATATCTACACTGTGGACCTGGATCTTGGATTTTATTTTGGCTTGGATACTGGGAAGACCTTAGATATGGAAACTAGATACAGACTTAGGTCTTTTACTTTTACTTTGTATCTGGACTTTAATGTTGGAATCAAAATTGGGACTTTTGATTCTGATTCTGAACTTTTCTTTCTTGTTTTACAAGTACAGCTGATTTCATTTAACTTGAAGTAAAACATACTTTTGAGAATAGTGTATGAGGCTGATCTTGTTAATACATTTTGGAGAACTATCTTTCCTGACACTTATCTGACTCATCTTAATTGGCTCTAACTTGCAATAAGAATATACTTCTGTTAACAATGTGTAAACATGGACTCTACACAAATACCATTTTGATTCACTTTCACTCTGACTTGCAATGGGAAGTTTTGAGAACTCTATGTGAGTCTTAGCTCATTTTCACAAATCCTGCTAGGATTTATCAATGTAATTGGGAAGAATGAGTATTTTTTTTTGACTTTTGCTTAGATAATGTTTGTGTCTATTATGATTTATTCTACATGGAAATATGGAGGTTCATATCTGAGGTTTAAGTTGTAGGTTTGAATTCCATTTTTTAAATTTCTAAGTTTAGCTCCAGGTCTATGTCCAGGGTTCTAATCCAAGTTCTAGGCCTGAGGTTCAGATCTAATGTGAGTTCAAAACAAGATCCAATATCCAAGTCCAAAATCTATATCCAAGTTTAAGGCTCATGTCCAAGGTCTAGATGCAATGTCTGGTCCAATGATAAAGTATATGTGAAAGTCTAAAACTAAGTTTCATGGTCCAATTCCAGAGCAAAGTTTCATTCCTGAGGCCAGGTCCTACATGCAGTTCAAAGCCAGGTCTAAGTTACAGGTCTAAGATTCATATACAGAGCTGATACCAAGTTTTAATATTCAGTTTCCAAAGTCTAAGTCCATGGTTAAGTCCAATGAGTCAAATTCCAGTTCACTATGAAGATCTAAGGTCTAGAACCATGCATGAGAGTAAGGTCACAGTCCATGGCCTAGGTTCAAAGTCCAAATCTATCTTCTACGTCTAATACTAAGTTAGACTTTAGCTCCCAAATAAATCCAAATGAAATTTGATGTTCAAGATTCTACAGTGAAGAAAATATTGGTGGTGTCTATTTCTGTAATAGCCATAGTGGTCATTTATGCCTTCATGTTCTCAAGACCAATCCCATGTTCCCATGGCCCTAAACAGCCTTGTAGATGAGTTTAAATCTGTGGAGTGGCCTGGGCTTCATCCCTGAGGTATCTGAGCCTTTCTTTCTCTGCTGCATGGTGATGTTGTGGTTTTACTATGAACTCTTACATTGAACATGGCAGAGAAGCCCATGAGGATTACCTGGGTTCTAGTCATAGTCTCTGCTTCCATTATGCAGGATAAACATTATTCACCCCAAAACTTTATTTACTGCATTCTCATCCATTTTGTTAAATAAATGCTTTACAATTTATTGTAAGTTCTTCAGTATTCAGAGACTTTGAATGATTATCTTTGATCATTTAAATCCACTTAATAGGTATTTCTCTGTGGGATGGTTTCCCAAGCTCCTCACACTTCCATTCTGTTGTAAGATTCTATTTTATGTGTTAAGTGGCATCATATTACCGGAAGGCATGTTGTGATAAGTTAAAGAAATAATCTAAATCCTAAAGCAAATGTAAAAATAATGAAACAAAGAGATAAATATTAAATCATAAAATATATGTAATACAAAAAATGGTGGGAAAAAAGAACAAGGCACAGATTAAGCAAATAGAAGCCCAGCTATAGCTAAAATCACATTAAATGTTAATGGTCTAAGTACCACAATTAAAAGGCAGAAATTGTCAAACTTTATAAAAAATAAGCCTACAAGAAAACACTTTAAATGTAAAAATAAATTAAGTTTAATGTTAAGAGGTAGGAAAAGGGGCAGAAGAGGAGCAGCGGCCTGCTGAGAGGCAGAGCCGCCCCCTCCCCCTGCGCCGGCAAGGTAGACAGAACTGTGACCACCCACAGAGCAGGCCCAGCGGCCTGCTGAGGGGCAGAGCCGCCCCCCA
>NW_026000241.1:12123818-12213248 GCF_001458135.2 Marmota marmota marmota
TTTTTTTTTTTTCCTAATTTTCCATATTGGAATGGGACTATGTCACCACTGAATTTTGAAAGCACATAATTTGATGGAACAGGCTTCACAGCTGTCTGGGAGCACTATAGATGAAAAGCTATGGATTCAATGTGTTCCTTTCAAATTTCAGTTGTTGTCAATGTGATAGTATAAAAGATGGAACCTTGAAGAGCTAATTAGGCCATGACAATTCCTTCCTTGTGAGTTAAATTAGGTGCCCTTACAAAGGGGTTTGAAATAATAAGTTGGTTATTGCTTGCCTTTCTGTCTGCTGCCATATGAAGTCACTGAAGGAAGGAAGTCACTGGACTAAATGCCAATACATTCATCTTGGATTTCCTAACTTCCAGAATTATGAAAAATAAAAGTATATTATTTATAAATAAATTTAAAAAAAAGAGGTAGGAAAAGTTGTTAATAATAATCAAAGGAAATATCAAAGTGAATTTCATAGCAAAGACTACTAATGTGAGTTCAAAGCAAGCTCCAAGATTCTGTAGTCATTAGTTTGACTACAGTGTATAGTGCTTTTGATAATATTAATTCTGCCTATCCAAGAGCGAGGTAGATCTTTCCATCTTCTAAGGTCTTCTTTGATTTCTTTCTTTAGGGTTCTGTAGTTTTCATCATACAGATCTTTCACCTCTTTTGTTACATTGATTCCCAAGTATTTTATTTTTGAGGCTATTGTAAGTGGGGTAGTTTCCCCTTGTTTCCTTTTCTGAGGAATTGTCACTGATATACAGAAATGCCTTTGATTTATGGGTGTTGATTTTATATCCTGCTATTTTGCTGAATTCATTTACTAGTTCTAGAAGTTTTCTGGTGGAGCTTTTTGGGTCTTCTAGGTATAGAATCATATCATCAGCAAATAGTGCTGATTTAAGTTCTTCTTTTCCTATATGTATCCCTTTAATATCTTTAATCTAATTTCTCAGGCCAGTGTTTCAAGAAATATGTTAGATAGAAGTGGTAAAAGGGGGCATCCTGTCTTGTTCCAGTTTTAGAGGGAATCATGATCCAAAGTTAGGATCCAGTTCAGGCTCAGGATGTAGATATAAGATCTAGATCTAAGGTCAAAATTCAAAATAAATATCTGGGCTTCAGAGACAAGATACAAAGTTCATTTCTAATATCCAGGTCTAAAGTCCATATTTATTTGAGTTCCAAGTCTAATATCCATGTCCAAGGTTTGAGACTCAGGTCCAAAATTTAGAGTTTGAGGATCAGATCCAAAGTCCACATTCACTACAAAATTTTCCCACATAAATCCCCAATCCAGTTCCAGGTACATGTTCCACATATAAGGTCAGTTCCAAGGACCTTGAAAATTCCATGTCCATGTCCAGACTCAAGGGCCAGGGCCAGGTCTAGGTCTGAAGTTCAGGTTCTGGTTCAATGTCCAAAGCTAAAGTCCAGATCCAATGTTCTGTTTCAATATCTAACCAAATAGAACTTTGAATGTGGAAATGTCACACGAACTTAGACCTTAGAGTGAAAGCTTGAAAACTAGCTCTGGCTCTGACCCTGTATAATGATCTGGTCTGGGACCTAGACATTGGAAACAAACCCTGAAGAATACTCCTTAAGGTAATTTGTGGACTTTTCACCTGAATCATGGAACAACCTTGCAATATTTAGTCTATCAGTTCCTTGACCTCCTCTCTTCCAAAAAAAAAAACTTGTTCTCAATCCAACCTTTGCCATTCACTACCGTCTTCACACCCCAGATTTTGTCATTACACAAAGTTGCCACTCCCACATGATCTGAAAGTCAACATCCCACTTTCTGACCACACCATCTGCTAACTTTTATGCTCACACCTTTCAACACCCCAAGACCAACATGTTGTTAATCTCATCAGGATATTCAGTCCATGGATCTGGCCATCTTTTTGTCTTTCACTTACCCTTTATGTCTTGGCGTCCAACCTTACCCAGCTTTTTTATTTCCATGATCATTCTTTAGAATCATTCCCTGGCAGATACCCTTAACTCCCTTGACCCTCCCTTGCTTCAGTGCCTGCACAAAGCTAAACCACAACCCTGATCAAATCCACCTGACCATGTACCATGTGTCTGTGCCCACATTGCCCACATAGCTGTATGTGGCTGGGAAATATGCACAACCAGGGGCTACTATGTTGCCGAGTTCACCCCTCTCCCGACTGCATGTGTCATCTCTCCTCAAACCTCAAACGTCTTCTTATTTTCACTCTCAGCTTGTGACCTCACTTCATATTTCACTCAAAGTTTTCGTAATCAGAAAACTTCCACAGATTCCAATCCCCTTTCCACAAACACATCTGTTTGCATCTAAGCCCATGTGTTCTAGCTTCTTTCTTGTTACCAGCAATGAGCAGTCCATGTTCTTATCACGTGCCAACCCCTCACACAGACACTAGATTCCATAGGGCCTTGCCTTCTAAAAAGCACTGCGTCAGTAGTTCTTTCTTTTCCTTCATGTGTCATCCATTTCCTCTTCCTTATGAATCTTTTTCATCAGCATCCAAAACTTTTGCTATTTTTTTTTTTTGGGCCTTAAAGTTCATATTTAGCTATAATCCCAGGGCTCAGGAGGCTGAGGCAGGAGGATCCTGAGTTCAAAGGCAGCCTCAGCAAATTAGCAAGGCCCTAAGCAACTCAGTGAGACCGTGTCTGTAAATAAAATACAAAAAGGGCTGGAGATGTGGGTCAGGGGTTAAGAGCTCCTGAGTTCAAGCCTGGTACCAAATAATAATAATAATAATAATATTTAAATTTTTAAATTTTTGCTCTCTTTAGATATACATGACTGTAGAATGTATTTTGACATATTATATATACATGGAGTTAAAGATCATTTTTGATATTAATTTCCTTTATATTTATTATACCATTTCTGATCTCTTTACAGAAATTCCTACAGACTTCTCTCTTCTAATACTTTCCAAATTTTTCTTTTGAATCTCTCTTGCACAACTTCATTCAGGATTTTATCTCCATTACTGCCCTCAAACTTCTGGAGTCAAGGTCTCTATGACATCCTCGTTGCTCTATCCAATGGTTAAGTTTTGGGCTATGTCCTACTTGATTTTTTTTTTCAAAATCTGATGTAAGTGGACACTTTCTTCTTTTGAAATTCTTGGGAAGTGGTACTACATTAGCCAATCTTAAGTGAAGATACCACAGAAGGGTACCAGCCTGACTCCATCTATTGGAGTTCTCACTACACACCCCAACGGATCCCAATGAGGTCATTGGTGTTTGATTGGTAGATGGGCCCATGGGGATTGAAGGGGGCAAGCATCAGTGGTATATAGTGTCACCTTTTGAGAGGTGAGTGGGTGCGGATGGGGAGGTGATGTTAGATCTACTTACTGTGGTGAACTTACTCATGTAAACACTGGGAATAAAGGAAATCTGAAAAAAAAATTCAGGGTACTCTATTGATTGTTCTCTACTTGCCCCTAGTATAAACCTTCATATTAACATCAAAAATACTATGATAAAAATTTGTGTTCATATGGATATCTCCTTCACTAGAGTTTTAAATCCTAAAATAAGAGTAAAGACTTTACTCATGTTTATCATTGCAATTCCAGAAAATAGCATAAGCATCTGGCACATGTAAGCCCTAATGAGCTTTCATTGTTCTGATGAGGAAGGGGGTGCGGGGTGGGGGGGTGGGGAGAGGGAATTTCTCTTGTGTTCTTGAGAGCTAGGTGATTGAAGATCTACACTTTAGAGGGGGAGAGAAAGGATTTAAAACTGTGAGTTTTCTAAAGTTATTGCTGTAAGGGTGCAGTGTTCAGGGCTTGTCTATTACCAGGCTTTGCCTGGAACAAAGAGTAAATTCTCCTTGCAGCGTTCAGCTTCCTTGGGTGTGCACTGCGAGGGCACTAGGGTCATCCTAGAGAAGGCCTTGAGCTGTTAGAAACTATGTTAGTGTTCAAGTGTTTGGGCGCGGAGGTGGGCGAAATTGTTTTGAGGAGTCTAATTTTTAATAGGCCAATGTTGAGGTCTCCTTGAAAAGACAGCACCTAGGAGCCTGTCTAAAGTTTGGTCCGGTAGGAAGTCATTGTCACTTTCTCCCCACCGATTGGCTCCAGGTGGTAAGCAGGTCCTCTAGAAGAAGGCCCTGAGACTCCCTGGATTGGGGCCATCTGTTGGGGTGGGTATTCAGGAGAAGCCTGTGATGGACAGAGGCATGATAGGGAAGAAGTGAGTTTGCGTGAGTTATGTGGCTAGATCCAGCATTGGTAGTGGGGCCTTTGAGCTGTAAATCTACCCCAGATTTGTTGTGTCTCCAGGACTGGCCTGTGGTCCCTCTCCAGCTGTTGGCAGGGTGTACGTTGGCAGGATGGGGACTAGTGACCTCTGTGAAGATGGAGATGTTCCACAGAAGGAGTGCCGTTGGCATGTTAGCAACAATGCAACACATGGAGAGGGATGGATGCACCCACCCTGGTGGAGGGGAGCTGGCCTGGGTCCCCACCACATACAGATTAGGGCAGCCACCTGTACCTCCTCTGTTTGAGATCCTGGACAATCTGGCTTGAGATCTCTCAAATCAATTTCATCTTTCAAGGGTAGGAGCTCTCTGGTGAACCCCACTTGATTTGGGAGCCTACATCAAACCGACCAACTAGGGTCTGGAGGCCAAGCTCACTCACTGGCTTGTGTGGGTGGTAGTGGGAATGGCAAGAGCTTGGCTGAAGCCCCCAGAAGCATCATTCATGTGACAGTCTATGGGGTTGTGCTCCAGGGATGCCAGTCACATAGGGCACAATGTGGAAAGGGCTCAGAGTAGATACCACAGGGCCGATAGGGGGTGAAGGACATTTTCCAGAAACAGGTTTGTAATATGAGCCGAGTGATAACTGTCCATCTAAAGTTTGAAGCTTCCTAGGGTGTGAGGTGGGCAGAGGTGACATGAGGCTAGACAGGTCAGAACATTCAGAGCACAAGAGGACTTTATAGTTCTCCTTAAAGATTCCCACCCACATTTTCCCACCTAAGTTTGGGAGTTGGTAAAACAACAACAACAACAAAAAAAAACCCGGCCCAGTGGAGAAAATTATAATGTATAATGGGGCTGTCACTTCAGTGCCCTAACCCAAAGCTGACCTCCTGGGTGAGGTCCAGTACTTCAAGCCTTTCTATTACATCTTCTTTAAAACCTGCCTGTCTGGGACCTATTCTCTTGGCCTTTCTTTTTTTTTGGTGCAAGAGCTGTTCATCTGTTTTTTTTTTTCTTAGTTTTTACCCCAGGCTTTGCGAATGTGAGGCAAATGTTTTGCCACTGAGCTACATCCCAGCCCAGGAGCTGGTTTCTTCTGGAAAACAGCTAACACACTGATGTGTTGGTGACACATGCAAACCTTGGTGAGCATTGATCTTAAAGGTCCTTTCTTCCAAGGAGCAGCCCCCTAGTCGTGGGAAGCCCAAGCCCTCTGGGGACAATGTTTCCAGGGAGGCTTTGGGAGCCATGGTGTTCCATTGGTCAGACCACTCTGTGATGCTCCTCTGTGCTGAGATGTCCCCAACTGTGAGGTTGCCGTCAGGATGAGTCTCAATCACAGGCCATGTGCAGTGTCACCACCAGGTGGCAGTGGCGCCATGTTCCTGACGCCCAGCTAGTGAGTTTTCCTGAGGTGCAGAGAGGAGGAGGTCAGAATGGAGCCCAGGTTCTGGAACCACTCAGTAGAGTGGAACTTACTGTTTTGCCACTTAGAGACTCCAGGCCTTGGGCAAGAGGCTGGATTTATACCTCCCTTACCTCCCCTATAGTGTGTTTGAATCACTGATAGTCTCAGACTAAGGATTGGGTCACTGTGGCAGAGTTCAAGCTAACCCTCAACCTCCCAAGATCATAATTTATTGAGTGTTTATTATGATTCAAGTTTTCTCTGAGATCTTTACATATATGAATTATTTTGCTCCTCAGAAAATCCTGTGAAGCACATCCTATTATCATCCTTATTTTTCAGATGAAGAAACTGTCACAGAGAGGTCCAATGTCACCCAGCTAATATGAGGCAGAGCTGGGATTAGAACCCAGTGAGCTGGCTTCAGAGCCCCCCAGCCTAACTATTTGGCCATCACACCACTTCTAACTCCAGTAGTCATTACACTGTGTTCCCATGTTGCAGTCACTTGTGGCAGACTGTTTTCTGAGGAAGACAGTAAAATCAGAAGAAATGCTGTGGGATGCTTCGTCATCAAGTCACCCCAAAGCCTTGTCAGCTTTCCTGAGCTCAGGACCTGAGGTCCTAAGGTGATTGGAAGAGTCATCTGCAAAACAGTTCCCAGCACCCCTGCGAGTTCCTCTACTCTAGTTGACAGGGTCCCTGCAGCCTGGCTTCTTAGAGGTGGGGGCACTTGCAAGGGAGGGACTGTTAGCTTGCTTCAGGGGCCAGCGCTCTTCTTTGGGGCCCATCTTGAAGGTCTAAAACTCATTGTCTAATCTCCTCTTGTATATCCTAGTGTGTTCCTGCATTTCTCTCAGGCTAGTGGTGGCTGAGGCTCCTCTTACTCTTTTGTGGTGGTGCTGGGGATTGAACCCAGGGCCTTATGCACATGAGGCAGGCACTCTACCAACTGAGCTATACCCCCAGCCTGGCTGAGGCTCCTCTTGGACCACAAGTCTGATAGTCATCTAGTAATGGCAGAGGGAATTCTGGAAGGAACATTTTAGAGCGGTCACACCGGTCCTGACTTGCCCACCTTTGGAATGTATTTTTAACACAATGGAATAAAAATCTCTATGTTTTAGCCAATGCTAATTAGGGTTTTCTGTTACAGTCACTCCCGACCCTAAAGGCTATGCATGGCCTGTAGATTGTAGAGGCTAAGAGTACAGACTCCTTAGGTAACCAGACAGCTGGTCTCACACCTGCCACCTGCCAGCAAGGTGAGTCTGGGACACTCACTAACTTCTTTGTCTCTGTTTCCTCATCAGGAAAATAGAAATAAAAACAAACACCTACCTTGTAAGGTTGTGGCAAGGATTGGAAGACAAAGGAAAATATAGTGCATTTAGAAAACATTAAGCATAAGATTCTGGGAACGGTCCCTGGTAGACAGCAAGTGCTCCTTAAGTGCTCTTATTGTTTTTGTGCAGACAGAAGCACATTGTGTATGTGTGTGTGTGTGCACTCACACGCCAGCATGTGCAACACAATCTGCAGGATATTACTGTCCCCATTGGTGCTGTCTGATGAGAAGGTCAACCTCCTGACCCCAAAGGCTTTCTTCCTGCATGTGACTGCTGTCTCTCCCCATCTGACTTCTGAGACCTAGTCCAGAAATGGAGTTGGACTCTCTCTGAGGTGCAGAGCAGTTTCCTTCTCCTGCCAGTGGCCATGGGGTGGTGATGCTCTCTGAGAATGTCCTAGACTCTGTGCCCTGCAGCCCTCCCTTGTCTTTACTATGCTGAGGGTGGGGAGGTGTTTTAGTTCCCCCAGGGAGTGGGGTAAGTAGGGCTGTCAGATTTACCAAATAAAAATACAGGCTATCCAGTTAAATTTGAGTTTCTTGTCAACAACAGATAATGTTTTAGTAGACCCGTGTCCCAAATATTGCATTTTATCTGCCAACTCTAGGTGTGGAACCCTCTCCCCCATATCTGTTTGGGATCTCTGACATATCCTTCATCCCCTGCAGTTTCCATCTGATGGGTGGGTTAGGGGGTAGGTCTGTTTTTAGGGGACTCCCCGTGGCTGTCTCTCATGTGGCCCCTTAGCTTTCTAGTGCCTCTTCTCATCTCTGCTTTGTGAACCTTTTTCACCACTGGAGTGGAGAGAATTGGTACTAACCTATATCTTGGGTCTTCAAAGTTTCTAGATTTCATGTCCTGACTCCTTTGGATACTTAAACTCAAGCAGGACTTTAAAATTAAAAAAAAAAAATTGCCAGATGTATTGGTGCACACCTGTAATTCCAGTGGTTGAGGAGGCTAAGGAAGGAGGATTGCAAGTTCAAAATAAGCCTTAGCAACTCAGTGGGGGCCCTAAGCAACTTGGAGAAACCCTTTCTCAAAATAAAAAATGAAAAAGGGCTGGGGAGGTGGCTCAGTGGTTAAGTACCCCTGGGTTCAATCCCTAGTACCAAAAAAAATTTTTTTTTAAATTGACAGATAATAATTGTACATCTTTATAGGGTGCAGTGGGATGTTTCAGTCCAATTATATATATTTGTACTACTCGAGATAGTTAGGGTATCTGTCATCTTGAACATTTATCTTTTCTTTTTGATGAGAACATTCAAAATCTTCTTCTCTTCTAGCAATTTCATAGTGTACAATATAATATGCAAAGTTGACTTTTGAAATTTAAAGTTGAGCCAAAATTTTGACTCCCTCCTTCTCCCATTCCTTAGGTCTCATCTGCCGGGGCAGAAGAAGAATCAGGATGCATAAGCAAATGCAGCAAATGTTTCCACGTGTTCCCCAACGACACACAGAGGGGCTCCTTTAAATCTCCAGCAGTCTGGCCTTATTCCTGTCCAGACCCTTTGTTTCCATGGCCACTGGGATGCTCCTTGTTGCATTTGTCAGACTATTAAAGGACAGGTTACCTGGGCTGTTCACATCTCCCTCTCCCATGATCTGCCAGAAAATTTAGCACTCAGCAGTTTATGTGGCTTCCCAGAGGGGGACTGTCGTTGTGCCTGTGTTGTAAATCTGTGCCAAATACGTGGCATCTGAGAGAATCCCAGCCCATCCATCTGCTATGTGATCAGGACTGAGCTGAGCAGAGACAGGAGACTATGGGGACTTTGGAAACTTAGTGCTTTGAAGTGGCCAAGCACACCTTCCGGCAGATGTAACTGCAGTGTCCCCACATCTTCCTGCCTGAGCAGCTGCTGAATGAGCTTGGAACTCATAGCCTGGCCTCTGCAGGTGTGTCCAGGGGACTGAAGAGACCTGGCATGATGTTACCTACATAGCACGGTGAACCTGTGAGACCAAGGGAAATGGGCACTTAATTCTGGCCATGTTGGTTTTCTTTTCAGCCATCAGGCTAAAAATGTACCCATTTGTGTTAGTCACTGAAGAAAGTGAATGTGTGACGATGAGAAGCGTCCTACACTTGGCAGACTAGCTATGAATTCACACTTCCTGATTCAAAGCCGCTGACATTTTTGGAAGATCCAAATTTAATCAAGGCATTCTCAAAAGATCCAAACTGAATCAGAGAGACGTGAGGCCCTATTAGCAGCATGAATCTTGACTAGTTGGGACTGCGTTTGCTAGGGAGGATACTTTCCACTAGAAGGGATAGGAAATTTGATTTCACGGGGCTTGGGAGAGGGGCCTGTTTTAAGTCACATTAAACTTGGAAAGAACATATTTGTGCCTGAGATGCCCTGTATACCCCAATGTGGAGCTTGGAATGTCTTGGAAACATAGTGGGTTTTTGAAACATGTTATTTCAGCCTTGAGAATTGTAGGTTCCAAAAAAATCTTATTTATTTTTCTACCTATTGTAAATATCAAATATTTTTTCTGCTCCAGAAACATAATCTTATGTAAATGCTAAATATGCAAAACATGAAAATGGTCTGCCTTGCCCCGCCTGTTCCTCTCTGATGTCTACCAAGTCTGTCTGCTTATTATTTCTTGTCCCACTGGAGTATAAGCTCCATGAGGGCAGGGCTTGTCCTGACGCTCACCACTGCAACCCAGCACTTTGACACTGTCAAATATAGAGTGACGAGAAGACCTCTGAGGCTAAGCAAAGCACATCATTCACCACTATTAACATTTCTGTTGGCATCCACTTGGGTATCTATCTTGTGCTCTAATACATTTATTAAGTAATTCCTACTTGGGATCTTATTCAGTCCTTATGTCACAGAGCTGATGCTTTCTGGGTAATTGTATGTGGTGCTGAGGCTCGAACCTGGGCCGCATGCATGCCAGGCGAGCGCGCTACCGCTTGAGCCACATCCCCAGCGCTTTCTGGGTAATTGAGGCAACACAGATAACCCCTCCCCTTCAAGCCCTAATTCTTGTGATCAAGTCAGGAAGATTCCAGACATGTCACTCAGAGTAACAGGCATGAGTTTGTTTGGGAAACGGGACACTGTCAATGAGAGAGTGGGTCCTCTCATGTCTCATCTGCTCTCCAATTGATTGGGGATTCTAGAGAAGTTTCTGGAGAGTCCTGCCCAGGTTCACCTTTCGACTTTTGACTGACATCAGGATGACATCAAGCTTTCAAGTCCCCTCTGTCATGACAATTCTAGGTTACCTTGGCCCATGCTGACCAGTTCTAGTTGGACTCTTAACCATAAATTCTTACAGATTTTATGGTTAGGAGGAATTATCCTTATCTTCCTGAGTTCCAGAGTCTGTGGGTCTTCTGGGTTCCTCTTATTGACATTATTTTGGGCCTGCATCTCTCCTGCAGATAACCTGTAGTTTGCTGAGGAATGGGACATATCCTGTTCACTTAGGCCAGGCAGTGTTACAGGCAAACTTCTTCTTGGAAAAGAAAGCATGTGGGTTTCAGCACAGAGGGCCATTTTATAGAATCATTCCTTAACCTCTTGTTCTATTCCCACCACACACATCTGTCTTTCCAATATCACTTACAACAAGCATATGCAGTAGGCACGTATATCCCCATTGTATAGAGGAAGACACTGAGGCTTTGAGAGGTTAAACAACTGCCCAAAGCCTCATGTTTGGTAGGTAGTGGAGTGAGTGTTCAACCTTGGCTCAAACCCTGTGATGTACCTCTCTCCCTCTCTCAATTATGGCTTAACTGATGTATAATTAATATGCCAAATAATTTACTTATTTAAAATGTACAGTTTAGTAGTTTTTAATATAGTCGCACAGTTTTACATCCATCACCACAATTATTTTTAGACCATTTTCTCCATCCCCAAAAGAAACTCACCCATTAGTAATTCCTGCCTATTTCTGTCCCAAGGCCGCAGGGTATACAGGTTTAGGATTGACTAGTCCAAATAATTTCAGCAGGCTCTGAGGTACAGGGGCTGTCCCTAGTTGCCTGGTGATCAGAGAGGGTGGACAATGGCCCAGAGTTTGAGAACTTGATAAAGATGTTAGTGGGGTAATGGGCTTTGGATTGGTTGGTTTGCATATGAACGCCATGCTCAAAGCCAAGTTGATTTTCTTTTAAACCACCTCTAGGAGTTGGCTAGCCCTGAGAGAGTGGTCCCTCGAGGGTGAGCAAGGCTGCAAGATGTCAAAACACCAAAAGGAAGGACTAGAAGGACTTGATGACCACATCACTGGAAGGTGAGATTTCTCTCCCTGCTGAGGCCTGTGATTACCAGCAGCCTTCCCTAGGGAAGGAGGGGTGGCTTCTGCTCTCCTGCCCCCTCCCACCTTTTTTCATTCAAGCTACTGCTTGGGACTCCACTAAGCCTAAGTAGATGGAGGCAGGATACAAGTGTTGACTGGCAGTGGCACCATCAGTATGCCATGGTCCTGGGTTTGCCCAGAGGCCTGCTATTTATGGCCCTCACCCACATCAGGTCCACAGGACGGACACACACACACACACACACACACACACACACACAGAGAGTCTTGATTTCCTAAGTGAGAGTGAGACTAGGCCATGGTGCTGCATAACTCATAGAGCCTCAAGATGATCTCTGTCTAGCCCAGGTCAATGCAGGTAGCCCACCTAATCCTTTGAGGGGCCAGTTCAGCCTCCTCCAAGAAATCCCTCCTTAAATCCTCTCTCTTTCCGTACTGATCTGGTGGAAAGATCCAGTTGAGGGTGACCACTTTCTTGATAGGTCTGCCTGTGGGGCGCTGTGCCTCAAACTCCCATGCTACTTAACAGGGATGGGGAAGTATCCTCAGGACTGAGGCCGGAGAGGCTCCATTTTAACATCCTACTACACAGGCACCAAGACCATGCACCTGCTTGGGGTTTCTTCTGTTCCTACTGCCTGATATTGGGCTTCAGGATGCAGAGAATTGAGTTCTGCTCTTTATAGTCGAATAGAATCACAAGGTAGCAAGATCCTGTTCTCCATAGACTTATGGAAAGATGTTACTAGAAGTCCTGTTGACAACTTTGCCCACCCAGAGAGCTGCCCTGGGGAGGCACAAATGCCCTCCTGGTGTCCACCTAGCTTGGAAGGTTGTATTTAAATCCCCAAAAGCAGGTCTTATTGGGACTTTCTAACATACCTAGAGGTTGCAGGGAGGAAAAGTGAGTGGGGTTTAAAATAGAGCTTTCATGGAGCCACAGTCCTGAGAAGACATATTTCCTAATTGTCAGTTCTCCACTTTTTCCAAGATTTTATACTTTTGTGTACACACACACACACACACACACACAAAGGCATTTAATGTTTCTGAAACCCAGAACCCTTAAAGTGTGTCTCAAATTGTGATCACAGAAGCAATAGGCTCCCTCTGGAGCTGAGCTTAGGGCACTTCATGATAAATTTATTAAAGCCACAGGAGCCAAATCTTTATAAATAATTCTGGCACCTTCATTACTCATGATTTGCCATCAGCCCACTGGGGGCAATTAGTTTCCATGGAAAGGAGAGGCTTTTCCCATTCACACACTTGTGCTCATAGCACTTTGATTTTTGTGGACATTTTATTTCCTCAAACTCCAGATTCATTTTGCAACGTTGGAGATTTGACTTTTTTTTTTTTTTTAATAATGAAAACAGGGGCTGGGGATGTGGCTCAAGCGGTAGCGCGCTCGCCTGGCATGCGTGCGGCCCGGGTTCGATCCTCAGCACCACATACAGACAAAGATGTTGTGTCCGCCAAATACTAAAAAAAAATAAATATTAAAAAAAAAATTCTTTAAAAAAAAATAATGAAAACACTATAAAACAGTTGTGCTGCATTTGAATCTAAGGATTTATGTATCCAATTGGGGTCCTCTTCTAACAGGTTGAACCCCCACGGCTCACTGGGCACTGTGTTAGGAACGGGGTGCCGAGACCTTGCAGGCACGTGGGAGCTGGAGACAGTCATAGAGGTAAAGATTAAGGAGCAGAACTCACTGAAAGCATGCTGCCACCCAGGCCCTGACAAGCAGATAAGATAGGGAGAAGGTTTTAGTCAGCTTTTGCATCACTGTGACCAATATACCCAACAAGAACAGCTTAGAGGAGGGAAAGTTAATTTGAGTCCATAGACAGCCAACTTCATGGTTCCGGGCCCAAGAGGAGGCAGCACATTATGGCGGAAGGGGCCAGTGGAGAAAAGCTGCTCAGCTCACGATTGGGGTCTGGAAGCAGAGAGAAGCCTCAAAGATTAAAGGCTTCCAAGGCACGTCCCCCAGTGATCCACCTCCTCCAGCCACATCCCACTTGCCTACAGTTACCACCCAGTCAGGCCATTCAAACTAGGATGGATCAGAGCTTATAGCTCTTCTCATCTAATCATCTCACCTCTGAATAGTCTTGCACTAACCGGAGCTTTTGGGGGACATCTCCATCCAAACCATATCGGGAGGATAGCAAGAAGGACTGTTGGGTTTTGAAGGAAGACTCCTCGAGGTGTAGGGAACAGCATGTGTGAAATCTTAGGGGTCTGAACCATGCAGAGGTCTGAGAGCAGAAAGGACATTTCCCCCTCCTGCTGGATCCTGGGGAGACAGCTAGACCTTGGAGGGACAGTACAGTGTTTCTAGGCAGAAAGGGCTTTTGATGACTGGTGCTTCTGAGAGGAGAAATATGATCCTCAGTAAGTCCACCATTTAGAAGATACAAAAAGCACTTTTTGTTTTTGCAAATAATAGGATCACATTAATAAAATTAAAGTGGAATGAAAATAAAGGAGACTGGTTTGAGGAAAATAGTCCAAAGAATAATTTCTCAAGTTAGATTTGGAAACTGTAATACATATGCAAGATATTACATATATTTTTATTTTAGACATACATAAACATATTTAATGTATACATATGGGGTGTGTATATGTATGTGTTGGTATGATATATATATATATGCATATATTTATTTTTAAAATTGAGGTCTATTATATATGGTAAGATTTTAAAATTTTAAGCTTTATGAATTCTCACATATGCATATACCAAGAAACAGAAAACTTCCATCATTTAAGAATGTTCTCTCATGCCTCTTTCCAATCAATCCTTCTAGTCCAGTGGTCTTCTGTCCCTATAGATTACTGCTGCCTGTCCCTGAGCTTCCTATTAATGTCATTGTATAGTATGTGCTCTTGTGTGTGTGTGTGTGTGTATGTTGGTATATGTTTGCTCAAGTTTAAATATTTGAGAGTAAAATTATTTTATTGCAAACTTGATAGTTGATTCTTTTTCATCACTGAGTAGTATTCCTGGTACTAGTCTGTTTATCCATTCTGCTAATGGACATTTGTGTTGTTTCCAGTTTTTGGCAATTGTGAATAAATTAATTATGAACATTTTTGTACATCTTTTTTTTTTTTGGCTTGGAGGATACAAACTGATTTCTCTTATATTAGGCATGAAACCAGTTTATGCTTTCAATAAGAGTGAATTATATTTTTAAGGTGGATAATTTAGCATCAAGCTGCAATCCCTGGACACTCACATTTCTGGAAGACTTGGCAAAGGAGCCTAGGGCTGGAAGTTAGAATCCCTGGGTCTGAAGTTCAAGCCCTGCCACTCAGCCTTGTAGGTTGTGCTGATCACCTCATTCTCCAGTACTAAGTTCTTTGTAACATCAGTGTTTTGGATGTGGATGGCTAACGTCAGTAAAATACTGTGGGTGGCAGTATGATCATTAAATGTTGTCTCACGTTTCCTTTCACAATCTCCAATCCCACTCCCAGTTGAGCCAGGAAGGCCATATGTCCTTCTTGGCCTCTCAAAAGCCAAACCAGGACGTGAGAGGAACTCATGCCTGAGTAATTGGAAGCACTACCTGATGAATAAAAGATCGCAGTTCTCTTCTTCATCCTGCCTTGCCCCCCATCCAGGAAAGGTTCATTGAGTGAGGTATGAGTAAAGGTGGAGAAGAAGAGAGGAGGCAGTGATTTTTTTTTGCTGAGAAAGGGCAGCAGCTTAAAACAACCACCATTTTATTATATCTCACAATTTTGTGGGCTAAGAATTTAGGTAGGGCTCAGCCGGGTGATTCTTCTGCTCCATGTGGTATGAACTGGGGTTGCTCAGGAGTATTTAGCTGGTGAATGGCTGACCTGGATGGCCCCCGATGGCTTCACTCACATCACAGCATGACTGGAAGTCTGGGCTTAGCTGGAGCTGAGGACTGGTGCCCCTGTGCATGGCCTCACCATGAGGATGGACTTGGGGTGCCTGGTCTTTTCATATGATGGCTCAGGGAGACTGTTTTAAGGAGCAGGAAACTGCTAGATTGCTAGGTCTGGGTCCAGCAATAGATGCAAGTTAGCAGTGTTCCTTCTCCATTTTCTGTTGTTCAAAGCAGCCACAAAGCCCACCCATGTTCAAGAGAAGGGTACATAAATCTTACTTTATGGAGAGAAATGTCAAAGAATTTGTAACCACGATAATCTGCCACAAGGGACTCTGTCTCCCAAACCCCATGGAGGAGGAAGGACACAGGAGTCCCTAAATAGGTTTCTAGAGTATCAAAGCAGATTGGCACCACTTATGGTGTTGATCTGTTGGAAATAGCAAGACCCTGAAAAGAGATAGCTGTGCGGTGTGCATTACATAGAGTCCTCTGAATCCCAGCCTGGTGTGGGAGCAGAGGAATTACTGCCTTACATCCAGGCTCATGGAAGACACACATAAAAAGGTTGGCAGAAGGCATCAGGGGATACTTAGCAGGGAACAGTGTGGAAAGAGCTCTGAGGACCAGATGGGATGCTGGTCATCTCAGTGATATTAGTGTAGTTCAACAGTATGAAAAAACTACATCATCATTCTTCCCAGATCCCACCATTACACTCTAACCTTGATGCTTTGGGTTTATGCAAGCCCCTGACATTAAGCACAACCTGGGACAATGGAATGGGTCCTTTTGCAAGTTGGGTTCCTGAGCATCAGATTCCGAGATGGAGATTAGCTTGCAGGATATTCTTTTAGGATGTGCTCTTGGGACCAACTCCAGACCTGGGCAGAGAAACAACTTGAGGGGCAATGGAGTCCTAATGAAGACATCAGCCAACCCTACAGGCAGCTCTGGAGCTGAGATGGACCTGCAAAGCTGTTCTGACTTGGGGCAAGGGTGGTAAATGCTCCTGTACTGATCAGATCTTGGATGCAGCCCCAGGAAACAGGAACATAACCTTGGGTATGGAGGCTCCCTTCACCTAAGCCAATCCCCAAAGGATCAGACAGCTGAGGGCTTTCTGACAGCAGCACTCCAAGCAGCTGGGACAAAAATTTGTTTACTCCAAAAGGGAGATCTGGAAGGCACATCCTAGTACAGGACTTATTGGAAAAAATTATGAGGACTCATAAAATAATGAAGATAGTTACATTACCTCACTACCTAAATTCATGCACTGTGATTCATGCCTCCAACACATGCATTCTTTCCATTATTCAAGAACAAAGTCCATATGAGCCATTACTCTGGTACATGACTGAGAATCTTCAATGTGCCTTTTAGAAAGAGGGAAGGCCCCTTATCTTCCTCCGGACCTGGACATAAAACTGACCCACATAGCCATTTGCCAAATGCCTCATGGGAGGAATCGTTTCTCTTTTGTTTTCTCTGGTGAAAGGATAGAGAAACCCATAAAATAAGAAGTCCTTATTTCTTGATTTTCGTAGATTCATGAATCAAATACTATAGGAGCCAGGAGCCTTGAATAATAACTGCTTTTAGCAATAAATGAGCCTTTTTGCCAGGTTGTCATTGAGATTGTGAGATGATTACCATGTGCTAATAGTTACTTAGAGTTAACTAATATGCTGTGGCTGAGACACCTTTCCATCTTCAAAATAGGAATGACTGGTTGTGAGCAAAACCAAAAAATGAACTGGGCATGAGGTAGAACAAAATGAGCCCAGCTAGCAACATATTGTGGTCATGAAAATCCCAGGATCCCTCAGGCAGGAACTCTGGGGAACTCCATCCAACAAGGAAGAGCAAGGATTTCTTCTTGAGGAATTGTCTTAGTTTGGGCTGCTATAACAAAGCACTTAGACCAGATGGCTTAGAAGCAGCAGAAATTTATTTCTCATGGTTCTAGAGATTGGAAGTATAGGATCAGCGTGCCAGGAGGGTAATTTTGGTGAGTACTTCTTTCAGGTTGCAGACTGACAACTTCTTACTATATCCTCACATGGTGAAAAGAGGGCTGGAGAGCTCTCTGGGTCTGTTTTGTGAAGGTACTAATTCCTTTCATGAGAGTGGAACCACCCAACAGCCCCATCTCCTAATACTATTATGTTGGGGGTTAGGATTTAATATATGAATTTCAGGGGGGCACAAATATTCAGCCTGTTTCAGGGGGCCATTGATCCTTCCATGCTGTTCAAATGAATGTTTTGTGATGATGAAGATGTTCTATATTGTTTTGTTCAATACGGTGGCCATTGAGCACTCGAAATGTGGCTGGTGTGATGGAGAAGCTAAATTTCAAACTATTTAATCTGGCTTGTCTGCCGTATCAGACAGCTAGGTCTAGAGTCTTACTTTCTAAGCATGATCTTAGGAGAAGCAGCATCCACATCACTTGGGCATTTGAGAAACAAAATATAGACTCCCAGGTTCCACTCTGGACCTGTGACTCAGAACCTGCATTTCAGCAGGATTTCCATTGTCTAAACTGAAGATGACTTTTTTTTTTTTTTTTTTTTTTTTGTACTGGGGACTGAACTCTGGGACACTCAACCACTGAGCCACATCCCCAGCCTTATTTTGTATCTTATTTAGAGAAAGGGTGTCACCAAGTTGCTCAGCACCTCGCCTTTGCTGAGGTTGGCTTTGAACTCTCAATCCTCCTGCCTTAGCCTCCCAAGACCTGGGATTACAGGCATGTGCCATAGTGCCCAGCTCTGAAGATGACTTTTGAAGACCAGCCCCCATTCCAAATCCTCACATCCTATTATCATATGGTTAAAGATGGAGATGGGTGAACAGAGGATTGGAAAGGCATGGCAGGATCCTAGGGTTCAGAATGAAAGGGCTGTTAGAACCAGGTGGAGTTTCCTGGCAGGTCGTTGTGGGTGGAGGCAGGTCCTGTGAAGGGGCAGGCAGTGGGGGGACAGTCTCCCCTGGAGAGTTTGCTGCCAGCACTCAGGATAACAGCTGGGAACCCACTTAGGGATCCCGATTGCTCTGCAGGACAGCAGGTTCAGGTCCGAACATTCCTGGCGGTCCCCTGGCAGGCCTTTTAGATGGGTGGTGCCTGCCTGAAAGACCAGCCTTCTCTCTTTACCCTTCCTTTTGTCAAATTCAGAATCCTCTGAACTGACTGAAAAATATCTTTTGTGCTTTTCTTTTGGGTCAAACCCATTTTACCTTATGTTTTTGTGTCTCAGATGGTTTCTGTTCTTTTCTCATCTCTCCCCACCCCACCTCATTTCTGCTTTAGTGTGAGCTGTCAAGGCTGTTCCTGCAACCCATTCTTACTTGTTTTAATTGCTACATCATGTTTTTGAGAAAGCCTAGAATTCCTGTGATTTCTGTCCTCCCCTCCCTCCCTTCCCTCACCAGGCTTATGTCTGTCTTTTTTAAATACACTCTTTGCTTTTCTCGCTGTTGTTCTTTCCCTGGGGGCTTTGTGGTTGTTTCTCTCTCCACATGGCCGTCAGTTTTGCTTTCCCTGTGTTCCTGCTATTTATGTGAAAGAGCTATGAAATCTGAGCAGTAACACTCGCCGGCGATGGAAGACGTGCTCACCCTTACTGCACTCTCCTGTTCTTTTTGAGTTTGCTTTAAGAGAAGCTCACGAGCAGGAATCCTTCCCTGATGATCTCTCTGTTAGCAAAACAGCAAGACTTTTTGCTGCTCAAGCTGGGAGGTAGGAACAGGGGAAATGGATGGCATCAGAAGTACACAGAGAAGGGCCACTCAACGTGGGCTGTGAAGGAGACATTAAACACTTTTCCATCTGTTCAGTACGTAGCCATTCACTGATTGAACACTGCGAAACTTGAGTTCCTGGTGGAAGCCACACAGAGAACTGAACCACCTAAGCCTGGGCCTCAGAAGCTCACAAATAATTATAGCAACTGGAGGTTACCAAACATAAATGGGGGCCTCATGGAACAAAGTTCATTGCTAATGTCTTCATGGCAAGAGTGGAGGAGTGAAACTTGTCCCTGTCCCCAAATCTGAAAATGGGGAAGAAGCCATGTGGCTAGAGCACTCACCATTTTGGAGTTGACCTTTGTGGTTTACCAGATGTTTCTTTAGGAAAGAGTGGTAGAAGGGAACAGGACAGGGAGGAGTCAGGAAGGGAGTAAAGGAAACAGGTGATAAGGAGTGTATGGAGGAAAGAGGCAAGTCACTCAACAAGGCTCACGTGGGACACCAAAGGCCTTGGGGGACTCTATATGGAAACCCAGGAGGTGGAGGCAGTGAGGCCTCCATCCTGGTGGTGAGAGTGGACAACCTCTGGAGGACCAAGTTGGCTTTGAAACAACTCTGAGTCTTTCCAGTTAGAACTGTTCTAACCTTGGGAGCCCAGGGGTGTTTCAGGGAAAAAATGGGTTCAATTCCTGGTACCACAAAAAAAAAAAAAAAGAATACCATTATTGCATCTAAAATTTAAAAATTCCTTATTGTATATAGTCAGTATTTGGATTCAGATCACCTCAAATTTATTTTACAGTCGGTTCATTTCAGTTAAGATCCACATAAGGTCCATGTATTAAATTTGATTGTTATATATGTTTTAACCAGTAGATTACCTTTTGATCTTTTATTTGTTTTTTAAATGTTTGTGTTGAAGAAAAACTATGTTGTTCATCTGTAGAGTTCTTGTGGTCCTGATGTTGTGGAGCGTAAATACGATGATATATAACAGTTCCTTTACCCCTTGGAGTTTTTGAAAATTGGTGGTTTGATAGTGGTTTGACCAGATTCTGGTTCAGTGTTATCAGGGGGTGCTGTGTCCTTCTATTAGCAGGCACACACTTTCTGGAATGAGAGCAGCTGCTTGATGCTCAATGCCCAAATCCACTAGTTCATCAGGGGTTGCAGACTGGTGATGTTCTGATCCTATCATTCTTCATTTGTCAGCTCAAACTTTCCCCCAACTTTTCAGTTACCCTAATTAAGATACATACAGAGGAAGCATGACACATTTTTCCTTCTATAAGTTTCACAACAATAAGTACATCCCTTATACTTTTGGAATTGTATTTATGGGTGGCAAAGAGCTGAGCCTGAACTCTACATCGGAGGGTCTTACTCCCCTGCTTCACTCCAGTCTTTGCTCTCAAATTCTAATAGTTTAGCAGGAGAGGTATGAATGCACCCCCTGACTTTTTTTTTTTTTTCTATCAGGGATAGAACCCAGGAGCTCTCTCCAACTAAGACACAGCCCTTTTTAGAATTTTTTATTTTGAGATAGGGTCTCGCTAAGTTACTTAGCTAAATTGCTGAGACTGACCTTGAACTTGCGATCCTCCTAACTCAGCCTCCTGAGTTGCTGGGATTACACTCATGCCCCACTGCACCTGGCAAATACACCCATTTTTATGAAGGAGGAAGTGAATACACAGAGGCAGCATGATTTAATATGTGGAAGAACCCGGATTTTATCCAAATCTGACTGCAGAGACCAAACTATTGCCTATAGGGAATTCACCTAATCCTGGAATCTAGCAGGCAGAAGATTTTTCTTGCTCTGGCATGTCAGAAATCAATAATCTGTAGCCTGAAAAAATGACTATATATATCCTTGAGGCTGAAGAATTCTCTTAATCAAAATTGCATTTTAATCACAATGATAGCATTTAATTGTTTGGTTTCAGAATACTTGTGCTGTTAAGTAGTTTCCCCCAAATTTTGACCTCAGGCCAGGCTGTTTTGATCAGATTCACATGCTTCACTTATTGCACTATGATATGATATCAAGATTTACAACTTTGTGTACATGATAAACATCACTAATAGAAATGAGTGAAGGATCTTTGTTTCAAAAGGGGTTTATTTATAAAGCGTCTGGAGTTAAAGCAGAGGCTTAGCTGTAGGAATGAAGAGATTAACTGAAACTGAAAAGATGATGAAGAACATTCATATAGTGACATTATTTGTTTACTTGGCAGCTGCTGGAAAGACCATCAAAACATCCAATGTATTAATGAAGATTTATTCACTGAAGTGCTTTTTACTGCAAGGGACCCAAGCTGCTTAGAGCATGGGCTCATAATATTTATTTGCTAAATTGTCCAGGGGCAGATTTGACGGTACTCCAGGGCAAACATGCTGTGTTCAGGACCTGGATTCTCTCTCCATTTCTGAGCTCTACTTTGTGTTGAATACGTTCTCACAGGCTCTCCTCTGGGGTCCCAAGGTGGCAGTTGCTAGCTCCTAACTCCTGTGGCTTGACTAGGAATCAGTGAGAGTCTTCATTTAATTTTCACAGAGTCATATTGGTTCCAAGTGGGTCATGCGCCTATTCTTGAGTTAACCACTTTAGCCAGGGAAATAAGATCCACCAACTGGCTCAGCTCTAAGGCACCTGCTCCAACCTTGAGCACAGGGGCTGAAAGTTGGTAGATGCTAAAAGAAACAGGGATGGTGACCAGGCACTGAGGTGTATGTCTATAATCCCAGTGACTCCAGAAGGCTGAGGCAGGAGGATTGCAAGTTTGGGACCAGTCTGGTCAACTTAGCAAGATCTTGTCTGAAAAAAAAGAAACGGTTGGCGATGTAGCTCAGCGGTAGAGCACCCTTGGGCTCAAATCTCAGTACTATGAGATATGGATTTTGTCAGGAGAATCCCATTTTAGTCTTACCTAGGAAACTCTGGGATGGGTTCAAGGAAGGGGTTCATTCAGGGCTCTACAGATTCTCTGAAGTTGTAAGTACAGATTGTGTTTTTATCCACTTCCTAAGGAGATGATCCATAACTTTGATTAGATTGTCAGAGGGGTCCATGACCCAAAAGAATTGGCTATTCCGAGTTAATGGTGGACAGATAACCGGACTGAATTGCTTTTCTAAAACTTGAGACTTCATATATGTCCTGTTTTCTTGAAAGCTTTCCATATTGGATGTAGAATTTGCTCTTTAACTGCCTTTTGCCAATGGTGGTGGGCCCACTGGGATTACTAGAGAGAGTAAATGCTGCTAAGAATTTAGTTGATGTCATTTCTCCAGATTCTAGAAAGCTTCCAAGAAAGCTCCGTGGCTGGGGCTGCAACGTGCTGGCGTTGCCAACTCCTGAGATGAAGTGATGCCTAAGGATCATAACAGGGCTTGTCATTGAATCTCCAGATTGGTTGAGTCAGAAGCTCTGGAGGTGGGACCCAGCAATCTGTGTTTTGAGGAGACTTTCTGAGCATCTTTCCAGTGGAGAAATAGCACTCTAAGGATTGTTTAGCCTTTCACTTTGTCCACAGAGGGCCAGCTCCTGTCCTGGCTGCTCAGCTCACCTTGGAGCCTACCTCAGCAGCATCTGTTTGCCCAGGCTCAAAGACCTGCTCATTCTGGGTAAGAAAGGCCCTCTGGGAATTGTTTCCTTATAATAATTCCAAGGCTGATATTTTTCTGTGAATCCCAGGCCAGGGTCCAGTGTGTGCATTGTTGATACCAGATGATGTTAGTTTTCTGGCTGATACAGTGGCGGGTGAGCAAACATAGCGCAGCCGGCAGAATCCCTGACTTCCTGAACATCCACAATCACAGATTCATTGAAGTTGAAACACACAGAGACCTACTGCCCTTGCCCTTTGTGTTTGCCAGGAGATGAGGTTACCCGTAAGCAATCCTGGTAAATAGCCGCCCCTCATTTCCCCTTCAGCCTGCACTTTGGATTTTAATTAGGTTCAAATCCTGCTTGGCATTTTGCTTATTTTCCTCATCTATATGACTCAAAGGCTCGTCCGGGGATGCTTAGACTTTGGTGCACACGGATCTGATTCAGCACATCTGGGATGGGGCCTGAGATTCTGCATGTTAACAAGATCCCGGTTGACAGTGATGCTCCTACAAGGTCAACATGCCTAATAGCAAAGGGCTAGGTCAGTGACTTTCCAAACTGGCAGCACATTGGAGTCACCTGGGAAGTTAGTTATAGGAGTACTGATGGTTGTGTCCCACTCTAACATATTCAGGTTTAGCTGGTTTGGGTGTGACTTCTCAGGTGATTTTGATGTGCAGTCAGGGTAGAGAACCTCTGACCCTCGCAGCCTTCAGCCTCTGCCCACTAGCTTTTCCCCACTTGCCAGCCTGGCCTGCCCATGCCACCTCTGTGCTACATTCCTGTATATTTCTCTCCTCTTTTGCGTTCATGGACAGCTTATTATGGACCAGGAACTTGCCACACAAATGGATGAGATTAGCACTACTTCCACCCATTTTGCACATAGAGTCACTGAGGTTTAGAGACTGATTTTTTTTTTGTCCTAGGTCACGCAGCTGTGAAGAAGCAGCACTAGGACCTATCCTAGAACACAAAAGTAGCAGGGTGTGGGTTTTTAAACCTTTTAAGGATGACTTCAGGAGTCAGAGTTAGGATCCATTACTTTCCTGTGTGAGCTTACCTAGGTCCTGCAAGTATTGTCTTCCTGTAAAATGAGGGTGGTAAAAGTACCCACTTCTCAGGACTATCAGGAGCATAAAAGGAGACCCACATGGAACATGCTTCTGGAGTCTGGACAACAGGAAAGGTCATCACCAGCTCAATGCCACATAGTATCTCCATGGCACTCCATGGGTCCCTCGTCTGTGACACTGGGCACAAAGCCTAGACTGTAACTCATCTTTTCTATGCACATATTAACTCTTCAAATTAAAGGTAAAAGTATGAAATGGGTGTAAATGTGACTTTGTGTGTGTGTGTGTGTGTGTGTGTACCAGGGAATGAACCCAGGGGCACTTACCCACTGAGACACATCCCCAGCCTCTTTTTATATTTTATTTAGAAACAAGGTCTTGCTTAGGGCCTCACTAAGTTGCTGAGGCTGGCTTTGAACTTGCAGTCCTTCATGCTTCAGCCCCCAGAGCCACTGAGATTGCAGGTATGCACCACGGTGCCTAGCTACTTTTTGATTCACAGCCTCAGATGTGTTTTCTTCACTCCATGGGGACTCACAGTGGGAGGCGGAGGATCACCCGAGTTGGCCAACGGATGGAATTTACACTGTAGTCGATGGAGAATAATTGTGTAGGAACAGAACTTTTAGATACATGCAAGAAATTACTCCAGTGAAGTCATTCACTCATTGCTTTCCGTTGACTTAGACCCCAAGAGTGACTCAAGGCAACTCAGCTGAATCTCTCAAGCCACAGGCTAGGCTTGTCCCCAACTTATGTCCCCCACGGGAGGAGTGTGGGGGCTGTACCTTGGGTAGATCTCATGTGTTCATGTGACTCCTTTCTATGGGCTCCAAAACCAAGACATTTCTGTCCAACACCCTGACAAAACCCTGAGTCCCAGATAAATAGGGACAATGGATCACCCTGCTACAGCCACATAGGCCCGGGGTGACATCCTTTCCTTTCTCGTGCCTGATGCCTCAGGGTCTTCCAGCCTTTCATCTTGGAGAGTCCTTTGTGGTGGGGTGGTCCTGCTGGTTTTTCTCATCCCCTTTGTGATGTGGGGTCACCAGCTGCCCAGGACTAGGAATGGCATTCCTGCCTGCCACCATGCTGGGACATACGGATTGGATCGTGACGGGTCCCCTGCCTGCTCCCTGCACAATATTTCTCTCTGCACAGCCTGATCTCTTTCTCCATCCTTGCAATGCACTGTGGGTAGCCGAGGGAGGTAACAAGAAGAGTATTCACAACAGACGGGCACCTCCACTTCCCTCCGCCTTTACCTGGCCTTTGTCAGGGCTGTGAACACACTTTCCCTCAGACAATGAATACATTGAGTGGGGCTGCTTTCTTTCTGATGCCAGTTGAATATTTTTAAACCAAGCAAGCAGCGCCACAGCCAAGAATGCCTGGATTTGAAAATGAGTGTGTGGCAGATTTACACAGAAAACCCTTGCCTACGTTAGGAACAATATGTGACCACAGGCGCTCACGACCACAGAGCTTTATCTTCCTTGCAAAGGAAGTTTTGAGGTGGGGGCTGCTGATATGGATTCAGGGGTCAGCAACGTCAGGCTCTGAACTGGTGCCAGTGTCATCCTCAGGGCCCCTCGGGGTCAAGAAATGACAGTAGCCACTCCAAACATCAGACCTTGCACAGATGAGAAGGAAGGAGAAAGGTGGCCTAAAACAGTCCCCTCTTCCTTGTCTCTCCTTGACAAGGGAGGAAATGATTGCCAGAGCCCCCTCTCACAGCACACATCCCTTTCCATTTTCCTGGTCAGAACTGGGCTGGATACCACCCAAAGGGTCTCTGTCCTATGCATAAGCAGTATTGGGACTCTTTTAGGTAAGAGTGGCTTTGACTGACTGACCAAAAATGAAGCCCTGAATTTTGGTCCTGGCCTTGTTATTGTCTTGTGCAGATGTATGAATATCATGATGGATGCCTTATCTTGAGCCTTGATATGGCCCCTAGGGCCACTTAGAAAGGACAAAACGGAAGGTGAGTCAGGAGTAAAGTTTTCTGCATGATATTGCTTTTATTAATAGCTTCACAGCAAGAGACAACTTTGAAAGCAGGTAAACTAGAATGTTTTTAAGGTGGACTTGTATCTCAGAGGTTTCTGAATGTCTTCCAGAGGCCCATGTGGGATTGGCTAGCCACCATTCTTTCTTGATGCCAGGCATTTTTTTGCAGACACCATAGAGACAGAGATGCAGATATTGACACAGATACAAGTGTAATTATAGAGTGTGGTATCTGAGGATCTCTGCAGAGCAGATGGAGATCCATCTGTTAGGGAAGGTGCCTGAGTCGTCCAGTGAGGGCCAAGGGCTGGGGCAAACCGAGGATCCTTAGCCTCAGGAGAACAGTGAGACTCAAAGGTTCTGGGCTGCTTCTCATCTCCAAGTTCAGAAGTCCGGCCACAGTTCAGGACTTCTGGCTTCTGAAAGGGACTTGGGACTTGGACTAGCTAAATCTATCTCACTGTTGAATTATAGCTGACAAATAATTTTAAAACAGAACAGAATTCCAAAGCTATGGCAGAATCACTGGCAGAGTGCCTTTTTGCCTTCATCCCTGCATTCTGGAGCTAAAGGCAGCCTTCATGCATATTCAGATGCTCTCCCCCTGTGAGGGGTGGGATCCCCTGAATTTTACTGGAGGACTCAGGACCAAAGAGGCTAAATCATTAGCCTCATGGTGTGTTCCCTTGGGTGCCCAAGCCTGGGGAACGGAAGATGAACAGCCAGGGGTTTGGTGACTGACAGTAGTCTGTCCTCTGGTATTTCCCAGGAAAGCTTAGAGGTAGGAGATCAGCATGGACATCACTGAGCAGCATCTGTTGAAGGCTTATTAAATGGGCTGCCTTTATAATATTGGATATAATTTCGGATATAACCCTGAGAGCTTTGAGATCAGACTTTTCCCCAGATATCTGTTCTGTTTTGTTCCCTTCCTAATCAAGTTGTATCATATGAATTGATGTGTTGGTCAGAAGCAAGACCCAAGGTCAACCCAAGTAAGGGATGGGGAACTAGACAACATGGCTTGATGGTGAAGGGGAAAGATACAGAGCACAACGGTGGCCTTTTTTTTTTTTTTTCTCAATCTCCCTCAGTGGATGAATAGGGTGTTTCTGTTTTGAAAAATCTTTCCAGAGACGGGAGTTGTGCAGATAAGATGCTTCCCGATTGGCCAGTTTCTGTGGAGACATATTGGTTCTCTGTCAATCAGCCTCCAGCTGACCCTTCTCTCGTACCCCACCTACATCTGGAGTTTTCCAAAAGATTCCCCTAAAGCCAGGGGCCCCAGTTCTCATCAGGAATGAGCCTGAACTCCAGATTCTTTCAGGCCCAAAGCAAGGAAAGACGGGGACTTTTGTTCCCAGTTCATCTGAGCATCCTCCTGGAAAGAAAAGGGAGTTAGCTAAGAACTTCACCCTGAGTAATTACAGTTGCCTAGGGTTGGACCCCACCAAAATGAATATGAACACCTGCGGCAGTTCCCTCTTGTTGGCCCCCGTTCTCTAGTGGCTCTGAGCTTTGTGCACATTGTCTTATTTTAGCCTCACTACAACCCATCTTATAGATGAAGAAATGGAGGCACAGAGAGGAGTAACTTCCCTAGGTCACACAGCTCATTGGTATAAACCCAGAATCACATCAGTATAGTCAAGTCCATGCTCAAGGGGGTCAGTTTTTTTTTGTCGTGGTTTGTTTGTTTGTTTTTTTGGTAAAGGGCTGGATCATAAGCACTTTAGATGTTGCAGACCTCTCAGTATCTGTCTCCTCAACTCTGCTATTATGACCCAATTCGGTGATATGTAATTGATTAGATGTGACTGCTCTCATACAAAACTGTTTGTAAAAATAGTCAGCTGCCTAGATTTGGCTTGTGGGCCGTAGTTTGCCAAGTCCAGCCCTGCACCATTCATTCCATGGCCTCTTTGCTTCAGCCTCTGTAACGATACATGCTTTGTGCTTCCAGTGTACACCAGTGACCCCCTTCCTCAGTCCAGTGCACACACCAAAGTCCTTCACAGGAATGGACATCTGCACTCACAGCACTGGGGTGTAGGGAAGGCAGAGGAGGTCTAGAAATCAGGCCAGCCCCGAAGGGAAGGATCTATGATCTCTTCCTCTGACTTGGGAGAAGAGACAGACAGACAATCTCACCATTTTTTAAAAAATCATTGCCATTCTCTATGGCTACTTTTAAAAAAAATTGTTACTTTTAGTTATACATGATAGTAGAATGTATTTTGATATATCATACATACGTGGAGTATAACTTCCCATTCTTGTGGTTGTATATGTTGTGGAGTTATACTGGTTATGTGTTCATATATGAACATAGAAAAGTTATGTTCAATTCATTCTACTATCTTTCCTATTCCCATCCCCTGTCCCTCCTCTTCATTCTCCTTTGTCTAATCCTAAGTACTTCTATACTTCCCTATTCCCTCATCCCCTTTATTGTGAGTTAGCATCCACACATCAGAGAGAACATTCAGCCTTTGGTTTTTTTGGAATTGGCTTATTTCACTTAGCACGGTCGTCTCCAGTTCCATCCATTTACCAGCAAATGCCATAATTTTATTTCTCTTTATGGCTGGGTAATGTTCCATTGTGTATATGAACCACAATTTCTTTATCCATTCATCTGTTGAAGGGCACCTAGGTTGGTTCCATAGTTTAACTATTGTGAGTTGTGCTGCTATCAACACGGACGTGGCTGTGTCACTATAGTATGCTGATTTTAAGTCCTTTGGGTACATACTAAGAAGTGGGATAACTGGGTCAAATGGTGGTTCCATTCCAAGTTTTCTGAGGATTCCATACTGCTTTCCAGAGTGGTTCCACCAATTTGCAGTCCCACCAACAATGTTTGAGTGTGTCTTTTCCCCCACATCTTCGCCAACATTTATTGTTACTAGTATTCTTGATAATTGCCATTCTGAATGGAGTGAGATAAAATCTCAGTGTAGTGTTTAATTTGCATTTCTCTAATTGCTAGAGATGTTGAACATTTTTAAAAAATTTATTTGTTCTAATTAGGTATATATGACAGCAGAATACATTCTGATTCATTGTACACAAATGGAGCACAGCTTTTCGTTTCTCTGGTTGTACATGATGTAGAATCACACCCTACATGCAGTCATACATGTACCTAGGGTAATGATGTCCATCTCATTCTATCATCTTTTCTGCCACCATCTCTCCCCTTTGCCCAATCAAAGTTTCTCCATTTTCCCCATGTCCCAAGGGGAATCATATTTCTTCTGTGGAGTGCCTATTAAGTCAAAAGAATCCCTCTTGACTAAAGTTTTTCTGGAAGGCATAATCATTCAGGATTATCTTTAAAAAGCTATTAAAAAGTACATAAAGTAGAAAAATGTTCTAGGTAGTGAATAGTACTGGTGAGTTTTTGCAAATTTAGTTGAAAGGTTAAAGGAAGTAGAGATGTACCATCAGTACACATCTGTAAATTATAGGAATATAAAACTTAAGGTAAGGGGACCAACCATCCCAGACAAATACGTGTTGGTCTCTAAAGTTTCAGTAATAATCAAAACCAAGTAGAGTTCTTTGAGATACTTGACAAAGGCAAATTATGAAAAAGTTTTTGCTGAAGGAGTAAATGTAGAATAAGTCTTTCTCTTAGGATCCTTCACTATATCATTTAAATCAATCAATAAATTGCCAATATTAATTAAGTCACCAAGATGCACTTTTGGCTTTCAAAAGGCCAATTTACCCCTAATCACCTCAACATATCTTGACTTCTGGAGCTTGGAGGATCTTAAAGATAACCCAGTCTGATCACCCATGTCACAAATGAAGTTACCCAGGTCCCAAAGAGCATGTCCTTGACTATGGGCCCACTGTGAGAAAGGCTTCTTCCCTGCTCCACCCAGAAGGAATCCTATAGGGGCCCAGGAGAATCCTGTAGTTGGTGAAGCCCTGGTTGCTCAACAGTGTCCATGCCCCAAGCCCTGGAACCTCTGAATAGTTATTGGCAAAAGGGACTTTGTGGTTGAGGTTAAGGTCCTTGAGATGTAGAGATTATCCTGGAATCTGGTGACCAATGGAATCAAATGAGTCCCTGTGAGTGGGCGAGAAGTCAGAAGAATAAACCGGTGCCATTTAGATGGAAGAGAGGTCCACTCTTGCTGACTCTGAAGACAGAAGAAAGGAAGCAAAGTTAGGAAGTGCAGATAGCTCCCAGTAGCTATGCATGGCCCTCAGGTGACAGCCAGCAAGGAAACAGGGATCTCAGCCCTACAGCTGCAAGGGCCTTTATTCTGCCATTCAATGCAATGAACAAGAGAATGGGGGCTTCCCTAGAGATGCCAGGAAGGAGCCCCACCCTGCCCACACCTTGATTTTTAGCATTGTGAGATCCATGTTAGGCTTCTGGGTGGCAGAACTGTAAGATAATTGACCTGTGTTGTTTCAGCCTGGTTGTTTGTTACAGCAGCAATTGAAAACCAGTACAATATGGTAGTGACAGACTTCTCTTTTTTTCAGAATATTCTGTTGTATTGAACTGATGTCATAGAAAAAAAATTCTAGAACAGTCAGTCATAAAGAAGGACCAATGGTTCAAATGCTCTTGGGTGTATTATTAAGAAAGTGCTATCTGAAAATTCCAGGGAACCCAGTGTAGGTAGAGCGAATTCCCTGCAATCAACATTAAAGTTGCTGCAGTGGCTACTCTTTCCCTCCTGCTCGGGGCACCGAGGGCCTTTGGAAACACTGGTGGACTGGTAAATGAGTATATAGTGGGCAGGAGCTGGGACAGGTAAGATGATTCCCATCTAGAGGAGACACTTGTCAGAAAATTCACTTTTTTTACTCATCCGATGATGATTTCGTTTGAAAGAGTCATTTGTGGATTCATTCATTCAACGAAAAGTCACTGAGCGCTAGGCCATAAGTTCTGGGTATAAAACAGAAAACAAAACAGACCTGGTTGTTGCACTCTGGTATGGAAGACAGGCAACAGGCAAGTGAACAAGGTCATTACTGATAACATCACAGAGAAAATTGAAACCTTCTTCTGTGATGGTGCAGGGGTCTAGAAATTCTCTTGGTAGTGGTGAACCATTTAAGTTGAGAGCAGGCGAAGAAAAAAATCAAGCCTTGTAGTGATTGGAGGAATCATGTTCTAGGCAGGAGGAACAGCTGGTGCAAAGTACCCGTGGTGGAAGGAGATTGGCCTGTTCAAGGACAGGAAGTGGAGTGAAGGCAAACAAAGGGGAGTAGTGTGGAGTCAGGCTGGAGAGCTGCTTGGGGGTTACATCAAGAAGGGGCTTGTCAGCCAGGTGGAAGAGTTTTTTGATCCTGTTTAAAATACAGGGGAATCCATTGGAATTAAGTAATATGATTGGATGTGTGTACCCTACTCTCCATCCCTGGTACTGGGGGTTTGAATCCCGGGACATTCTACCACTGATTTAATTTTATTTTGAGACAGGGTCTTGTTAAGTTTCTGAGGCTGGCCTTACCTTGCCATCCTCCTGCCTCAACCTCCTAAATAGCTGGGATTACATGTGCCACCATGCTGGGCTCTGGGTACATGTTTTTAAGAAGGCCTTTGAGCTGCTACCTGGAGACTGGGTTTAGGGGAAGAAGGAAGAACGTGGTGGAGGAGTATAGTTTGGAAACCTCCAGTTAGTCAGAGATGGTGGTGGTTCGGACCAGGATGGTGGCAGAAGGGATAGTGAAAAGTGGATAGGTTTTGGAAGAACACCACAAGACTCTCTTTTGGATTGACTGCTGAGGAAGAGGAAAGAGAGAGGAGTCAGCATGCCTTTTATGAGTTGAGATGGGGCCTGCCTTGTGGGAGACAGACAATATTGGCAGAAAATATTGTTTGCTCTGTTGGGAAATGCAAACAGCCTTTTCCCACATGCATCGAAATTCAGTTCACTAACAACATGGGGTGCAAACAGGGCTCAGAAAAAGCTAATGTCCACAGGATATCTAGTGCTCTGTGTATTTAACTCATTTGCTCTTCAACACAATTAGGAAAGCACTATTTTAAACTGTCATGCATGAGAAAGTTAAGAGACAGAGAGGTTGAGGAACTTGTCTGAGATCACTGCTGGGATCAGCTGACATCCCCACTGCTGAGAGGAAAAGCTGGGATTTGGCCCCAGGCAATCTGAGTGCCAAGTCTGGGCTCACAGATGCCAGACCCTCCTCCAGAGAGCAGCTGGTGTGGTGACCACGCCTGCACCCAGCTACGCAGCTTGAAGCAAATAGTTGCAAGCACAGCTTTTATTGCTTATGAATGTACTCATTTCTAACTTTTACCCATATTGGAGATTTCCCTGTTCTCAATAGGAAGCAATTTTAGCCCTCAGAGGACATTGTGTTTGTCACATTGAGGGAAGGGAGCTACTGGCATCTGGAAGCCAGGTGTGCTCCTAAAGAACTCCAACGCACAGGTCAATCCCAAGAACAAGGAATTTTCCAGTGCAAGTGCCAAGGCTGAGGACCCCTGTGTGGGTGAATGCAACCCAAAGGCATGCACTCGTGTTTTTGGATAGTGACAAACAGGACGTGCAACTGATTGTCCAATTGATATTGAAAAAGTGTTAGGCGCCGAGGGGGAGTTTCCAATTGCTTCTTTTTCTTTTTCATTTTGGATACCAGGGATTGAACTCAGGGGTGCTCCACCACTGAGCCACATTCCCAGCCTTATTTTGTATTTTATTTAGAGATAGGGTCTCACTGAGTTGCTTAGCGCCTCATTGTTGCTGAGGCTGGCTTTGAACTCGCTATCCTCCTGCCTCAGCCTCCTGAGCCGCTGGTATTATAGATGTGCCACTATGCTCAGCCTTCCAATTACATCTTGTGTGAGGAAAGGGACACAACACAAAACAGGTCAATCATCTGCTAGATGTCATAGAATGGACTGAAGAAAATAGGGGCTCAGAGGAGAAAGGGAACTTTCACAAAAGATCCATCAGCCTTCAAGGAGTAGGCATGTGGGGTGGGAACCAGAACAGGAGCAACATTTGGGTAGGGAAAGGCAGAGTAAGGTAGGGCCGTGTGGATAGGGAAGAACCAAGCATGAGGGCACCAGGTAAGACCTAGCAGATGCAGGGCCAATGGGGAGTGGTGCCGGGAGGTGCAAAGAGGGAGCATAGTGAGAATTCTGGGTTGTCTGAATTGGTTCCTCCTGATAGAGGGTGGGCAGGGAAAAGCCTGGTGGTAGAGGGTTTGGAAAACCAAGTGTGATAAGGAAGAGGGAACCAGCAACGTTCCCTAAGTGATGTGTTTTGAAAAAGTGTTAGGGGGCTGAGGGGGAGTTTCCAATTGCTTCTTTTTCTTTTTCATTTTGGATACCAGGGATCTTTTGTGAAAGTTCCCTTTCTCCTCTGAGCCCTTATTTTCTTCAGTCCATTCTATGACATCTAGCAGATGATTGACCTGTTTTGTGTTGTGTCCCTTTCCTCACACAAGATGTTGTGGTAGAAAACACCAGCAGCATGAGTTGACCCCAAGGCATGGAGACCAGAAGGCTGCCTGCAACTCAGTGTGCAGTGATAAGATGATAGGATTAGGTGGTGGCAACAGAAATGGAGAACGCTAAACTCAGAGTCAGTTCTCACCAGGCACTGTGGTGCACGTCTGTAATCCCAGCAGATTGGGAGACGGAGGCAGGAGGATCATGAGTTCAAAGCCAGCCTCAGCAAAAGTAAGGTGCTAAGCAACTCAGTGAGACTCTATCTCTATATAAAATATAAAATAGGGCTGGGGATGTGGCTCAGTGGTCAAATGCCCCTGAGTTCAATCCTCATACCCGTCTCCAGAAAGAGTCAATTCTCCAAGGCACCCCACAAATGACTTCATTCTGGAGATGAGGAAGCAAAGACCTAAGAAGTCAGTGAGTCATCTAGAGTTTCCCAGCTAATAAGGGATGGGTCTGGGCTGCATCTTGATGGGTCTCCTTCTGTAGACAGTCAGGAAAGAGCTCAGGAAAGAGCTCAGTGGAGTCTGGTTTGGAAAAAAAAAAATCTGGGGAAACGACTGTGCAGAGAGTAAGACCACAACTTGGGGACATATTTAGAGCTAAAAGGCATCCGCGAAACAAATTCAACATGGCAGAAGTGTTTGAGTGCCAATGGTGGAATCATGATATATGGTCTTCTTTTCTCTTTTTCTGTTTGCCAAACTGTGTTTGATGACTTTTACCATAAAGGGGAAGAAAGAAGCCACTGTATCTGATGTCGGAGTGAAGGGAGTGAGACACAGCCCAAGAAGAAGTCAGTGGGTTTGTTTGAGGGAACGAATCAGGGAGGAGGGGAGACTTCAAGGGTGCAGTTTCTTTAGAAAATAGGGGGTCAAATAAGGAGAAGAGGCAGAGCCTCAAGTGCCCCAGGCTTGTAGTGACACGAGGCAGAGAATCAGGATAGAAGAAGGGAAGGTCAGGAGAGTTTTTTTTGTTTTTTTTTTTTTTTTTAAACACACCGAATTGTACACTCCTTTCTCGGCCCAGTGCCCTTCTTCTCCTTGGAGGAACAGTGTCCTAGTGATCTTGGTAGGAAATTACCTGAGACTCCATCCACTTTCTTGGCTTCTGTTGTGCTGGGCTACCGGGAGCCAGGAGAAGATGAAGGCATCCGTGATGCTCTTCCTCCTTGGCTACCTCATGGTTCCAAGTGGTGCTCGCGTCTTGGGGCGTTGCACTGTGGCTGAGATGCTCTACAGAGGAGGCCTGGATTATTTTGAAGGTTACAAACTTGAAAACTGTGAGTAAGATCCCCGATCCCCCTCTGTCCTCCTTTCCCTCCATTCCCTGCCCAGGTATCCCCAGCTCCTCAGACCACACATTCTATTCCATCTTAGGGGTTTGCCTGGCTTATTATGAGAGCAAGTTCAACCCCTCGGCTGTGTATGAGAATGAGATTACAGGCCACACTGGCTTTGGCCTCTTTCAGATCCGTGAGGACCTGTGGTGTGACCATGGCAAGAATCTCTGTGGTGTGTCCTGTTCTGGTAGGTCACTTCTTTTCAGTCCATGCTGGCGCTCTGGGGGCTGCGGGGTCACACTTGGAGGTTGGCCTTCTTGATGACCAGAGTTCACATGCTGGGAGGAGGCAGAAGGAGGGTTCTGGGTTAGGCCATATCCACCACGGGGAGGCTGGGCATTGCCTTGCCAGGGTGGATGGTGAGAAAGGACCAGGTGAGTCAGGCAGCTAGCTGGGATGGAAAGATGGAGACCCACATCCTATGGGAAGAGAAACTGCTGCGTAGAGGAGTGCGGAGGTATTGGAGCCCAACCAAGACTGAAGGGGGGGAGCAGAGGGTTCCCTGTGGGCCTGATGTCACCCACACTTGACCATTATTCTGTTCTTAGGGGAGACGGATGCTGCCTAAAGCATAGGTTTAGTGGTCACTGTGTATCCAGGTAAGGACGTACATTGGAGACCTCCACACCAGGCCACGAAGCCAGATGACTGCACTATCAGGATAAAGTCCTGGAAGTGAGGACATTCTAGACAGAGAGGGAAGCAGTTTTCCCTGGGAATTTGTAACCACAGCCAATTAGGATTCATAAGCAAGCGAGTGACCACCTAGAGGGACAAGAGCCTGCGCCAAGCACTCCAGACAGTTCAAGAGGAGCCCTGTGCCTGGAGGCAGGGTGGGGACAGAAGGAGCGCAGGTTTTGAGGCCACTCAGAAGGTTGGCTCTGCCTCTTACAGTTGTGTGATTTGAGCCTCAGTTATCTGTGAAATGGAGATGATGGTAATAATACCCACCTCATGAAGCGTTATGTCAAGCGCTGAGCACCATTTCTGGCACATCTATGGCATGGGGCTTGGGAACACACCTTCCCTTTTTTTCAAGGATGGGACGAGGTAGTTGAGATTAGGGAGTGTGTCTGCCTGCCTGTCTGTCTGTCTGTCTACATGCCACAGGCAAGCGCTGACAAAGTGGCGTTTATTCAGAAGAGGAGAGCTGGCACATGGGCTAGTGGGCCAGGGAGACTTTTAAGGACTGCAGTTTGGGATGAGCAGATCTGGGTTGGGAGATGATCTGAACAAGGGGCAGGATCCCTAAGCTGTGGGTCTCCTGGGTGGAGCACACTCCTGAAGGCCACCGTCAGTCTCCCACCTCAGCCTGTCCTGAACGTAGGGTTGTAGAAAACAATGGGATAAGATTATGGAGTGGAGAGGGGGGGCTGGGCACCACTGGACTAAGCCAGGGGCTTGGGGTTCTGGTTTATAGGCAACTTGGAGGCAAGTGATGAAGTGATGTTTAAGGAAAAAACTATGAGCCTGGTTCAGGGAAAGGGGAGACTAGAAGGATGGGCAAGAAGACAGGTATTGCAAAAGTCCCAAGTGGGAGGTCTTGACTTCCACCTCAAGGAGGGACTGGTGCATAGACAGGTTGGTTCCTGAGAGGCATTGCTGGCCCCTCCCACATGCTGTTTCCTGTGCCTGGAACAATTTTCCTCTGGTGATTCCCTCAATCCCTTTTCCTTACCTGCCCCTTTAGATGTCCCATAACCCTTCCCTGGCCCTTCAAGTCTGAATCACGTGCCCCTGTTAATTGCCCACCCGTCAAGCTGCCTCACCCTTCCAGCTCCATGGATTACAGCTGCCTCTGACTCTCCTCTCCTCCAGCCTGCAGGTTCCATGAGGGGGTGGATGGCATTATCATGCCGGCCACTGTCACTCCATTGATTCTCATGGGACAGCTGACATATATGTATATTTTTAATGGACATATATGTATATTTTTAAGGGAAAAAACCTAATGGATTCGCTTTAAAAAATGACAACATTCTTCTGGTATTTCCTGAAAAACAGAATCTAGAAGTAGACTGACTCTTAGAATTACATGAAGCCTTTCTAGTGAGTCCTCTCTGCCTTCCCCACGTCATTCCGACTTAGTTGTCACATGGTGGTGTGATGTCATTCCAGTATATTCTCTCCTGCAGAGTTACTGAATCCGGATTTAAAGAAGACGATTGAGTGTGTCAAGAAAATCGTAAAAGGAAAACAAGGAATGGGGGCGTGGTAAGTGGCAGATCTTTACATGCCCCTATTAATGACTCTCATGCGTTACCTTTCATCTTGAGCTCAACCAAGTCTTGGCTATTGCTCATCCCACCTCAAAGGCCGCAGAAGGAAGGAAAATAATTTTCTGACAAATTGCCTCAAGATTTTCCCCAAATCTCGTTCAGGATTATATAGGATGCCAGGATGAACATACTTAAAATAACTCTCTCTTTTTTTTCCATATTTTTTTATTTGTTTTAATTAGTTACACATGTCAGTACAATGATCTTGACATATCAATACATTTGAATCAGATGGGGTATAATTTCTCATTTTTCTTTAAAATAATTCTCTGTGTATATATATCCCTGATTATTTTTTTCTTATAAATTCTTACAAGATTTTTGAATACTTTTGAGGTGCTTTTTTAAAATTTTTAAGATTTTTTTTGTTCTTTTTAGTTACACATGACGTAAGAATGTATTTTGACATATCATACATACATGGAATATAACTTCCCCTTCTTGTGGTTGTACGTGATGTAGAGTTTCACTGGTCATGTATTCATATATGAACATAGAAAGTAATGTTTGATTCATTCTACTGTCTTTCTCAATCCCATTTCCCTTCTCTTCTCTCCAATTCCCCCTGTCCAATCTGGTGAACCTCCACTTCTCCCTACTCCCAGCCTATTGTGAGTCAGCATCCACATATAAGAGAGGACATTTGGCATTGGCTTATCTCACTTAACATGATAGTCTCCAGTTACATCCATTTGCTGGCAAATGTCATAATTTCATTCTTCTTTATGGCTAAATAATATTCCATTGTGTGTATGTACCACATTTTCTTTATCCATTCATCTGTTGAAGGGCTCCTAGGTTGGTTCCATAGCTTAGCTATTGTAAATTGAGCTGCTATAAACATTGATGGGGCCAGGTCACTGTAGTATGCTGATTTTAAGTGCTTTGACTATATGAGGAGGGGTGGGATAACTGGGTCAAATGTGGTTCCATTCCAAGCTTACTTTTTTTGAGGTTCCTGATGTGTATTGTAAAATGCCTCTCTAGCAAGCTTGTACCAATTTGCATATCTGTAAAGAGTTTAGCAAGTGCCTCTTTACTGATCACAAAACCTTTGCCATTTGAAAGATGAATAATAATCATTCTTTTTTTTGGCTATATATTATTGATACCCCATTAGGTATTTCCTCCTGTGTTTTTTTTACAGTGATATTCTTTTGTGATTTTTTACCCTGTCCCTGTCCTTTGCCCTTTTTTTTTAAAGCTCAAGTCATCAATATTGATTTGAAAGAGCTCTTCACAGTTCAGCATATTAACTAACTGTTGTATATTTGTTGCCAAAAATAACTGCATCTCTTAATTTCCCCTTTTGCCAGGTATTTACATAGGAGAGTCTTCTAAAATGTTCACGGTTGGGCCTGTGTCTGAATTCTCTTACTCAACATTATATTTGTTCATATTGTCACAGGTATTTCTTGGTCATAACGATATTCTCCTTTTTTTCCCTAAGAATTTTACTGCTTTCCCTTTCATACTTGACTCTACAACACCTTTTTTTCTTTTTCTTGACTTATTGCTTTTGCTGGGATCTCCAGAAAATGCTAAAATAGATGTGAGGATAGTGACATCTTGTCTTGTTCCCAATCTTACAGGGAAGAAATTCATATTTTGTCATTTATTACATGTGATGCTTTAAGTTTTCTGAGCTATTCTTAGTTAAATTGAGAATGTTCCTTTCCATTTCTATGTAGTTACATGATTTTTTTGCTACAAATACATGTCTAATTTGGGTTACTCCACTTTTAGTTTCTTGGCAATTCTGTGTTAACTTATCCATCTTCTTTTTAAAATTCAAACTGCTGTCTTTCTTTCTAAAAGTATCTCTTTAGTTTTTTCCAGAGGTCATGTCTGGATATATCTTACGGAGGAGTTCAGTTTTATGAAATTTACTTGTGGATCCTGCGGTATGTTGTTTTCGGAAGAAAGTTCCTCCAAATTTCTTCTTATTTGTTCTTTTCTGTGTCCTGTAAATTAGGGACATCTCTGTGTGAACCATTGTTTTCGGGTTTGTTATTTGTATTTTGACTTTGTTTATAGTATTTTCACTCACACGAGTTTTATAATTTCACAAACTTAAATCCCTCAATCTTTTCTTTTGCAGCTTCTGGGTTTATATGACATTTCCTTCTTAGAAAAGTCTTTCATACTCTTAAGATCATAGAGAAATTGAGCCACGTTTCCCTCTATGTTAGAACAATGCTAGACAAAATAAGCCCTATATTGAATTGTTTTTAAATAAATTAAAAATATGATTTTAACAATTTTTTGTTTTTATGCTTAAAATTTGGGCCCCCTTGAAATTTATTTGGGTATAAAAAAGGCCGGGATCCAGCTTTATATTTTTTTAAATGATCAGTCATCGGTCTCAACACCATTTATTCGTTAATCCATTTATACCCACTAACTGAATAGATTGCCTATTAAAGTGGATGTCCCCTCATTAAAGTTAACTGTTCCCTGAATGCTTGAAACACCTTTCATACATGGTCTTGACTTTCCAATTAATTGGTAAATGTGGCTGACCTTCTGGGGTAAGCGCTAACAAGCTAAAGTCATCTTTGTTGTATGTCCTGTCCTTACTTGCTCGGGCTCCAGGTGAAGTGACCTCTCATCAAGCTAATAGGCAGCCATGGTTTTCCCAAAGCTCAGATGGGGGACACTCTTCAAGGTCAGGGCAGACAGGGGGCAAGTAGATCAAGAGCTGGGTGTCCCAGGAGTCCCTTCGGCATTGTCTAGCCCTTGGTGTTCCTGAAAATGAGTGTGTGTGTGTGTGTGTGTGTGTTTTCTATAGCTACAGTGGGGAGAGGGGGATGTGTTCCCTTCTTCCAGGATGGGACCCTCTACCCTGGAAGACCCCTGGAGGCCTGTCTGGCTGAGTTAGCTGCAGCTAAGCTGGTACCTCCCCAGCCTGTAGCTGGGTGCTAGCACTGGGTGGAGAATGAGACAATAACTCTTAGGGGCACCAGGAAAAAAAAAGATTGGAGAAACTCAGTTTCTTTGTCCTAGGAGGATTGGGGAGTTGAAAGGTATTTAAGGAGTGAAGTAGGTGCACGGAAAGGTGAAAGGGGGCCTGGCCCAAGGACAAGTGTTCTGGACACACCATGTGACCAGTCATAGAACTTCTCTAAAGCTCATTTCAGAGAAGCTAATCCTTACCTTGAAGGATTGAGGAGAACTTTGTGGTTCATGGTTCAGGCCTCTCTAAACCATCTGGGGCTTAAGTTGCAAGGTGAGAGTGGTATGGACCCTGGGACAGGGGAAGCACCAGCCTTCATGTCAGAGTATGGTGTCTCCAGGGGCCAGGCAAGCAGTATGAATGGACTGGGCTGGGGTGGGAACCCTGGGATCCTGAGCGCTGACTTTAAGGAGTCCTCCCTCCTGATCACTCTCCCTGATCTTCCTCTCTGTAGGCTCAACTGGACCCGGAACTGCCAGTTTTCTGACACTCTGTCGCGGTGGCTGGATGGGTGCAGGCTGTAGTTCAGAGGTTCTGCAACACTCAGAAGCTGCATCTTGTGACAGAAGAGGCTTCTCTCTTTGCCGCTTCACTTAATCCTGATATTATCTCACCACTTGACAGCTCTGGATGGACAGGGGGAAAGTTTGCTTTATTCAGGGATGTGGGATACAGAATAAACCAAGTTTGTTACTCATCTTGGGCCAAAGGTCTCCAGTTGTGTATCATGATGCTTACTGTGATCACCATGATTTGCCCTTTTCGTGATTTATTATTTAATCTCGGATGGAGGACTTGGAGGAAGGAAACTCTCTGGGAGACCAGATGTGTCCACAAATGCCAATATTAAATAGAGAAAAGAAGAATAGACACAGTGGAGAAAAAAGGAATCAGAGAAGAGAGGAAGAGAGGCTGGGGCAGGCAGGGCCTCCCATCCCATCCCTGGGACACACAGGTACAGGGAGGAGACCACGAAATCCTCTTTGTTCTTCTACGGAGAAAATCAAGAGACAGTTGCTTTCTTCCTCTAAAATTAAATTTCCAATAATTGTAAATAACACTCGTATTGGATGATTTTTTTAACTTATAGAAACATTAAAAAAGAGAAAAGTTCTCCTATGATTTCGATACCTCAAATAATCACTCTCATAATTTGTTTTCATTGGTTTCTGATATTTTTTTCTGTATAAGGTTTTTATACTTTCTGAACAATGAGAGGTTTGTTTTTTCACTTTTTTTTTTTTTTTTTGGTACCAGGGATTGAACCCACGGGCGCACTTACCCATTGAGCCACATCTCCACCCCTTTTTATTATTTTTATTTTGAGTAAGTTCTCGCTAAGTTGCTTAGGACCTCGCTAAGTTGCTGAGACCAGCCTTGAATTTGCAATCCTCCTGCCTCAGCTTTCAGAGCTGTTGGGATTACAGGCCTGCGCCACCACCCTGGCTTCTGTTCCTCCCTTTTTAGAAGGAAAACAAATATGATAACAAGCCTTCCTCCTCTGTGTCTTTTAATTTTAAGCAGAAAGAGGTCTATTTCAGAAGCCCAGGATGGAGCAGCATGTACCAGCTTGGGCTTTCTGGATATACCTACTAAGACCTGGTAGTAACTGCAGCAGCAGCCACAGAGACAACTGCTTATCAGAACCAGGTCACCCATGGGACCCAAGCCATGATGGGCTATGGAAAACATAATCCTTAATCGTTCAGTCCTTGGACAGGAAGGAAAGTACTGGAATGGTGTTGAGAGGGTCTGTCTGCATCATCTGCCTCCTCATGTTGTCACAGAGTCTTTAAAATGAAAATGTATTGACAGTTACTATTCCGTTCTATGAATATACCATATTTCATTTGACTTTCTCCCTGCGTTAGATTTTTAGGTGTTGCCTTTTAAAAAATCATTACAAAGAGCACCATGGTGTCTGTCTGGTGCTGCCATTTTATTATTCTTATTTTTTCTTTTCTTACGTTTTAAAAATCATACCAACAATGAAGAGAACTTGGAGAGCTAACTCGAAAGTCATAAATAAGGGAATTGAAAATACCATCACCCCCTACTGGAAACAGGAGTTTTTGCCTCATTTTTTGGTAGTCAAAAAAAAAAAAAAAACCCAACTTAGAGATGGGTAGAGTTAAACTGTATGTGCGCGCACACGCATGCAATTTTTCCCCTTATAAAAATGGACTACTGCTAACTAGTTTTATATCTTGCTTTTTTTTTTCTTTTTGCTTAATAATATATTATGGTCTAATCTTTCCATGATGACACCAGGAATCCCAGCACCATTAATGACCACCCACTATCCCATTATACGGACAAATTATAATGTAAGTAACCATTTATTGTTCCTCTTTTCAAGCTGGAGATAAACTAAGTTAGGGAATCTTACAGGTAGGCAGGGCCTAAAGCAAGTCTGCGCTTCTCTCTGGTTGCATTTTGGTCACTTTGAGAAAGGAGAAGAAATGGTTCCAAGTTACAATTTCAGGGGCAGAACTTTTATTCAAGTTCAGGATTGCTCCATCAGCTTGATCCAGTGCTGTTAGGTGGCTTTCTGTCCTCTCTAGAGGACAGGGTATGACATATTTCCCCCCCACATGACATAAGTCATGCAGTAAAATTCCTGCTGAAGGCAGCGCTTACTATGGGGGTCAGTGAGAAGCCTTTGAGATCTCGAGAGTGATTTTTTTTTTTTTTTTTTTTTACATTTTTGTTGAGTTCAGAATCTGCAGTGTTTCTGAGGGAGGTCTCAGGAGTGATAAGGTGCCTGATCTCAACCCAACTTTAACCCAGATGTGAATGACAACCTGTGACTGATTAAAACGCTATCTTCTCAAGAGCCAAATCCAACATGCTGCCGCCTCCTTCCAGCCCATTACTTCTGCTGCTGCTCATTGTCCCCTAATGGCCACTTGTGTCAACATGGGCGTGAGGCTCGAGGAGAAAACAAATGTTAATGTATTGATTGGAACCACCTCACTGAGTTTTCCCAAGGGCAGCTCCTGGCAGGGGGCTGTCCTCTCAAGCCCACTGGTGCTGGCCATGATGGTGAGGACTCAGAATCATATCTCCTCATCTGGTTTATAGCATGGCTAAAGCTAGATTAGGAAGTCCCAATAACAATGACTCCTGCTAATTTTATTTGTATTATCAGAAGCTACCGTATTCCAATTTTACAAATATCACCCAGAAACCTTTACATACAATATTTCCAAATTTTGCAACAACCTCACAAGATAGATATGAATTATAACTATATACAGATGGGCAAATGGAGCTACATAACTTGGCTTCACTCCATGCTGCTAAGTGATGGAGATGGGATGGGTGTCTCCTCAGAACCTGTAACCTTATTTATAGTCCCCTTCAAACGCAAGGAGGTGTGTTGATGTTAACTCTCATTCCATCCATTAGCTAGAAAATTGAGTTTCCAGTTGTTTTTTTAAATTAAGATGTCACACTATAGAGATATTGGGCAACTAGCACAGGGCAATGGGTCATTGTCATGGTGCTCAGTCCCAAGACTGGGAAATGGAGGGAACTTTCTCAACAGTACAAAGTCAGTCAATAGGGAGGGCAGTGTGGTGATCTATAGCATCTCCAAATTTATGTCAGAATAAAAATCAGCTCATTAAAAAGCTCATTCCTGGGTCATGCCTGGACCAGCCAAATTGTGTTTGCAGGAGTGGGGCTCAGGAGCATGCATTTTCACCAAGTATCTCCAGACAAATCTGTCTCTGGGAGTCTGAGCACGGGGTTGAGGAGAGTCAAAAGCCACAGGGCTCATTCCTGGCTCTGCCACTTACTGTTGAACCACTTTACTCTCTGAGCTCAGTTTTCTTAGCTGTGAATGACCCAGGCGGGTGGTGGTATTGAGAGAGTGGCAGTCAGGTGATGGGGGTCTTCCAACACCTGAGCCCTTTCCTACTTCTCAGACCTGTGCTAAATTTGTTTGGAAATCCACTGCTACAGATCTGCCATCAGGAGGGGAGGGCCTGTGTGTGTGTGTGTGTGTGTGTGTGTGTGGTGTGAATGCACACCCATTACTATCTTGTACTATTATCCTGAGAGTACCCTGGCCAGGTCTGTTACTGGAGTATGGAGACTATAACTGCCTCACCCTCAGAACACTGTTTCAGAATCCCCCTTAAATAGAGGGTGTTTTTTTCTTTTAATCTCAAATCCTACATACTTCAGGGGCTGGAGATGAACCACACAACCTCCTTCTCATTGCTGCTTTCTCCTTGCTCCAGAAAGTTCTCTGGCTTCTTTGAAGCAAGTGTTCCCCCTCCATTCTCTGTCCCTGCCCCTCATTTGTGGAAGATTTTGGCTCCTGACTCATGGTTTTTCCAGCCCTATCGGGGTCATCATTTTTGGTGCTACCAGCACCTTGGCATCTCAGTCCCTCAGGGCCATCACCTGCAAAGATTTTTATCTTCTACCTCATTTCAACCCCAATGCCATACCTTGGCCTTGTTGTTATTAATAACTCCACCATCTTCAAAAATCTCAGGTGTAGGTGCCCCCTCTTTGCGCATCCTTCCATTCCGTGAACAGTTGGCTAACTCCACTTCTTTGACTCTGCTGTGGTCTCTAAAATGTGACGCTAGCAACCTCACTGTCCTTCACGTCCCTCACCACCTCACTTTTCTTCTGGCTCAAATTCCAAACTGCTGTGATAATGTCATGTGTGCACCCCACCCTGGTCCCTTCTCCTCTCTCTGACCTATTCACCTGACCACTCAATCCCAGTTAAGCCCAATTCTCTACCTACTCTGATTTGTACCCCAGTAGCTGTACATATCTGGAGAAGAAGAAGAAGAAGAGAAAAAAAATAAAAACAAAACAACAACCCCACAAAACCATGTGGAATGGTGTCACTTTAAATTTTAACAACCATCATCAAATGGACCTTTACATTTCCAATCTCTTAGATAAGCATTTCACACTTTTTCTCCTCTCTCTTTAAATCTCTAACACCTCCTCCCTCATCCACCCTCTTCACTGATGAGATTGCTTCCTATGTCACTGAGGAAACAGAAGTCATCAGATAAGACCATCTGCAGGCTCCTGTAAACACCTCTGCTCACCCACATACTCTGCCTACCTACCCCATCATCTTTATGGATGAACTGGGTTTAAATTTCTTTCTTATTTTTTTTTTAGCTGTAGGTGGACATAATACCTTTATTTTATTTATTTTTATGCGATCCTGAGGATCGAACCCAGTGCCTCACACATGCTAGGCAAGTGCTCTGCCACTGAGTCTCAACCCCAGCCCTATGGATGAACTGTTGATGCCCCGAATAAAAGGGCTCTCCTTTCACACCCTGGCCCCGTCCCCCTTGCCTATTCTCAGACTTGTCAAGAGACAAGTCACATGGGGTCACTTTCCCCTCCTGCTCGATTGATAACATTATCTAAAACATATTGCAATATCTCTCAACTTAAAAGCCTCTCTCTTGGCCTCAGATTTCTTGCCATGTCCTCAAAGGACTCCTCAAAAGAATTGTCCAACTTTCCTCTTGTCCCTTCCTGACCCTTCCATTCTCTCTCAGATCCACTTCACTGCAAGCATGTTTATTGGGGCCATAGGTGACCTACCTGCCCCCAAATCCTAAGGCCAACTCTCAGCCCACATCTTACTCTCAGCGGCATTTGACATGGGCGATCACTCTCTCTCTTCTTTTTTTTTTTTTCTTTGCCATTTACTTTTTATTTTTATTTTGGTTAAAAAAATGTACTAATCACACTCAGCAGCAACTCAGAGACAACATAATCACATACAAAATAACTTACTGTGAACCATATGACACCTTTACCCCCTGCATACATAATAGTCTTCCTCACTTTGGGAAACCTAATCATTAATCAGCATGAATCTTTCCAAATTACCTGTTTATACCAGTGGCTATTGAGCTACAGAGTGCACATCCCATTAAGGTGACCCTAAGTCCTCACAGTCAAAGAAGCAAAACCAGTGTGATATGGCACAAGAGGGAACTGATGAATGCTTGTCCAGACATACTGGGAACATCAGCATTAGGATGCTACATATTAGAGAGACTCTGTCTTCTTACAACACTCAATTCACCGACTTTGGGGACAGTATACATTCCTGGCATTTGTCCTATCTCACTGCTCCTTCACCTTCTCTGTTGGTGTCCCTTCCTGTTCCTGGTCACTGTTAGGTTTCAGTCCTCAGAACCCTTTTCTGTTTGAATCTACACCTGACACTAAATAATTGAGTATGTTTTTCTCTTCCCCAAAGTTTCCCCAGGCACTAAATTCATCAGCAAAAATACTCCTTCTGGACACCTGTACATATGGGACAAGAGCAGCAGAAAATAAAATTCAACGGGATTCAACGATCTCAGGTACGATCTTCCTTGTCCTCACATTGCTGATTCCCAGGGGATGTCCCCTGTCTCTGGGCTTCACAGCAGCACAGTGGTGAAGCATATCAGGAACAGAGTCTGGTCATGGAGGTGTCTGACAGTGAGCTGGTTATGTAAGTATGTAAGCATGCTCCAACTCTATGACCAGCCATAACCATTGAAATCCCCTCTCCCAGGCTCCAACAAAACCAGGTGCAAATTGTCAGTCAAATTATTTTATTCAATAATGCCGGCACGCTGGTTCATCTCATGCCAAAGCAACTTACCCAAGGGTAGAGAGCATCACTTTTATTTAGTTAATATGTCCTGTGGGTTCCTGGGGCACCATGCTGGTAGAAAGCTCCTATCAGGGTTTTCTAGAGGCTTCATGGAATTTGTTGCTGGCCACATTGGCCAAAGAGCTAATGGAGAAAAGTCAGTTGGCTCTAGGGTTTACTGCAGCAGCTCTCTCTTTCTTGTCCCGAGAGAGAGAGAGAGAGCTGCTGCCATTTCCAGGATGTCTAGTACTTGTGGGAAACTGCTGCCAACTTCCCAACCATTCAGCATGCTCAAGTGAGGTGACCGGCAGGGTAGACAGATTCTGCTGCAGAGTCAGTGGCTCAGAAGGCTGAGATAGGAGGATTGTGAGTTCAAAACCAGCCTCAGCATCTTCGGTAGGCCCTAAGCAACTCAGCAAGGCCCTATCTCTAAATAAAATATATAAAAAGGGCTGGGGATGTGGCTCAGTGGTTAAGCACACCTGGGTTCAATCCCTGGTACCAAAAATAAAAAAACAAAAAACAAAAAATGGGGACTTGCGAGGTGTGGACATGCGCCAGCTTCTGCTGGGTGAAGCATGGCAATTGCCACCCTCTGTCTTCTAAATCGCTGTGAGTGTGAAACCTACACTGTAACTGAAACCAGGTTGGTACAGATTCCTCCAGGCCCCAGCTCCTACACCAAGGAAGAACACAGAAGCAGGTAAGCAGAGCTGAGTACCAGGGACAGTGTCCTGGCCATTTGTGCTTTGAAATGAATGAACACTGCAGCTTTCAGTCCCTCAATACCAGTACTCCCCAGCGGACAGGGTCCTCCTTGGATGGCCCTGGGGGCCTCAGGGGTGCACTCCCTTGCTTCACCTCTCTGCCACCCCCCTGATTCCCAGTGTCTAGTCAGGGCCACTGTCATGTTGCTTAGTGACTCACTTTTGCAGAGGCTGGCTTTGAACTCGCCACCTTCCTGCCTCAGCTTCCTGAGCTGCTGGGATTGCAGGCGTGAGCCACCACGCCCAGCTCTACTGTCACTTTTTTACAAGACATTCACTGGTCATGTATTCATATATGAACATAGGAAAGTTATATCTGGTTCATTCTACTGGTTTTCCTATTCCCATCTCCTCTCCCTTCCCTTCATCCTCCTTTGTCTAGTCCAGTGAACTTCTATTCCCCTCACCTTTATTGTGTGTTAGCATCCAATATCAGAGAGGACATTCAGCCTTTGGTTTGTTGGGATTGGCTTACTTCACATAGCATGATTGTCTCCAATTCCATCCATTTACCGGCAAATGTCATAAAGTCATTCTTCGTTATGGCTGAGTAATATTTTGGGACAGATTTCACTCAGCCAGTGAAGCCAGGGAGACCCTTCCCACCTGTGGGCCACATAGCCTTCTCCTGTGACCACATGGTAGAGAGCACAGGCTGTGGAGGGAAGATGCAGTGGGAGACCTCTTCTTTCACCTCCTGGTTGGTCACCACCCAGGTAAGTGGGGCTCATTTGTGAGAGGAGATTGCCAGAGAAAACGACAAAGAGTAAGTCTGATGCAGGAAATAATGTGAGGATGAAATGCATGGTGGGAGTTATAAATGTCCCCCCTCACCCAAGGAGCAAGTAAAGAACATTTTCTGGAGCCCCCTGGAGCCCCCCTGTCCAGGGTATCAGATGGTATCAGACACCTCCACAGTTTCCCAGGAACCGTGCAAACCTGGATTTCATCCTGACCATCATGTACAACCACAGAATGGGATGTTATACTCCGTGTATGAATGATATGTCAAAATACATTCTACTGTCATGTATAACTCAAAAGAAAAAATAAAAAAATTAAAAATATATTTATTTAAAAAAAAATATGTTCCAACTATCATCTGGAGAGAGACATCCTTCTGAAGTCATAAATAGGAAGGGATGCAACCAGAGGCCAGGCTGGTTGGGAGAGGTGGTCTCTGTTGGAAAGAAGAGGACCTAGCAAGGGAAGCAGGGAGGTGGTGATGAGTGTCACTGAGGTGCTGAGGCACCGTCACCAAGCTGGGAAAGCTGAACAAGTTTCACGTTCCTGGTATGCTTCCTCTTCATCTTCCCTTTGATCTCTCTGAAAGCCCTCCACCCTATGCCCGTCACCTGTCCAAAAGGAAATCAGTGGAAGCAGGGAGCCAGCACCAAGCGAAGATGGGTATGGAAACTGGATGTTTCATTTAATGGGGTCCCTTAGGAGGCTCCAGGCTCCTTCACAGGAGAAGTTAGGCTCTATTCATAAGAGGGTATACTGCAGCAGGATCACACTCCTGTCCTCCACCTTCCCCCATGGGTGGGTGCAGCATGATGGCCCCCACCAGAGGCAGCCCCTCCATCTTGGACTGTCCAGTCTCCAGAACAGTGAGCCAAATAAACTTCAGTTCATTAAAATGTATGCAATCTTAGAGACTCTGTTTTAGCACTGTGAAGGAACTAATAGATCTTCAAAGGCAGAAAGGTGTCAATAATACAGGAAGACTTAGGCTCAGAAAGTTTCAATAACAACAAAGTTCACACAACTAGAAAGTGGTCCTCTGAGTATAGAATCATGTTGCAGCAAATAATGATCGTCTGAGTTCTTCTTTTCCTATTTGTATTCCTTTAATTTCTTTCATCTCCTCTAATTGCTCTGGCTAGAGTTTCAAGGACTATGTTGAATAGAAGTGGTGAAAGAGGGCATCCCTGTCTTGTTCCAGGTTTTAGAGGGAATGCTTCCAATTTTTTTGCCATTTAGAGTGATGTTGGCCTTGGGCTTAGCATAAATAGCTTTTACAATGTTGAGGCATGTTCCTACTATCTCTAGTTTTTCTAGTGTTTTGAAAGCCCTCTATAATGAAAACTACAGAACACCAAAGAAAGAAATTGAAGAAGATTTTAGAAGATGGAAAGATCTCCCATGCTCTTGGATAGGCAAAATTAATATTGTCAAAATCACCATACTACCCAAAGCACTATATAGACTCAATGCAATTCCAATTAAAATCCCATCATCATTCCTTATTGAAACAGAAAAAGCAATCATGAAATCCATCTGGAAAAAATAAGAGACCCAGAATAGACAAAGCAATCCTTAGCAAGAAGAGTGAAGCAGGAGGCATCACAATACCAGACCTTAAACTAGACTACAAAGCCATAGTAACAAAAATGGCATGGTATTGGCACCAAAATAGACATGTAGACCAATGGTACATAATAGAAGACACAGAGAGAAACCCACATAAATACAGTTATCTCATACTAGACAAAGGCACCAAAAACATACACTGGAGAAAAGATAGCCTCTTCAACAAATGGTGGTGGGAGAACTTGAAATCCATATGCAGCAAAGTGAAAATAAACCCCTGTCTCTTAAAATGCACAAAACTCAACTCAAAATGGATCAAGGACCTAGAAATTACACCAGAGACCCTATGCCTAATAAGGAAAAAGTAGATCCAAACCTTTATCATGTCAGATTAGGTCCTGACTTCCTTAACAAGACTCCTAAAGTGCAAGAAATAAAATCAAGAATTAACAATTGGGATGGACTCAAACTAAAAAGCTTTTTCTCAGCAAAGAAACAATCAATGAGATGAAGAGACAGCCTACATTTGGAGAGCAATGTTTGGCACACGTATATAAAATACAGAACTAATCTCCAGGATATGTAAAGAACTCAAAATACTCAACATAAAAAAACTAACAACCCAATTAATAAATTGGCTAGGGAGTGGAACAGACACTTCTCAGAAGAAGATGTACATTCAATCAACAAATATACAAAGAAATGTTCAGCATCTCCAGTAATTAGAGAAATGTAAATCAACATCATCTCACTCCAGTCAGAATGGCAGTTATCAAGAATACAGACAACAATAAATGTTGGTGAGGATGTGGGGGAATAATCACACTCATACATTGCTGGTGGGACTGCAAATTGGTGCAACCACTCTGGAAAGTAGTATGGAGACTCCTTAGAAAATTTGGAATGAAACCATGCTTGACCCATCTATCCCACTCCTTGGTCTTTACCCAAAGGACTTAAAATCAGCATACTATAGTGACAAAGCCACATCAATTCACAATAACTAAACTGTGGAACCAACCTAGATGCCCTTCAATAGATGAATGGATAAAGAAACTGGTATATATACACAATGGAATATTACTCAGCATTAAAAGAGAATAAAATTATGGCATTTGTAGGTAAATTTATGAGTTGGAGAATATCATGCTAAGCGAAGTAAGCCAATCCCCAAAAACCAAAGGCTAAATGTTCTCTCTGATAAGTGGATGCTGATCCATAATAGCGTGGGCATGGGGAAAATGGAGGAACTTTGATGGGGCAAAGGGGAGGGCAGTGTGGGGAGGGGGAATGGGGGCAGGAAAGATGGTGGAATGAGATGGACATCATTACCCTAGGTACATGTATGACTGCACATATGACGCAATGCTCCATTGTGTACAATCAGAGGAATGAAAAGTTGTGCTGCAATTGTGTACAATGAATCAAAATACATTCTTCTGTCATATATACCTAATTAAAATAAATAAATTAATAAAAAAAGAAAGTGGTCAGAGTGGTACCTGAGACCCAGATCTTTTCAATTTCCATCCCCCCATACCCCTGGGCCTCCCATGGTACTGCAAGAACAGTATCTCTTCCTTGGTGAGAAGGAGATTCACTTATTTGAAAAGAGACAAAAAAGACTGTATAAATCTCAAGAGCTCTGATTTAATAAGGTTAATTTTTTATGTACTTATTGCAGTGGAAAACATTAAGTGAGTGCAGTTTAATTGTGTCCTTTAATAATTGATTCTTTCATCAAGTTATATAAGCTCATAATACAAAGAGCAAAATAGGTTTTGTAATGAAAACAAGTACACCTTCATCTTTCTTCTCAGGGAAAAAGAAGCATGTTCAACTCTTTGGGCTAATGCTTTGGGAATTTATTTCCAATTCTCTGAAGAAAATGCTCTTATTCTACTTGGTTTGTGTGTAATTGGGATTGTCTTGTATTAGGAAGATGGAGATTCAGCTGGCTCTGCCTCTGTCCTGTCTTCCTTCCAGTACAATCCAGATCTAATTTGGGTTCTGCTGATGTTCACCTTCATCTGGCTGTAAAAATGCTCTTCACAGACAAGCTCAAGTATTCCATGATTACTTCCCTTTCCAGAAAAGTCTGTTTTCCTCTTTAGCAATCACTGTTTCTGCTTGTTTGCTTGCTTGGTCTCTTATGTGCTTACTACCCATTCAACCTTGACTTTGCTCCAGTGGTTCAGTTCTCCTCTTAGGATGTTCATGTTATTGTTGTTTTTTTTTTCCAGTCCATCTTTTTTGAAAAAAATTCTCCCTCCTGGAGGTTCCTGACACTCAGGTCTTCCCTGCTCTCTGCACCCACCCCCACACCTGCCATTCTGGATTCTCCCTTTATGACCATCCCTGTTGCTCACTCCTGGGTTAGAGCCCTTCCTTCCTCAACCTATGCCTCCTTCTCTCTTGGCTTACTACTTTGCTTTATTGGAACACATTCTCTTTAAACTTTTTAAAATGTATTTATTAGTGCATTAGAGTTATGCATAATACTGAGTTCATTATGACATAATCATATGTGCATGAGATGTAATTTGCTCTGCTTCAGTCCCCAGAACTTCCTTTCTCCCTCCTCTCCTCCCTCCCTCTACTCTACTGTTCTTCCTTCTATTTATAGTTATTTTTAAATTAGTGTTTTATAATTCGTGCTGTATAGTCACACATAAAGGTGAAATTCACTGTGGTGTATTCATATATGTCCACAGCATAATTTGGTCAATTTTGTTCCACTGTTCCTCCCTTTTCCCATCCCTCCGCCTTCTCCATCAATTCCCTTCCTCTGTTCCACTGATCTATTTCTCTTCTTTGTTCATGGGAATCCCCTCTCTTCCCCCTCCCCTTATTTTGGAAAGCAGTATGGAGATTCTTCAAACAACTGGGAATAGAATTCCATGTGACCCAGCTATCCTGAGCCTCAGTATTTATCCCACAGAATGAAGGTCAGCATACTGTGATACAGGCACAACCCTGTTTTAGCAGCACAGTTCACAATAGTCAGGTCTTGGAAACAACCACCAACAGATGAATGGGTAAAGAAGATAAACCATGGAGTTTTAGCCACAAAGAAGAAAGAAATGATAGCATTTGCTGGTAAATGGATGGAACTGGAGGATATCATGCTGAGTGAAATAAGCCAGACCCAGAAAGTCAAGGGTCAAATACTTTTTAAGAAAGAATACTGGGGATTCTTTTCAATTTTTTTTTTAGAAATTTGATGTCTGTAGTGTCTATATTCCCCAACATTTAGTTGATCCGTTGGTTGGATATAGAATTCTAGATGAAGAATGATTTTCCTTGAGAATATTAATTATATTACTCTTAGTTAGTCTAAAGCTATTCTGATTCTGTTTCTTTGCATATGACCTGTCTTTTCTTTCTCGGTATTTATAAGAATGTCTTCAACATTTTGAAATCTCACATTGACACACCTTACTGTGGTTCTATTTCCCCCAATATAAAGGGTATTTCCAACCTGGAAACTTATATACTTCAGTTCTGCAGATTTATCTTGGATTTGGTAGATAATTAGTTCTTTTCTGATTTCTTTGTTCTTTTTCTGATTTCTTTTTCCTATTATTTGGGTGCTGTGCATCTTATATTTGTCATCAATTCATTCATTTAATAGTTCCTTTCCATCTCCCTCCTCTCTCCCTCTCCCTTTCCCTCCCTCCCTCCATCCCTCTCCTTCTACCTCTCCTTCTCCTTCTCCCTCTCTGGATTTTTCTACTTCTAGGAAATTTCCTCAACATCTTCTTTCAAGCCTTCCACTGATCATTTTCATGCTTTTTAATGTCCAAGGACTTTCATTATATTCTGAATGTTTCTTTCTCTTTTCCTCCCAGTATCCTGTATCCTGTACCTACTTTGAAGATGCAATGTTTTTCTTTTTATGATAGATTTTTGTTGCTGGTTTTGCAGCATAAGACCTTTCTTTTAAATTTGTTTCTTTCTGGTGATTTATAGTCTTTGAAATAAAGATGTCTGTTGACACTTGCTTGCTGGTTTATATTTATAAAGAGTGGGATACTAAAAAGTGGATTGGGAATTCCAAGGCTGTGGGTGGATTATTCTTGGAGGCAGTGGTTGGGCAATTTCCTTGAGGGCATCACTGATGTCAGGTCCTTAAGTCTGACCTCTTGGCATGGTCATATCCCCCAGACGAGGCTCCTGGAGAACATAGGCCTGGCTGCTTGATTCTTGGAGCCTGTTTATGAAGAAGGTTGAGGAGTGGTTTGGGTCTCAGCTTACAAGTGAATAAATATTTACTTAAACCTCTTGTCTTCACTATGGTACTCTTGTACTAAATTGTGCCTGATGCTCCCAGTTCAGAGACTCTGGCTTGGACCTCTCCAGGTTATAGAATGACAATTTTTTTCAGCTACAGTGGTGAGGGACGGGCATCTAGTTTTATGCACTGAGAAAGGAGAACTAAGGTCCAGGCTTTGAGCCATTTAGCCTCACCTCTACCCAATTCCCAGGCATAATTGCTGCCAGTCATTCCTGAGATTCTGGGGGCTTTGAGGGTCAACCCAGGCTGCATCTGATCTACTTCTGGCCAAGAGTCAGCTTTCTGAGTTCTGCTAAGTTTGTTACCACATATTTATCTGCTTTCTCACTTCCAACAATCTGTGCAATTAGCTCTTCTCTGTCCTTAAGAGTTTATGTACTTAAAAATTCATTTATGATAAAATAGAGTTGGTTTAGAGAAATTGTTTAGCACAGAGACCTGGGAGTTCAGTGGATATGTGTTCTACCTCCAGCCCTGTATCTTATTAGCTGTGGGAACCCCTGGAAAGTTGGTTATCTCAGTTTTCTGATCTACATAAACTGGTCAACTGATAGGGAAACTGGGAAATTAATATAATGATTGGGATTATATGAGGATTCAATGAGATGTACACAGTGCATAACATAAAACAGTCAGTAAATAATAAGTTGTATATCTCTATAGTGCAATAATAGTTTTCTTGACAATTAATTATCAGTATGACATACAATCTTGAATAGAATGAAAGCATGGTTAACGATGATTTGTAAATGATGATTTGTCACACGCACACACACACACACACACATTCTATATTGTCTATTATGGGCTAATTTGAGGCATTACATAATTTAGGAATCCCTTTCTAAAACTGTTGAGCAAGGGAAGAGAGGAAAGGATCAGTCATCGGGATGCCACACAGCCTGATTCACAGAAGTGGGCCATACATATTAACTACTGCTGTTAGTCAAAGATGTTGGATATGCAACATCGGGCACCCTTCCTGGCACACTGGCAGTGATTCATATGTAGGTGAATCATGGTATGATTCATACAAAGCTGGCTCTGAATTACTTTATTTTTTAAAAATTTGGATCTGTTCTTTTTCCTTCTCCTCCCCAGAATATCACTGACCTGCTCTGTTTTGCCACATTGGAGACTTTCAAAAGTTTTAAAGTACCTGTTAGAATACAGTGTGATCCCGAAGATTTCTTTTTCTTTTTCACAGAAAGCTATAGTTTCTAGCTTTCTGTGCTGTAGGATAAGAAGCACAAGTCAGAATATAATCCATTTGGATTCTAATGCAGGTCAGTGATTGAGACTAAGAAGGTTTCTCCACTGAATATTTTGAAGGTCAAATGTAAATAATAGTTTCCATGACTACTCCTTGGGGCAGAGGCAGATTTATTTCTGTAGAACTTTATATTCTCCAGTGATCTCCACTCCATGAAATGGGACCTGACAAAGAGGTCAGTAAATGGCAAAAACTTTCCCATGAGACCTGGTCTTTAATATTTATAATTTTGGATCACTTTTTGCTATTTTGGAGAGATTTTTTTTCCTTCCACATTCCAATTTCTTAGCAGTAAATTTTTGCTCCTCCCAGATGTGCTATCATTTCAATGTTTGGATTCATTTTTTCCAGCTTTGTTCCAAGTTCAGAATCATGTGTCAAGGTTAAGCCAGTTGGTTTTGATCACTCTACACAGCCAGCCAGGTTTAGGGCCTCATTCATTCTTTCTTTTTTCTTATTATTTTTAAATAAAATTCTTAAATAATCTTTAAGGTTAGTTAATATTTTAGGGGAGGACTTTTTTATGAATTAACATAGATTGAAATCTTGAAATCTGGCAAAGCCAAATTCAAATTTTTATCAAGTCTTAGGATAGGCATTTAAAAAATAATGAGGCTCAAGGAATAATTTAAAGAATAGGAAAGAAGTGACCTTGGTCATTATACCAATTAACTCTTGCTACAACAATGCTGCATAGCCACCCACTGTAGTACTCATTAGCTGATGACAGCATTTGTTTTTCTCTCTGTGTCTGCAGGTCATCTGATCTAAGCTGGGCTCAGCAGGACTTGGGCTCAGGTCTGCTCCTTTGAGTTTTTCATTCTTCTGGAACCACTGAGCTACCCTTGGAAGCGCATTTCACATCAGAAGCACGAAAACAAGCTCAACCACACCAGCATATTTCAGGCCTCTGTTCATGTCACATTGGCTAACATTCTATTGGTCAAAGACAACAACATGGTGTCATGGTTGAGATCTGGAAAGTCCCCTGAAAGGGCTTGTGTGTTGGAAGTATGGTTCCCAGCAAGGTTCAGAGGTGGGGCTTTTTAAGGCAATGATTAGATCATGAAGGCTGTAACTTCATCAGTGAATTAATCCATTTGATGGATTAATAACTGGAATGGACCATTGGGTAGTAACTGTAGAGATATGGGGTGTGCCTGGAGGAAGTAGGTCATTGTGGGTGTGGCCTTGGGGACTATATCTATCCCTGGCCCCTTCTTGTCTTTCTCTCTTCCTGATCCCCAGCTGCTACATGCTGAGCAGCTTTCTTCCATCATGATGTTTCAGCCAATTATAGACTGAATCCTCTGGAACCATGCACAAAAAAAAAAAAAATCTTTTCTTCTCTAAATTGTTCTTGTTGGGTATTTTGGTCACTGCAATGAAAAGCTGACATGAGAATGTTCATATATACTCATCAAACTGGTTACTTTGGATATATTCCCAGAAGTGGAATTGCTGGATCATATGGTAATTCTATTCTTAGTTTTTTGAGGAAATTCCATACTATTTTCCAAAATGGCTAATTTCCATGCTTACTAATAGCAAATAGGATTCCCATTCCTCAACAATACTTGTTATTATTTTTCTTTTGATGATGGTCCTTTTAACAGGTATGAAGTCATATCTCATTGGGGTTTCAATTTGTGTTTACCACAAATTGAATGAAAAGCTGACATGAGAATGTTGAGCATTATTTAGAGATGTTGAGCATTTTTTTCCCAGATATCTGTTAACATTCATATCTCACTTTTATTTTTGTCTTCTTCTTTCTCCTCCTCCTCCTCCTCCTCCTCCTCCTCCTCCTTCAGATTGAACCCAGAGCCACTCTACTATTGAGATACATCCCTAGCACTTTTTATTTTTTTATTTTGAGACAGGGTCTCACTAAGTTTCTGAGACTGGCCTCGAACTTGCAATCCTTCGACTTCAGCCTGCCAAGTTGCTGGGATTACAGATGTGAGTCACCATGTCAACTCATACCTCTATTTAGAAATGTCTGTTCATATCCTTTGCCCATTTTAAAATTGAGGTTTCTTGTTTTCTTGTATTGAGATCATTCATATTTTGCATATTAGCATCTTATTGATTGCAAATATTTTCTCCCAACCCATGGGTTGTCTTTTTACTATGGCTTGCTGTGCAGAAGCTTTTGAGTTCAGTGCAATCCATTTTTATATTTGTTGTTGTTGTTGTTGTCTGAGCTTTTGGGTCCTATCCAATAGCATTGCCCCTATGTTTTCTTCTAATAATTGCCCAGTTTCAGTCTTATATTTAAGTTTTTAATCCATAGTTAGTTGATTTTGCATATGCTGAGAGATAAGAGCTCAATTTTATTTTTCTTCACGTGGCTATCTAGTTTTACCAACAGCATTTATTGAAGAGATTCTCCTTTTGCCCCCATGTGTGTCTGTGGTCCTTTTGTTGAAAATCAATTGACCATAAATACTTTGTTTTATTTCTGGGCTTTCTATTCTGTTCCACTGGTCTATGTTGTTTTTATGTGAATAGCATGCTATTTTTATTATTATAGTTTTGTAATGTATTTTGAAAGCAGAGAGTGTGAGATGCCTCTGTCTTTGTCTTGCCACTCGAGTGTCTTTGCTATGTGCAGTCTTTTTTTGGTTTCCATACAAATTTTAGGATTTTTTATTTCTATGAAAAAAATAACTTTGATATTTTGGTAAGAATTATATTGACCCTATTATAGATCATTTCGGATAGTATGGGCAGCTTGACAATAGTAATTCTCCCCAGTCATGAACATAGATTTTCTTTCCATTTATTTGCATTGTATTCAGTTTCCTTCACCAATGTTTTATTGTTTTCAGTATACAATCTTTCACCTCCTTAGTGTAATTTACTCCTAAATATTTATGTTATTTTTTGATGCTATTGTAAATGGAGTCATTTTGGAATTTCTTTTGCAGATGGTTCATTGTTAAGATATAGGGATGCTATTGACTTTTGCATATTGGTTTTGTAACCTGAAACTTTATTGAATTTGGAATATGGTGCATCTTCCAAAGATTCAAGAGCTATAACGTTGGTCACCAGTGTGATATTGTTGAGAGGTGTTGCAGTATTTAAGAGGTAGGGTCTATTGGTGGGGTAATTAGGACATGGAAACTGTGCTCTCAGAAATGAATAATGTATTTCTCATAGGACTGTGGTTAGTTCCTATGAGAGAGACAGTTGTTATTGAAAAAGTAAGCCTGGTCCTTGAATTTCTCTGGCTTGCTGTCTCACCATGTTCTCTCTTTCTCTTGCAGATATTACTACTATGATGCTGTGGGTCATACTGTGATGTAGTCAGAAGGCTCTCATTGGTGGCAGAAAAGATGTGGCTGCTTGATCTTGAACATTCACCCTACAAAACTGTTAGCTAAATAAACTTTTTTCTTTATAAAATATCCAATCTCAGGTATTTTGTTAGCAATAGAGAATGAATTGAGACATAGCTCAAATTTTGTGGGGAGAGTGAAGTCATCAGGATTTTCTATATATAAAACCATGTCATCAGCAAACAGAAACACTTCACTTTTATCTTCTTTATGGACGCCTTTAATTTCTTTTTCTTGTGTAATTGCTCTAGCTAGGAGTTTTAGTACTATGTTAAATGGAAGTGGTGTGAGTGCATTCTTGTCTTAGAGGAGAATTTTCATCTTTGAGTGATGAATTAGGTTGAGGTACATCCCTTCTAATATTATGCTAGTATAATTTTTTTGAGAATTTTTGCATCCATGTTCATCAGAGATACCGGCCTACTAGTTTTCTTATAGTGTTCTTGTCTGGCTTTGGTATCAGGGTGATGTCCCTGATATCAAATACTTCTAAATTAATTTTTAAATGATTTTTTTGGGGAAAGTTTTGAGAAGGTTTAGTATTAGTTCTTTTAAAAATGTTTGGTAGAATTTAGCAATAAAAGCATCAGGGGGCTTTTCTTTGATAGGAGCCCTTTTATTATGAATTTAATCTTTTTACTTGTTATTGGTCTATTCATATTTCTTATTTCTTCTGAATCATTCCTGGTAGATTGCAATTTCTAGGATTTATCCATTTCCTCTAAGTTTTCAATTTATTGGTATGTATAGAAGTATGGTTTGAGGATCAATTGTGACATCTGTCTGAAGTTGAGTTTTCCCACCTGTTAAATTAGGAGATAAATCGAAAAATAGTGACTTTTCATTAGATTGTTGTAAGAATAAGTGAGATTATGCATGTAAATTATTTAGTGTAGTTCCTGGTGCAGTGAGAACGGAATCTATGCATGTTAACTATTTGTAGAGAAATGGATTTCAGGAATGGTCTGCAAGGTAGCATGACTTAGCACATAGTACCAGCTGAGTGGAGATGGGGTGGGAAGAAATGAGGAGTTTTTGACCCCAGTATGGAGTGATGGCGATCCTTTTTTACATGTAGGGATTAAACAATCTATTAAACCATCTCTTTTGTCCTAAAGGCCAATTCACATGGCCAGTGGTGAAGCACTTGGAAACAGATCAGCAAAATGTCAGAATATTTCAGAGCTTAGAGATAATCTATAGACTTTCTGAAAAGCCTCAAGAAGACAAGCTCCAGGCAAGCAGGACAGGCTCCTAAAAGTGCCATCAACAGAGTGGATACATTTTTTTTGGCACAGGAGATCCTTATTCCCAACCCTCTGAGACCCCAGGAATCAAACAGTTGAGTCTTGCTTAATTTCAGAGCCCAGATACTCTGCTGCCTCTACTTGAGCACCTGATGAACGTTGTTTGCCCCCAGAAGCCAGAGGAGACAGAAAGACTTTTTTTTTTTTTTTTTTTTGCACCAATTCCAGCACTTCCTGCCTGAACCCTAAGGACTGTTGCCAATACCAGACTGGCTACAGGTTCCCAGAGTCCTCTGAGAATGACTCATGGATCCTATGTGGAGGAGCCCTTGTGGGTGGGTTTTATCTGCACTTCATGTCCCCATATCCTTGACCATTCTGGCAGGTCCAAGGGAAAACTCAATCTTGGCCACATGCCTTACATTTTCTGTCCTTGAACTGAGAGGCCTGGCCCTTGGGGAGCTGAGTCAGGTCAGTCCACCAGAGAGGCAGTCAGCAAACCGGCTGCTCAGTCCACAGACCCGCTGTGGCCTCCGGCCCTTCTCCAGCCTTGGGTTGACGTTTCCTTTTTACTCTCTGGGACATGATAGTATTTACCTAACAATTATGTATTGCTTTTGGCTTCAGCTCTCCACCCAAAGAAACCCAATATAATGGAGATTTTAATAACCCAGTAAACGACCCATCTCATAGGCACACAGTGAGGCTGAACGGAGATGATACAGCCAAGGTCACCACCAGCCCAGTGCCTAGACAAAGGAGGTCCTCGGTGTGCTCCTTCCTGTCTCTTGGATATGTATGCAGGGGACACATTTGTCACTGCAGAGGCCAGTCTGCTCTGGAATACTGTCGTACTGCTTCAGTATCCTGTGGCTCATTACATTTACATACCTAACACAATTTCTAGGCATGATATATAGTGAACAGTGATGAAATTTCTGGGAGATTTATCACATTCCCTAGTTCTATAGATTGGGGGTAAATTTTTTCATAAATCTTCACTGTTGTTGAACAATTTAATATGCCATTGTCTGGGCAATAGAATTTTCCTCAATTAGATTTTAAAACTAATCTGGGAAGGAACTTTCCCCCTTCCTCTCCAATAATATTAGGTAAAGCCATAAGTCCTGACCAAGAACAAATCTTGCTGGTACCTCATGAGCACCTCAAACTGGATTCTCTTTTGCAGCAGTACCACTTCCTGCCTTCTGCTCCAGGACTGGTGTCTTATTGAGGTGGCTGAAGCTCTTAGGGGCGCCGAGGAGCCCACAGCCACGGTGGGTCCAGGTACGGGTCCTCCAGAGAGGACATTGATCTTAGAAAATGAATCACTGATGTGGGATCTGGCCCGGAGCCATGTAAGCTCAAAAATTCAATTTCTTAAGTCCCAGAAGTTATTGGATGCTTGAATAAACACAACCAGTGTGGGATCTGAGAACAAACCTGGAAAGAAAATCTACTAATTTCAAACAGCCCGGAGGTTCACAACAGCCAGATGAGCACATTTTCTCCCTGGAGGCAGTGCTTCTTGGGAAGCAAGGCATCCCACAGTGGCTTGGTAAACATGCACTCCGAGAACACTGGGCTCCAATGTACAATGGGTAGCCCTAATGGCTTCAGGCATCCCAGGGCCCAGGGTGGGCAGGCCCCTCCGCCAACATGACTGTATTCTGACTCTACTTCTTCAGCCTTCTCTCAGGGATCAGCCTTCATTGAGGGGAAGGGTTGACTTCATGACAGACCTGGGGCTTGGCCTGGGGCCTCTGCACACCTTCAGAGCCTGCATAGTCCCAAGTGAATAGATTTAGGGTATTTCCTTTAATCATAAAAGAATCATCTCAGGATGCTAGGCAGGGGTTAGCCATAATAGTCCATCAGATTCCACGGCTTTGCTCTCAGGACATCCTTAATTCCTTCCTTTCCACCCTTGGGGGGGCAAGGACTCTTCTAGGCACCCTCATGTGGGTAGAAACTTGACTCTGTAGGCTTCAGGGTGGACATGAGGGAGGAGTTCCAGTGGACTCAGATGGTAGATCTGGTGACAGGCTGAGCCCTGTCATGATGATGGTCCCTGTTTATGGAGTGCCATCCTCCACCTCAGGATCACCAATTTATTTAATCCTTAACAATAATCCCACGAGGAAAGTACTATTCAACTTCCCAAATGGCTACAGGGTGAATTGGATCAATTTACTTGTTTGGTTTAATTGTTTCGTGTTAACGGATGGGAATGTTCATTCTGTCTTTACAACAGCACTTAAGAACATCCCACATCCTCCTCCACTTCCCATAGCTGTCAATGGAACCCCAGGATAAAGAGAGCAGAGAGGGAGGGTTGGGGGAAAATGTAATATATTCTTTAATAAGGGAAATTCTTATGAACACATCCTTCAGTTGTGGTTTCTTATTCACAAAACTAGTCCATGTATGAGAATCTTCATTTTAAAGGACACATTCTCATGACCCTGTCTCCCTCATCCCTTCCCCTCAAAGTCTCCTTTTCTTGTGTTTTAATCTCCAGTTGGGATGCAGAGACAAGGGAAGAATATACCATAAAATCTTGTTATGGATATACCATGAAAGCTGGCCAACAAAAACAAAATACTTAAAACAATCAAATGATTGATGAATCACCCATTTGTTAGATTGTCACTCAGTGTCTTGGACAAACCTGCCATTTGGCTTTTGGCTATCTTGACATAAATGGACCTGGACTTATTTTCCAGATGAGGAAGCCGAGGCTGGAGAAGCCAAGGGAGTTGCCTGAGGTCACAATAACAAGTATTAGATGCACAATTTTTAAAAGTTCTGTCTGAAATTGAGCTGAGGTCTTTGTGCCATTCAGCAGGATAAGGGCACAAGAGAGAAGACAGGGTAAGATCAGGATGGCCCCTGGTGTGTCTAAAGAACATAGAACTCAAACATCTTGAGAGGCCAGGAAAAATAGAAGTAAGTGAGAGTAAAGGAATTAGAAAAATCTAATGTACTTTAAGAGCAAAGTGTTATGTTGTGTGGCTCCTGTCCCTTGGCATGAGTGACAGAGGTATAGTGGGAACAGGTGGGGATCACAGTGAACCAGACCGGGAGCTGCCATCAGTTTTGTTGATCCTCTGATTTTTCAAAAAGAGGTAGAAATTCTGATTTTTAATATCAAGTATCCTGAGTTTTCAGTGTAATTTCAAATTACCTGTAGACACCACAGAGACCCATGTAGACAAATACTGGATCTTGTCTGTACATTTGCATTCTTGACATTTGTTTGTCATGGAACCATCACCAAATCCCAAGTTGAGTCAATAGTACAGGTGTCATGCCATGCTGCGGGGAACTGAGAATTTTGATTATGATGAGGAGTGGATGAGGAGGTCAAGAAATGTTACAAGGAAAACGTTTTACCAATGAAAGGAAATCAAACTGGGCATGGTAATATGTACCTATAATCCCAGCAACTGGGGAACCTGAGGCAGGAGGATCACAAGTTCAAGGCCAGCCTTACCAACGTAGCAAGACCCTTCGCAACTTAGTGAGACCCTGTCTCAAAAAAATAAAAAAGGGCTGGGGATGCAGCTAGCTCAGTGGTAAAGCACCCCTAGGCTCAATCCCCAGTTCCAAAAAGAAAAAGGAGAAGAGAGAAAAAATAAGGAGAAGAGAGAAAAAGAAAGAAAAAAAAGAAATGAATTTCAAATATATCACCTAGTTCTCTGAGTAAATAATTTAGAGGGCAGATGTTGGAACCTGGAAAATCCGGTGCTAAGTCCCAGTTGTTTTGCTTATCTTCTGTGTAGTGATGAGCAAATTAACTAACCTTTCCTCACATCTGAATTTTTGTTGCAATTTCAATGAAATAAGACATTAAATGTAGGAGAAGTGCCAGATGGGAGGTTCTCAAGACATGGGACTTGTTAAAATAGCAATAATGAGAATTATCATTATGATAATAATGATAGCTATTATTATCAGTACATACATTCATAAACCCCAGGGAAGCTCTAATGGGAACTCAGCTTCTAAGAGTTCTTGTCCTAGATGATTTTATCTATGAGGATGATGAGACACTTTGGCGTTACTTTCTCATCTCATTATACTTGATTTTGAAAGTCACAAAGCCTAGCCCACCCCCTCGCTTTTTAAGTTCTGTCTGCATAGCATCATTCATGAAACTCAAGTAAACTATTCAAGCCTAAACTCAGTGAAAACTTAGACATTTTTTTGCTTTCTTTTTTTTTATTGGTTGTTCAAAACATTACAAAGCTCTTGACATATCATATTTCATACATTAGATTCAAGTGGGTTATGAACTCCCATTTTTACCCCAAATACAGGTTGCAGAATCACATCGGTTACACATCCACATTTTTACATAATGCCATATTAGTAACTGTTGTATTCTGCTACCTTTCCTATCCTCTACTATCTCCCCCCTCCCCTCCCATCTTCTCCCTCTACCCCATCTACTGTAATTCATTTCTCTCCTTGTTTTTTTCCCCTTTCCCCTCACAACCTCTTATATGTAATTTTGTATAACAATGAGGGTCTCCTCCATTTCCATGCAATTTCCCTTTTCTCTCCCTTTCCCTCCCACCTCATGTCTCTGTTTAATGTTAATCTTTTCCTCCTGCTCTTCCTCCCTGCTCTGTTCTTAGTTGCTCTCATTATATCAAAGAAGACATTTGGCATTTGTTTTTAGGGATTGGCTAGCTTCACTTAGCAAAATCTGCTCTAATGCCATCCGTTTCCCTGCAAATTCCATGATTTTGTCATTTTTTAGTGCAGAGTAATACTCCATTGTGTATAAATGCCACATTTTTTTTATCCATTCATCTATTGAAGGGCATCTGGGTTGGCTCCACAGTCTAGCTATTGTGAATTGTGCTGCTATGAACATCGATGTGGCAGTATCCCTGTAGTACGCTCTTTTAAGGTCTTCAGGGAATAGTCCAAGAAGGGCAATAGCTGGGTCAAATGGTGGTTCCATTCCCAGATTTCCCAGGAATCTCCATACTGCTTTCCAAATTGGCCGCACCAATTTGCAGTCCCACCAGCAATGTACAAGTGTACCCTTTTCCCCACATCCTCGCCAGCACTTGTTGCACAGTGATTGGTTCCCGCGTATTGAGAGGAGAAGCTTGGCCTGGTGGGCACAGCTCCACCTACTGGAAGAGAAGTTAATCAAACTCTAAGACTGCATTTATTAATTTTTTTTATTATTTGGGTTTTTTTTTTCATTTTCATTTTTTTATTTTTAATTTTTTAAAATATTTATTATTTTTTTTTAATTTTAATTTTTTTTAATTTTTTTCTTTTTTTCTTTTCTATTTTTTTCTTTTGTCTTTTCATTTCTTTTCAATTTCCTTATTCCCCCTTCCTTGAATTCTGCCTGCTTACTCTCATTCTCTTTAGTGACGTCTTCCCTTCCCTTCTAATACCTTTCCTCCCAAGCATCAAAAAAATTTATAGGAGTAAACAGTAACTCAGCAGTCAAANAAAAAAAAAAAAAATATATATATATATATATATATATATATATATATATATATATAAATTGTAGGTGAACACATATATTTTATTTGAATGTGGTGCTGAGGATTGAACCCAGTGCCTCATGCATGCTAGGCAAGCGCTCTACCACTGAGCCACAACCCCAGCCCATGAATTTGAGCTTTTTGCATCCCCACGCTGGATCTCAGCTTTTTGCATCCCCACGCTGGATTTCATGGGTGGGACATATATCGAATCTTGGAGCACAGACTGACATGAACCTATCAATTGTAGCAGGAATTATCAAGTGAATTTTAAGTATTGGATGCTTTGTTTGGACATTTTCCAATACTGTCTGATCTGTGGAAGAACCAACTTCCTCCTTGGATTGGGTAAATAAAATGGCGGCCATGTCCCACCTCAGATCCAAGGAAACACGTGACAAGCCAAAACTATTTCTATTATGTATTATACTGGTCCAGGATTCTAGAAGAGATGGATATTTGTTCATTCTTCTATTCAAATAGCCAACAATCCTTTAAAGCACACCTTTGTTCTGGGCTCTGAGCTTGGATCCATGGTCACAAAAGTAGACAATTATAGGGATCTTGACTCCAGGTGTCAGGAAATGCTGGTGGGAAGTGATGAACACGATGAGTGTGCTTTAAAATGGTTTAAACTCTCTGCTATAGTCCCTTCCTCCCCAGAATCTCAGTGATGGCCTCAGTGAGTTCCTGCAGTAAGGGAGTAAGCATTGCTGAGGAAGACCAGTACCATCCAACCAAAGGGCAACTGCTTCCAGCATTGCCCAGGGGATGGGGGGAGACACAGGGAGGATCAGGACAGGTAGGGAGTAATAAACATTGTATCAGTCAGGTAGTGCTACAAGAATGCTGCTTAACAAACATCCCCGAGTTTCAGTGGCTTACAACAATAAACATTTTGTTTTTCTCATCTGTAGGCCTGGGTGTTGGCTGGGGTGGCTCTACTTCAGGTTAAGTTTAGATCTATGATAGATGACCTTTCATCCTTTCTGGAGCTTGTCTTTCCATAACAGTGGGCGGAAGAGTAAACTGGACAAAGAACATTTTAAGTCTTTCATTCCTGCCATCCTCAGTAATATTCCATTGGACACAGCAAGTCCTATGGAGAAAGAGAAGGAAGAATAAGCAAGTAGGAATCCGCGAGGGGCATGTTGGGCGGTGGGGTGGGGTTCAAGGAAAGGTGCTGTAATTTCCAAATCAGGACAGTTTTTCCCATGGGGATTACAACATTGGAGACCAGCTAGCTATAGTCCCTTCCTCCCCAGAATCTCAGTAACTCCAGCTCTTCCTCACTTCTGTCCTGACCCCTTCTTGTGATTGACGGATGGAGAATATCTGGAAGAACAGATAACATCCCAGCCTCAGTGTGAGAGCTCTCAAAGTGTTTTACACATTCCTGCTCAGATCCAGGTAGAAAAGCTGAACTCCTGGGGATCAGCCCGCATGCCCAAATACTTGAGTGAAGTCTTGAGACCTGTGACTCCCCATTACTGACCAACAGCACTGGGGACCCAAGAGATCAGATCACTCAGGGTTGAAAGGTAGGGGGGTTTGGTCCTCCATTCTGAGTCCAAGTTCAAAGCAGACAACTTCTCATTACCCTTCAGTATGGGAAGTAAGGCTTCCAAGGGTGTCTCTGAAGCCATCCTTCCGCCCTAGCTCTGCATCTGAGCCTCCAGAGCCCAGGGTTCCTCTGGGAGGACAGCCTGGGCTGTCACATCTCATTAGGTGCTGTGTCTTTGGCTGCTCTAGAGTTCAAAGATAAAACTTTTTTTATTCCAACTGGTGATTTTCCTCTCTTGGCCAGGGCCGAAGCTTCTGTTTCTATAAGCAGAGCCCTGGTTGCTAGGTGACACCCTCACTCCTGGTCCCGGAGGCATCCGAGGCAGAAATGAACCAGAGATCTGAAGCTTCTACTTTAAAGAAAAAATATGCAACCCAAAAGAGGAACTACGACCCTACATTAATTGGAGGGTTATATAATGATCTGACATGCTTCTAATATCCTCCCCACCACTCTGCCAAGACCAGTGGGGTATGTTTAAATATATTTTTTAAATAGGAAAAAAAATAGGAAATTGAACTGATAAATATACTTGGCTCTTTTGATTGGGAGAGGAAACTTCTAATTACACAGCTTTTCTAAGCTCTCTCAATCAGATCTACACCTTCATTAGCCTCTGAGTCATTAGTCGAACTTATTAAAACAATTAGATCTGCAGAGAACTGCGGCCATCAGCGTTTCTGACAGCTGCATTGGGGATTTAAACTTTTCATTAAAATTGGATGAAAGCTTTGCGAATCAATAAGAAATAGATGAACATTTCAAATGAAAAATGAGCAAAGAACAAGAATAGATGATTCACAAAAGAGACACAAATGGCCAATAAACAAATGAAAAAATTTCCGAATGCATGAACCACTGAAGACATACATTAAAACAATAATGAGAATAACCATTTTTAATCTGTCAAGTGGCAAATGTTTTTAAAATAATGCACAGATTGGGCAAATGTACAGTGAATCTGCTATTTCAATAAACTTGGTTGGAATGCAGTTAGGGAAGGTCTTTTAGAAACCAATTTAGCCACATACTGAGAGTCTTAATATGAATACACCTTTTGGCTGAGCCATGTGGTGCCCTTATTTACAGAGTTGTTTGCATAGCATTATTGATAAAGAGAGAAATCTGAAAAAAAATTAACACTGGGATACTAGCTAAATTGAAAAAAATCGTTTATTACATGCAAAATTATTCCCAAGATTGTAAAAAGAACAACTCTGGTCATAAAACTGCATACCCATTATGAGTCCATTTTTGTGAAACGAAAGGGAAGGTGATATATACCTGTGCAGAATACTATAAATTGGAGGTTCCCAAACTTTCTCAGTTCATGAAAGCTTTAGGATCTCAGTGATTCTCTGATGGAGTCCCTAGCACAACCCCTTTTCCCCACACGTCAAATAAAAACCTGATCATTTCATTTATTAAGTATTTGGGTCCAGACAACTTAACAGTAGTAGTTTATTCTGCGTCCAACAGATATTGCTGTACTTGCACTGAATCTTTCAAATGCCCCACAAAGATTATTGCAATGCTATGGGGTCCTCCATACTGAACTTGGAACTGCAGGTATAAACAAAAATGTACTAGTGGTTAAACAAGAAGGCTCTGGAAACCAGGCTGCCTGTGTTAGGATATGGGCTCTTTCATTTGCTAATGATGATCTTGCACAAATTTCTTTTCTTTCCAGTGTCTTAGTGTTCCCATCTAATAAATGGAACTATTGAGCACCAACCTCTTTGGATTCTTGTGAGACGTATACATGCTGGTGCCTGATTCATAGCAAGGGTCAGCTCACTCTCACAGGAGACCAAAGGTGACTTCTGTTTCTTTCCTTATGGTTTTTTGCACTTTCCAAATGTTATAATAAGCACATATTACGAACTGGGGTTGTGGCTCAGTGGCAGAGGGCTTGCCTAGCACGTAGGAGGCCCTGGGTTCGATCCTCAGCACTACATAAAGATGAATAAATAAAATAAAGGTATCGTGTCCATCTACAACTAAAAATAAATATTTTTAAAAACGCATATTACTTTCATTATAAATAATGTTTTAGTTTTAAATCAGAGAAAGGGAGTATCATAGCTTTGTGTACTGAGTGCTGCTGAGAGATGGGCCAAGGCAAAGGCCAGCCAAGTGCCCTGTTCCTGAAAATGGAGGTGGGTAGGAGGAGGAAGGCAGCCAGGGCAAGAGCATCCTTACTCAGCTGTGGTCAAGTCCTGGGTACATGGCTTGGAGCCTTCAATAAAAATATAATCTGCTAATTAAGCTAATTGTCTGAAAGGTAGTTTTTGTATAGTCATCAAAAAGAGGCATAAAATAATGAGCATGAAAATAAAGAGATCTTTCATTTTCTCATTCATGCCTTAGTCATCATTTCAAGTACCTGCCTGGTTGGTGCAATTACAGGCTATTGCTACAGAACTGAAGCTGGTTTTCCTGGGGACCCTGGGGTCACATCTCCATTCTGTCAGAAAGCTTGCCCAGTTCTGTTTGGAACTTGTGGAGTTAGGAATGCTTCTCTCCTAGCACAGATTTACCTGGATGCCCTTCCACCACTTACAGGGGGACATTTCACAACACCAAGAGACAGAGACCTGGGAGAGACCACCAACAGGTGGCAATAGAGAAAGAGGCAGAATGGGCACTTCAATTGTCCCAGATCCCTTGATAAAACCATCTCCAGGGAGATGTTAAGTGTTTGCTTGTATCTCCTGGGAGACCCCTACCATTGCAAGGCACAGGGTCAACCTTCCTCCCCTTAGGCATCTTTGTTGAAGGGCTGATCTTTTGCAGCCCACTTTTCCTGCAGCAGGGAGAAACTGGAAAGAAGCAGGGAATTAACATCTCCCTAGGCCAGCTTTTAGGCAAGACTGGTAGATGTGAATAGCCCAGCTCTATCCCACCTGGGACCCTATTCTCCAGAGTTTCCTCTGAAGTTACCCATTGCAGTAGATGGTTTAATAATGAACATTTACTGTTTTCCTTCCCTGGATCAAATATCTTTCTCCTTCACTTACCCATGTTCTTCCTTCCACCTTCCAAATAAATGACTTGCACTCAAATTCTAGTCTCAGGGGCAGCTTTGGAGGGGACCTCAAACTAAGAGTCCTTGTATAAATCTTTCTGGGAGCAATTCTGCCCATAAACCAATTCACATTTGACCATGTGATTGATTGGTCCAAGCCCTCTGAGTCCTTGCTTACCACTCAGTCTTCTCACTTGGCATGTTTAACATCCTTGGAGATGGCTTTACAGCCTCTGTGAGCAGCGAAATAGGTGATTCTGGGATCCCTCTGTCTGCTTGAATTTGATCTATTTTGCATATGGCTTTAATCTGAAGAAAATCTTCTGCCACTCCTGCTGGAAAAGGTGACAATCATTGAGCCCAAAGCTCCCTCTCAAGTGGGAATCTGGTCTTCCTGAGCTGAGCTGTTCAGGATTCTGGGCTCACAAGCCTTCACCATGGCTCCCACATATAGGGCCTCCTGGAAGCTGTCTGCCTGCCTTGTCCCTTGGCCATCACAACAACTGCCCTCCTGATTGCTGCTTGAGCAAGGGATATATGTGGTCCATCATCAAATATATCCCCTCACAAGAATCCAGAAAAAAATTCTCTCCTTTGTTGGATTTCCAGTCTATACTTCTGTTTACATGAATTCCTTCCTAGGGTCCTCTGAATCTAGTTAAATGGACTGTTTCAGCTTCCTGATTTGCCGGGACTCTTTCCTTACTCAGAACCTGTGGTATGCAAAATAACCGCTTCCCCAAAAGATGTCCACACCCTAGTTCCAGGAACCTATTCTGCCTTACACTGCAAAGGAGACTTTGCAGATATGATTAAATCAGGATCTTGAGGTGGGAGAGCACCTTAGATCTTCCAGGTGGACCCAGGGTAGCTACAAGGGTCCTTATGAATGAAAGAGGAGGCCAGAGAAAGATTAGATACAACCATCTGTTAGATGCAATGTGAGTTAGAGTTGATCATCTTTGCTGGCTGTGAAGATGGAAAGGGGACATGAACCAAACAATGAGGGAAGTCTCTAGGGACTGGAAAGGGCAAGAAAATGGGGTTCTAGAATTTCCATAAAGGAAGACAGCTCTGCTGACATACTGATTTGAGCCCAGTGGGACTCATTTCAGAATTCAGGCTTCCAGAATAGTAAGTTAGTACATTTGTGCTGTTTTAAGGCACTAGGTTTATAAAAATTTTTCATGGCACCAACAGAAATTAATACAGTGTGTGCTTTATGCTGTTCCCTCTGCCTGTACCCACTCCTTTCTCTTTTCTACTTTCCTATCCATAAATTTCTCTAATCTTCAATGGATCTTTTGCCGTGGAACTGCACTAATTCCTGCCTCCCTCCCCAGCTGTCATCTACCCTTGGACAGTTTCAACTCAACCTCCAGCTCCCCCAGCCCCAGACCCAACCCTGCTCTTCTGCCCATCAAATAATGCCCTTAACGGTGACAGGTTATTTTATTTTATTTTATTTAGAGAGAGAGAGAGAGAGAGAGAGAATTTTTTTTTAATATTTATTTTTTAGTTATTGGCGGACACAACATCTTTGTTGGTATGTGGTGCTAAGGATCGAACCCGGGCCGCACACATGCCAGGCGAGCGCGCTACCGCTTGAGCCACATCCCCAGCCCTATTTTTTTGTTTTTTACTTTAGCACAACTGGTGCATACTGACATTTGCAATCATTTTACTAAAAACAAAGGAGAAAGGGAATGACTTCCAATAACACAAACTCGAGAAAAATCTATGATGTTTTCAGGTAAAGTTTTTTGATCCCCAAAATCCAATAGCAGCAGCAAAATGCTATATTGGTGTCCAGGGATTTCCTGTTTGGAAACACTGTCTGTTCTTTCTGTCTTCCTCCTTCCTGCCTGGCTCTGTCCACAGCTTCCAGATAGTATCTCATTTAGGAGGTATTTGAACCCTTCTGAGGCCTTGCCCATTTCTGGGCTCACATCTCCTACATCCCTTAGTCTCAACAAGACAGGAGCCTTTGGAAGGACTATCCTTAAGGCTCACAATAGAAAATGGGGCTCTATAATTAATTTACCATCCAAACTGAGATATTTTCAAGAGTGAAAGGGGTTATAAATAGTTGTGCTTGGGAAATGGGACTAACTCTATTTTTCCTGGACAAACCAGGAAGTTTGTTCACCCTGGCAATGGGTGATCTGACTCTTCCTGGCTTGGGGTTATTTGAGGACTTTGTGAGGCAGAACTGAAATATCTGAGGGGCTAGTATTTTTTTTATTTGGGGAATTCCAGATCCCCTTCACTCAGGAATACTCCAGAGACAGGCAGCCTTCTCTGGATGTAGTAGGAAAGGCTTTCGGGAAGAGAGGAGTGTAGTCAGGCATGAAGCGAATGTATACTTGTACCAGGCAAAGTCAGGCTGGGGCCCCTGGTCTCCCGAGTGATGGCTATTTAAGCAGTTGCTTTATTTTTTTCCTAAGAAACACAGGGGATTGTAGTGCATGAAGTGATAACCCAGGGTGGAGTTTCCATCTTCAACCTCACCCTTGTACCTGGGTCCCTGATGATAAGCGTGCTTCTTATCACAGATTTATTATTATTGTCTTCCAAGCCAATGATGACAGCTATTTATAGGTGGTAGCTGATCTGAGGGTTGATTTTGCTTTGAAAGAGCCAAAGTCCCCGCCGTCTGTACATGGACAGTCTTCATCCATAATGCATGAGGCTGGAGACCCATAACAAAGACTATGTTCATTCACCGGGCTGTGGAAGTTGATTATTTACTCAGGAAAAATGAGGAACATTTTCTTCTGTAAGAATCAGCATTCATCATCACCCTGTTTCTGTCACTGACCTGAGCTTTTTATTCCTAGGCAATTTTATGCCTTCAAATGCTTCATGATTAAAAGCAAATCAAACTCAACTCATCATATCAATCAGGAACAGTCTATGCCCAAGGATTCCAAGGATGGGGCTTGCTGTGCGGTGGGGAGAACACTGGTGAGGAGATTGGAAGACCCAGGCCTGTCCCCAATTTTCAGCTCCTTGACAACACTGGGGTTTCGGATTTGGCTGTTTGTTTTTTAATTGATATAAGACATTTGAATGAGATTATAATAATCAAAGTCTTTGGTTTATCATTTGTGTCCAATACAACAGCATCAAATTTACTCACCAAGACTCAGATATACATAAAATGTACTTTTCTGCATACACACATGCACATTTGACCATACTTTGCTTTAGAATAATTTCCCTCTAAGGGCAGGAAAACACATTTACCAATTAAAGGTGATTCTGCCTCTTCTTATTTGAATGTCTCTTTTGTGTAAATAAGCTGAGCTTATTCTAAGCTCAGCTTTCTCTCTGGAATGGTGCTGCTGACTTCTCAAGGAGCGTCCCTACCACTGTTGCTTTCCAAGGCACTTCTCAGTGCAGGAGAAAGCACATGACTTCTCATGGCCTTGCAGGAAGGAGGCCTGGGCTTTGCATGTTGTCCTTCAGTTCTGCCAGCCTTCTCTGAGCTGCTCTCCACCCCTGCCCTGGTGGCTGCTTTCCCTACACCGGTGTCTAATGACTAAGCGATGGCAGCTTCTTCCCAAGCAGGGCTTCATGCTAATGGCTATGATACTTGTCATTGCTCTGTCATGAGCTTCCTGTTGAAGCTCCAGGCTTCTCTGCACTTGCATGTCCTCTCTAGTGGCACTTGTGGCTGGAGGCTGCCTGGGGGCACCATTCCAGACCTACCTACTTGGACGGCTCCCTCCTCCAGTGCTGGCACTCCAAGTTGGGTCTGAGATCTTGTGTTCTTATGGTGTTGCCTTCCTGCAGTCCTGGACCTCTTCCTAGAGCACCCAGTATTGTCTAAACCTCCACCCTATCACCTCTCAATCTACAGAGCCCCCGCCCCAGCTCCACAACCAACTCCTGACACTGAATATTAGGTTTAGAGTGAAACTTAGTGTAATAACCTCCACTTTGCTTTGACATAGAAGCATTTGGTCCAAAGAGTTCAGGCATCCTAGGCCCAGGGCCCCCAAAAGGAAATATAATCAATCACAGATGAGGAGGTGGGCAAGGGGGGACAGATACATAGATACAACTTCTCAGATTTTGACTCCTGACCTGCAGGCACAAAGGTGATCAGGATGACACAGGAGGAAAGATATGGAGATAGGACAGAGTATAACACATGCAGCCACAAGGGCCATCGTTCCTGACCTGCCTCTGTGACTTCCCGGTGAGCTGCCTCAGGCCCAAGGTCAGAGAGATGTCTTTGTGACTTCTAGCCACAAGACCATTGCCAGCATGCTAGAAAGCCTGGCCAGTCTCCACTCACCAGAGCTTCCTTTCCTACTTTCCCCCCTTCTAAAAAGTCTCTGCTTGGCCTATAAGGAACATTTCAAACTAAACATGGAAATTAAACAATATAAATTCAACACTAGACAAAAGGTTAAATTAAAAAATTAAAAGAGAAATTAGAAAATACTTTGAGATGAGTAGAAATGCACATCATACTGAAACTCATGGCAGGCAGTAAAAATAGCCCTTAAAGGGAAATTTATAGCTGTAAATGCTTACATTGCAAAAGCAGAAAGATCTCAAATCAATAGTTTAAACTTTCACCTTAATAAACTAGGAAAAAAATCAAACTTAATCCAAAAAAAAAAAGCAGAAAGAAGGAAACAAAAAGATAAGAGGAGAAATAAATGAAATAGAGGATAGAAAGACAACAGAGAAAAATCAATGAAACAGAAAGTTTGTTCTTTAAAAAGAACAAGACTGACCCATCTTTACTTAGAATCATCAAGAAAAATAAAAGAAGACTGAAGGAGTGGACATTACTACTGACCCTACAGAAAATAATTATAAGGAAATATTATGGACAATAAATTAGACAACTGAGGAAATTTGCAAAAGTTAATAAGCAAATCCTAAATTCAATAGAAATTAAAGCGAACTAGAATAGTGAAAGCAATATTAAAAGGAATAAAATTAGAGAAGTCACACTTTCTGATTTCAAAACTACTCCCAAGCTATAATAATAGAATAAGAGAGTGGGGTATGGGCATGAGGATAGATAATGACTCTCAATGACTTTGAGAGTCCAGAAATAAACTCTCATATTTTGAGTCAACAGACTTTCAACAAGGGTGACAAGACAATTCAAATGGTGAAAAAAGAGTTTTGTTTTTTTTTCGACAAATGGTACTGGGACAATTTGGTAGCCTCATACAAAAGACTAATTTGGACCACACACCATTACCGTTTATAACAATTAACTCAAAATGTATCAAACACTTAAATGTAAAAGCTAAAATCTTAAAATTCTTAGAAGAAAATAAATAGGTAAATATTGCCGCCCTCAAATGTGGCAATATTTCTTAGACATGATAACCAAACACAAGCAATACAGAAAGCAAGCAATTTTTTTTTAACAAAAAGGAGGAATTGGACTTCATCAATATTAACGCTTTTGTGCTTCAAAGCATACCATCAAGGGCTGGGGATATAGCTCAGCTGGGAGAATGCTTGCTTTGCATGCACAAGGCCCTGGGTTCAATCCCCAGCACCACATACAAAAAAGTGAAAGACACCCCACAAAATGGGAGAAAATATCTATAAACCATATATCTGAAAATTTGTACTATGAAACTCTTAGAATTTAAGAAGACAAATAATCTAATTTTAAAATTGGCAAAGGATCTGAATAAACATTTCTCCAAAAAAAAAAAAAAAAGATACATACATGGCCAATAAGCTATTTAATAGCTACCAGGGAAATTCAGATTAAAATAATGATGAGATATCACTTAGCATCCACTGATTATAACCACCATAATCAAAAAGGTAGCTAATAACAAGCGTTGGTGGGAATGTAGAAAAATTGGAGCCCTCATGGGATGCTAGTAGGAACATAGAACCGTGCAGCTACTTTGTCATTTTACAATGACATAGAAGTTCCTCTCAAGGTCAAACCCAGAATTGTCATATGGCTCAGAAATTCCACTCCTAGGTATCTACCTAGAGAAAGAGAGACATATGTCCACACAAAAGCTGGTATGTGAGTATGTACAGTAGTTTTATTCATAGTGTCAAAAGTAAACACAATTTTCAACAGATAATGTTCAACAGCTAATAACTAGATAAATAAGTCATACAATCAAATATAATTAGGCAGAAAAAAGGAAGAAAGAACAGATAGATACTGCAACATGGATGAACCTGAAAACCTTAAGCTAAGTGAAAGAAGCCAGCCACAGAAGACATTATTTATATAGAATGTCCCAGAACAGGCAAATCTGTAGAAATAAAGATTAGATTGGTGATTTGTGTTGAGTTGAGGGAGAAATGAAGAATGATAATTAGAGAGGATGAATTTTGTTTTGAGGTGATAAAAATGTCTTAAATTGATTGTGATGATGGTTGTGTAACTGTGAATATATTAAAAGCTATTGACTTGAGCAAACAAACTCTTTAATATGTAAATTGTATCTCAAGAAAATATTACAAAAAAAAAGGAATTTTTTTTTTTTTTACCTCTGGTGTTCAGCTGACAGAATAACAACTTGAAATTGCTAGTGATCATGTTTGCCTGTATCTAAAGGAAGCCAACACAGAAGGAGAAAGATTTCTGAAGATAGTATTTTAACCCCTGATCCAGCCATGCCTGAGGACATAACCCCTGGACTTTTTGGCTATGTGAACCAATTAATTTCTTTTTGTTATTGTTGTTTTTGCTTAAGAAATGTTATATATCTGAGTGTCTAAGACATTTTTAAGTAAGAAGTGGTAGGAATTGGAATGGCTGCTACAAAAAATCAGCCTACCACCACTTCTTACTTAAAAATGTCTTGGACACTCAGATACAAACTGTAGAGTAAGTGAACTCATGAAAGTCATCCATCATTGGTTCTTGGAGCCAAAAATTTATACAAAACCCAGTTAGCTTCTGAAAAAGCTATGTGAAATTTATTCGAGTTATTCAATTTAGTAAAAGCAAGACCATAAATATAAATTTTTAAGCTGGAAGAAATCTAGACATCATCTGACTCAAGGGCTTCTGTTTTACAAACTGAGTTAATTAAGAAAGAAAAATACTTTCCTTCCTATTCATTTGAAAGAGTGATATTAAGTTTTCATTTCACTCCACATTAGCCTGGGTTGGCACTAGAAGTCAAAGCCATGTGGTTCGCTGTCTAAGAAGTCATGGGATTGGCCATGGCAGTAACCACTTAGCAATCCATTTTCTTATTCAAGCCAAATACCATCATCTTATTAAAATGCACTTCTGAGCAGATTTGAAGTTGCATTTTCAAATTTGATTATACAGTTTGGGGTTGATGGAAGCGAGTAACTGAAGTAGAGGTAGAGATTCAGACAGACTAGCAGCAGTCAAGGTCAGAGAGGAGGGAGCAAAGGAAAGATGGCTGAAGTCTGGAAGGCACTAAGAAGAGTCCACGGTCAGTTAAGGGAAGGAGGAAGGAGGGCACCAAATGCATTAGGTCAACTTGATCCAGGACTTCAGACAAAGCAGGAATGAGGATGGTTGAGTAGGAGGCCACAGAATGAAAACTAGGGATCTGGGGGAAAGTCTGGGCTAGCAGAGGTCATGAAGTGGGATGGAGGGCCTTGGAACCAGGTAGAGGTCAAGGACAGCAGGAGGGACTGGGTTGGGAACCACCTGTCCGAGGCAGCATCCCTGGCTGGGTGGAGAATAAGGGAGCAACCTGACTCTTCTGAGATCTCTTTCTACCTTTATCCCACCTCAGACCTGACCCCATGTTCTCTCTTGCTGGGCTCTGCAGGCCCTGGCTTTGGATCTGGCACCAGCTCAGAAGTGGACACATGCCAACTGCTCTGCCTGTCAGTTCTATCTTCCACCAAAAACCCACTGCTCTTCCAGCCTCAGCCCCCACCAGATGGGCCTGCTCATTCTCAAGTCCTCCTTGAACTCATTCTGGTACACACCTCTTTCTTCTGGAGCTTCTGGTCATAGTTCCCATGACACTTCTAGAAGCCTGCCTGGCCCACTGCAGCTGGAAGGCATGCTCAGACCCGTTCAGAGCTGCTCCTATAGCTCCCAGATTGCCTGTGAGTGTCACTGCTCTGATTTGTGTGCGGATGACTTACTTCTTCATTACCCTGCCCTGGTCTTGCACAGTCTGGGTAGCTTAACTGAATTTTTAACTCTACTCTGATTTTACTTGCCTTTGAAGACAAGGTTCCTAAAGACCAGAAAATGCTCTTCAGATGGGCTGCCTGCAACTGGTTGAATCTAAGATGCTACCAGAGTGACCAACCAGACAACGTCCTAGATGGTGTTTAGAGAGAAGGCAAGGGTCAGCTTCAAACATAAAACTATGACTAAGATTTGTCAAAAGACCAACCTCCTCCCGGATAAAGCCTTGCCCTGCTCCATGTTAAAAGACAACTCTCAAAGTAGGCTAAGATTAAGCCCATTTAACATCATGTCCAAGCCGGGCATGGTGGTGCACATCTGTAATCCCAGTGGCTCAGGAGGTTGAGGCAGGAGGATCACAAGCTTAAAGCCAGCCTCACCAAAAGCAAGGTGCAAAGCAACTAAGTGAGACGCTGTCTCTAAATAAAATACAAAATAGGGCTGTGGATGTGGCTCAGGGGTCAAGAGTCCCTAAGTTCAATCCCCAGTATCAAAAATAAAATAAAAATAAAATCATGTCCAAAAAGGGTAAATTTTTACCCTAAAGATTACTGTAATCCAAAATAGAAAGAGTTATGGTATAGAACTAAGGGTTTGGACAAGTTGTGAAATGTTTGGGAAAGTAGTAAAGAGATTGTAGAAAGGAATAAAACTCAACAGAAGGAACAATTACCCTCTGGTCTCACTTTATATCTTAAGGTACCCCTGATATCTGAAAAACAGTAAAAAGGTTAGAATTAAAACCTACTTTCACTTCAAGATTGGTGAAACTGGTCTTCTGAGAATTCAACAACCAAGAGTTGGAGACCAAAGCTAAGGAAGAGAAAAGGGCTAAGAAGACAGTGAATATTTTGGTCCTTGCCCTCCTGGGTCAGCAGGACCCAGGGGATCATGGGACCTCTCCAAAAGAATTCTGCAACTCTGTGAGTCACCTGATCTCCTGATAAGGGAAATCACAAGGACCCTAATGCATAGGAACTAATCAATGCACATTCTGCACTGGAGAGTCTTTGGAGAGGGGAATGACCCCAGTGATTCCAAGCGAGGCCATGTGGTCTACAAGACCGTAACTCTTCCCCACAGATGATACAATTGGTTGAGAGAAAAGACTGGATGAGTCAAGAGTCTCCTCCCAAGGTCATATAACAAATCCCTGAGGACTTTTGGCTAATCTTAGCAGTATGAGGAAAAAAAGATTAATTTTTGACCAACATAGGGGACATCTGATTGATCTTGAACACCCAGCAGGGAAATATAACCAAAAACAAAGGTACTAAGATGAGGGTGAAAAAAATAATCAAAATGTACTTGACATGTACATAAGGGTCCTTATGGGTGATTGGCTGATACTCACTATTAAAAAAAAACTGCATCAGAACACAACCTTGCACAGAAGCCATCACAGTCTTATATACAAAGTACTTCTGAGGACACAAGCCTAGTACCTGTTCAACCTCATAGTGAGGTCACTTTGTTGATAATCTTTGTGGCCAAAGATTAATATTATCTTGATGGTCTGTAAGGTACAGAAAGCTTTGTCATTATATCTGATCACTATTCTTATTTAACCATCTTGATTATCAGATAATATATGTATTTTAAGTATTTTTCAGCCTTTTTCACTTTATCAGTCATTTTGGGGAGAGAAGGACCTCCCCACTAAGAATGGAGTAATTGTTGGTACCAATGGGCTCAGACTTCTTGCACCTTTAGTGCCTACCAGGCACTCTGGGTCTAATGTGACTTCTGGAAGTCACTTGCCTTCAGCAAGAGAAGTCATTAAATAAATACTCTCACTTATGTTGACAAATCTCTGTAATAACTAAGAGGTTGATTTTCAGTAAAGTGAGTTCCCTGGTCTACTTCCCTATCCCACATTTAGAAGTTAAAAAAAATATGATTGCTGTCTGACTTCACATACTAATAAAGGATCAGAGCAAAGGGGAACAGAATGAGATGAGCTTTGAAGCAGGGCGCAATCTGGGTCAACAGTGAAAAAGCAAAAAATCTTGCCAGCCACGAGAGGTCCAAATTTCCAGTCCCACTAACTCTTCTGAAATGTACTGCTCAGCCTGTCTTAGAATAGAGCCATTATGTTACTTTGACAAGCATTCTCTGATAAAGATTTGGCCTCTTGTATAGTTCTGCCTGTAGAGAGAAAAAAAAAAGAAAGAAAAATCCAATGTAAATAGTCTAGTTACTGAATGTTCTTCTTTCTTTATTTTTTTATCTTATTCTTTTTAGTTATATACAACAACAGGATATACCCTGACATAATTACAAAAGCAAGGAACTCAATCCACTCCAATTTGTTCTTATTTTTGTTATATAAACTGACTTCCTGTTGTCCACCTTGGTCTTTATACGTTTGGGTTATCTGAAGCCATTCTCTGCAAAGGTTTCCATGTCTGCAAAGCAGTGACCAGATCCTGGGACCTGGGACCTGTAATAGAAGTGGTACTGAAATATTTTAAACATGGTTAAAGAGGCCCCACCAAACAGCACCTGTTTTTTGCCCCTTTGAACCCCCTAATAGCTAGCCTTCTCCTCTTGCTCTTTGGTCCTTACATCTTCAATGGTCTGGTCTCATTGGAAGCCATCAAGTTAGAAATGATAGTTACTCAGGGGTATGGAGAGTGAGGCCTAGGACTGTGTGACAGCCAACTCTATTTAAGATTAGCTAGGAAAAGCTTTCATTCCTCTAAAGTACCTTTTGATGGCACCTGAGTTCAGCTTGAAGAAGTTATAGAAGACATAAGGCCACCCTTCAGCACGTCTCAAGAATACGGAATAAAAATAAAAAGGGAGGATTCGTTCCCCTGCCCTGGTCTTCTAGCGCCAGGGTGTTCTAGCTGAATTTTCACCACACCAAATCTTGCTATCCTTTGAGGAGGGAATGTCTGAAGGTCAGAAGCTCCTCTTCAAGTGGGCTGACTATAACCACCTGGATTTGAGTAGTGCCAGAGTGAGCCTGGACCCACCTGTAACTTCCTTCTAATAACAAGCATGGGTAGAGTGCTCACCTCACATGGAAGGCTCTGGGTTCCATCCTCAGCACCACATAAAAATAAAATAAAGGTATTGTGCCCATCCACAACTAAAAAAAAATATTTAAAAAAAGAAAGCATGGATATTCCTCCCCTTAATTAGCCTATCCTCCCCCCACCATGTCTTTTCCCCTCTATCTACAACCTCCTGACCCCAAAGGGTAGGAGGCTGATCTGTGAATTTACCTCCCACTTCTTCTATTACTGTTCAAGTCAGTCAGTGCTGGGTCTTGTTATTGGTTCCATAATTCTGAGAGGAAAAAGGATCCAGTCTTCGAAGTCAAAAATTGGGAACAAATTGGTGACTAGACTGTGAAGTGCTGAAGGTACTCTTATCACAGGGCTAGATACACATTCTCGATACCTAATATACGCTGCAATTAAATGAATGAGGCCACTGGATCGAGTTTTTCTTATTTAGCTGCCTCACCAGCCTGATAGCAGGAAGCATTTTCTAACAGGCTGTTCTAAATCATGTTGGTTTTGTATTTCATGGAATTAGTTTGGGGGATGTTGGCAAAAACAAAACCCAAGGGTACCTTTTAAGTAAAGGACCCAGTGTTTACAATCCACAGTGAAAATACAATAATGAATACCCTGGAGGTATCTCGAAGGTAGGGCTGGAATTTCAAATTTGTTGTAATCATTTTCCATCCAGCGTGAGAGCTATGAAACAGCTCAAAATTTCCCTTAAATGTAATAAACAACCTCACATAAGGGAATAGAGGATGTCTCTGGGCCAGTATTGCACGGGGAAGGATATAAATGAGGATCCCACTCCTTGCTGGGAGTGGAGGTACTTCACCTCACGCAACAACCAGTTAATTCCAGGCCAGGGTGGGAAGAGAAAATAGATGGAAATGCTATCCTTGTTTGGTACAAAGACATCAATTAGTAAAATAACCAAAGATAATATTTCATGATATAAGACCACTTTTGAGAATTTTTCAATGTGATAATGGTATTGTGGTTAGGCTGCTAACATAAGAGATTGTACTGAATGGTTTACTAATGAAGTGATCAAGAGCTCCCGAATTCGATTTAAAATAAGGAATGAGGATTTGTTATGCTATCTTCTCTACTTTCATATGTTTGAAATTTTCTATAATAAAAAATGAAAATAAAATAACCGTTAACAATCCCAACTTGCTGACTGCTATGGTTCATTGTTGCTTCTTCAGAATTTCACCATGAACAGAAGTGGGGGCAGGCTTGGGGGAGGGCATCAATGTGGTCCCTGGGAGGAGGGTGCTGTTTGGGAGCCTGTGTGAGATGCATTTGTATAGCAAGGGAACTCTTAGATGGCTCCTTTGGAGGGGTTCATGTCAGCTAAGGTCACCTGCAGGAAGGGGAGAATACAAAGTCCCCCATGACTGTCTAATTCTGGGCTTAGAAACCAGTTGTTTCACTGGCTCCTGCAGGAGGCAGGTCATAGAGAAGGAGGAGGAGTCAGTGAACCCCAGATGCCATTTCCCCACTTCTTGGACTGGTCTTATTCTGTGTAGACATGCACCTGACTCTGAGTTCAAAGAGGGTTTGACCAACTAAATGACTGACTGTTTGATTAATCAATTGATGGTCCCTGAGGAATGATGGCGGGCTTGTTGGAAAGCACGCACAGCCTAAGGCTGAACATTGTCTACAGATGCTCACCCCCTCCCTCTGACCTGAGAATTATTTACCCACAGAATACATCAAAACTGCATGGAGAAGTGCCTGGCAACACCATTTCTTTTCTTTGCTCTTTTCAGGTTCTGGTTCTAGTGCTTTGGCAACTTAAATTTTATGAGAGGTTTTTGCTGAGAAAGCCTCCTACTTAGATGCTGCCTAAATTCTGCAACCATGTGTTCATTCCTTAAAAAAAAATTATACATAGTTGAGCAGTTAGCACAGCTCAGAGTCCTAAAAACACACAGCGAGTACTATTCACCTCTAATGAATATGGGACATGAACAACTAAAATCCCACTAGGTCTTTTACTTAACCATTCACAGTTTCAATTTGCATGTGCTTATAATTCTCTAATTCGCTTTCAAAGACCCAAACATATTTCTCAAATTCTAGGTCTGTATTTCACTGGTCTACTAGGTATCTTCATTTTGAGGTTTTCTTAAGAAAATTCAAATAAGCATTTCTAGTGTATGTTTCATCACCTTCCTCTAAACTTGTTCCTCTTCTTGTATCATCTGACTTGGGAATTGGCCAGGCCAGAATCCCTGGTGTCAGCACACTGGCCCCTTAATTTCTTTGTCCTCATGCTCAGCTGATTCTGTCCCCTGAACCACCTTGGGAATCTATTCACTTTTTTTTTCCATCTGAAGTCCATTGCTGATTAAGACCCTCATAATCTCTCTCCTGCATCCTGAAAACACTCAGAGCCTGCATAGTCCCAAGTGAATAGATTTAGGGTATTTCCTTTAATCATAAAAGAATCATCTCAGGATGCTAGGCAGGGGTTAGCCATAATAGGATTTTGGTGTCAGACTAGGAGCTGGATCTTTATCCAAATTCTTTCCGCTGCCTTAGTAGAGGCGATACAAGGTTCTTAATCAAGTGGATAAACACCATGATGCTGTACCACAGGTCACAGACAAAGGAAGGGCCAGGCAGATCATTTTGATCCTTGGTTTCAGATAGTCTCAAATAGGTACCTTAGCTTCATTCACAGAACCTAGGAACAAACCCTAGCTTCAAACAAGTCTGAGAAGTATGTGTAGCCTTCCTGCAGTTGTAAGTCAGGAAGGCAAGCTGTGGGGGAGAGGTGTGCTGGGTACAGAGCATGCCTGTCTATAGTAACTGCTCCTATGAGTAATGGCTTGCCAAACTCTTCTAGGGAAAGCTTCATGAAAGAAAGGTAAGAGGAGAATGAAATAAACACTAAAAAAAGGTGTAGAGAATACAGCCTAAATCCACTTTCTACAATTCCAATATTCCTTGGACATCTCATATTTGATTTTAAAAATGACTGTTGATATTGCCTTCTACTTCATAATGTGTCTGTTTCCTTACATACAAATCTAGCATTTTCTCTTAAAAGTTGTCGAGGAAAATTGATTCTCCAGATAAAAGAAGTACCTTTATATGGCAACTTTTTCAATCCCTAAGACACTGTGGAGCACCACCTGGGTTAAAGCCAGAACTGCAGAGTTGGGGACATTAGGTCTCTGGGGCTCCCCCACAGTCCCCAACACCAGCAGGAACTAAGTCAAGAATTCCTTAGAGCTAAGATTTCCTAGGATTAGGAAATAGGCAAGAGGATCCCACAGAAAGGGGGATGCTGTACCCTGATTCTTCTCAGAGGAGCTGGGGGATGCAGAGGAGTGTGAATATTTTTGTCACCCCTTCTACTTTTCATGTATAATTTCTACTGTTTCGCATAGCTCCCTATTGGTTTGCAAATTAATTCAATCTCTTTCCAAAACGGTGACCGCTTCCCACTTGTCATTCTCAAGACTTTATCCGCAAAGTATCCAGCATTTTTTATTAAAGCTTGTTTAAAGATGTCCTCTTTTGATAAAGTTGCAATTATCAGGTATACGGCTGGTGCCTCAGAATCATTTATCATCTTACAATCGATGCGATTGATTTAGCTTCTGAGCCCTAGGCTTCTGAATGCTTTCCAGACAACAGTAGCATCACCAAATGGTGACCAAATCATTTTTATAACAATGGGTAATAGATGAACCCTTGGCAGAAAAGGGATTCAAGAACATCTTGACTTCTAGAGTCCTTCCTTTCAGGCTTAGGATCATTAATGGGAAATAGTCCAGATCCTAAATTTGCAGTCCATATCTCTGCTCTGGGAACCAAGGACATTGTCTAATTGTCCAGGTACACTTTTTGAAAAGTTTATATCTTGGATTAAGAGAACCATATGCATTTGCTATTTCTAATATATAACTCTAGAAAATTATGAAAGTATATCTTCTAAAAATTCATAGCTATTTTGAAAAGCAAGATAGGTGCTTTTGATGGAAATCGTGAGGGATGCCTGAAAGTCAGGAGGCAAGAGAAGGAGTCCTCTCAGAAAAAAGAGGCAGGGGCAGCTTCCCATTTGAAAAGGTAGGTAGAGATACCTGAAGGGGTTCTGGTTGGAATACGGCAGGAGAAGCAGCCTCTCTTCCCATGCCAAGAAAAATATGGCAGAGGGGTTGTGAGTATAGACACTAATTATCAAGAAACAGCAGTAACTTCCACGGCTATTAATCCATTAAGAAAACAGCAACCTCACATCCAGAAATCTGGATGCTCCCCACACAACTGCATGTTGTCCATGGTATAGGCTGTGGTAAATAATATCATGTGCACAGAGAGGCTTTCAGGAAGACCCTAATGCAGAAGTGAACACAAAATCCAAAATTCACAAAACACCTGAAGAAAATCAAGATTATAAAAGAGATACTAATGAAATAGAGGATCAAAGCACAGTTAATCAAATACAACTTCACATAGGTAAGAGAGAATTTCACATCAGGCAGCCAAAAGAGAGAATGAAGTCAATCTCTGTGAACTAATATGGTGTGATTGCCACAAAAAATGTTCAGCAGAAATGCAAATTCAAGCAGGAAATGTTTTAAGTTACATAAAAAAAAATAAAAACCCACTTTGTTTTTCCTTTTATATGTCCGTATAGGACTGTGCTTAGGCTGTACTCTCCTGCCAAGTGTTAAAGACCAAGTTGGTCAAAACTGACCTTGTTCCTATCTACTCTTGAGAGCTGAGATTTCTCAGGGATCACTCCTGGGGACATATGTGAACCCTCTTAGCTCCTTTAGCTTTCCTATACCAGGGGTGCCATCTGCTGGGATGGGTCAGGGTCTTGCTGACCATAGGTGACTTCTCTTACAAGCATCAGGGACATTTCCATCTCCAATGGCATTCCTCTTTGCAGAATGTGCACTGGTTAGTGAAGCAGGAAACATATTGTGCTGCCTTTCACTATAAGAAAGAGGGGGAAATGAGAATACATGCAATTTTTGATCATTTCTCTAAAAAGAAATAAAGGAAAGGTCAGAGGCTAATAAAAAACGGTTACCTATAAGGAAGGGGAGAAAGAGGTTGAGGTCACGTGGTTGGAAGGGAGAATTTTCTAAGCAGTTTTTCATGTAGCTTTCACTTTTGAATTGCATAGATGCTTTACATATTTAAAAAAACATGTTTTCTTTTTCCAGATTGCATTGCCAATTCTGGGTCCTTTGAATTTCCATATAAATTTTAGAAAATTTCTTCAAAAAAATCCAGTCACAAATTTGATAGGGGTTGCATTGAATCTGTTGATCAATTTGAGAACAGTAGTCCCTCCTTATCCTCAGGGGATGTGTTTTAAGATCCCCCTCAATGGATGCCTAAAGCCACAGATAGTACCAAACCATATATATATACTGTGCTTTTTCTCCCTATCCATAGCTACCTATGATAAAGTTTGATTTTTAAGTTGGGCACAGAAAGAGATTAACAACAACAACCAATAATAAAATATTAAAACTATAACAATATACTTTAATAACAGTTTGAGCTTTGTGGTCATTACTAAGTAAAGTAAAGGTTGCTTCAACATAAGCACTGTGATACCATGACAGCCCATCTAACAACTGAGGTGGCTACTGACTAGTAGGTGGTACTGTGGCTTTGGATACGGTTTGGGGGTGTTGTCCATGGGTTCATGTGTTGGAAGCTTGGGTCCCAGTGTGATGATGATATACCCAATGAAGTGGTACCTTTAATTTTCAGGGTCGAGCCTGGGCTTGTTGGGTCATTGATGGTATTACCCTCATAAAGACCTAAGGTAGTTCTCAAAGTCTTGAGTTGGTTTTTGCAAAAGTGAGTCATCATATAGAAGTAAGCCTGGCCCCTTCCCACTCTGACTTCTTATATCATTATGTGATTCTCACTTTGACACATGCTCCCAGTCCTGATGACGTCTATCAAATGACACAACAAATGGAGCCCTCACTAGAGGGCTTTCCACCTCTAAACCTGAGAACTAAATAAACCTCTTTTATTTATAAGTTGCCCCATCTCAGTTTCTTCAATACAAGAATGGAAAATAGATGGGCTGGATGATATAGGATTTTTATCACACTGTTCAATTTTAAACTTGTCAGAATCAATAAAAAAAACAAAAATTATCAGTTGCTAAGTCCTGAAATTTTTTCATTTAATTTTTTTTTTAGAGAAGAAGGGGTGTTCCTGTATTATCATCTTAACAAGTAACTCTTCCTATCTATGGTCATGGAATTTCTTTCCCCTGTTTACTTAGATCTTTTTGATACCTTTTAACAATATTTTACAGTTTCCAGGGTAGATGTCTTGAACTCCTTTTGTTAAATCCATTCCGCAATTCAAAGCTGGCCTTTGAGTTGAGGCATATCTACTTTATCAGAACTTGACCTGACTTTTGAAGGAGTGCTTTTAGTTCAGGTAGGAATTTAAGAAAAACTGTGTTTTGGGATTGAATAAAAGACACAACAAAAATTTTATCATTTTTGATATTACTGTTATACAGACTATCTTTCCATATTTTTTTCAATATATTTATGTATTCAAACCTAAACTGATGATGAATAATGATAAACATCTCATTTCCCCCAGGGATTTGAGACACTTTTCACGTGCTCTGGATTGACATACGTATTGGGTCTACTTTGAGTGGTTTTACTTTTGCTCCAGAGGTCTGTGTTCAAGCATCAATACAATATCAGTTTAATTATTGAGGAGTTGTAGTGTGTCAATATATGGTAAGGCTGGCCTGGATTCCCAGTATTTTTCCTCTTTTTAGGTTTTTTCTAGCCAAGTTTTCCTTCTTCTTTTTTTTTCTTTACAAGAATTTCATTTTCATCATGTCAAGTTTCAAGTAGGAAATCTTTTTGTGCTTTTATAGGGATCACATTAATTCTTTAAATAGAGAAGTGTTGAAATTTCTGATTCTGTCTCCCTGTGCAAGAATATTTCATATCTTTCCTTAGATTGGGTCTACCTTTTGGACTTTCAGGTCTGTTTTAGAGTTTTAAACATTAACATTTGCACATTTCTTTTTAAATTTATTTTTGGATTTTATCTTTCTGATGCTTAAGGCTAGTGGCAATAGCTCATTCCTTGCCTTTTTCCCATCTTCAATGGGCATGTCTTCAGTATTTCCCCATTAAATAAGAAACTGGCCTTTGAGTTGAGACACGCTTATTTTATCAGAATTTGGCCTAACTTTTGAAAAGCACCTTTTAGCCAGGCGAGAATTCAGGGGAAATTTTGTTTTGATCATGTAAAAGACAGACACAACCAAAGAACTGTAAGAAATGTAACGTGGCAGGAAGTGGAATCCTGTTAGGGGAGAGGCAGGAAATAGAGATGGAGGTCACACGGGGCAGACCTGGAAGCCCTCACGGGCTGTGCTAGGGAACTTGAACTTTCTTCCTTTGGTAGTAGGAGACCATGAAAAGTGACTTAAAAATTGTGGAGTAAGTAGATCTACTTAGGACTAAACATGAAAACCATATATATATTTTTTTTTATTTTTCTTTTTTTCCTGCTTCCAAAACCTGAGAGTCCTTCAAGGGAGACTCAACTCCAGATGCTGGATCTTCTTCCAACCCCAGCATGAGCCAGGAGTGTGCAGAATTAGGCAGGAAGAGTTCTACCTCTATCTGGAAGAGGCCTTCCAGCTCCATAGAGGAGCCTGGGGCTATCCTTAGAGCCAGCCCCAATTTGCGTCTAGTTGATGAGAATAGGACTCTCTTTCCATTTCTCTTTTTCTGAGTGGAGTGCTGGAAACAGCCAAACACAAAGCATAGCAGAGTGGACAAAGAAAATGATGTCGATGTTCATGAAAAATTCAACCCTAATTATACTTCTGGAAGCCAGTGGGAGTTATGAAATAGTATGCCCAGGATGTTCATCTTGTTAATAGATGCCAGCCACAGGGTATTTATTTTCCATGCCATTTATAAAGTCTTTGATGGGCAGAAGCTGCTTGCGTCTGTCCATAAAATTATAAGGTATAAAGGATATTATGCTAATTCTTTGTGATGACTTTCATTTAGTATCTGGTCATGAGGATGCCTGGCCTCCTATTAGTGCAATATTCCCCCAAATGCAAGCATCAGCTTAGCAGGGTATTAGTCAAAAGTATATGCACTAACGGGAGCTCAGACACCAATGATAAATTTTGCTGCCATTTAAAAGTAATTATTTGTAATATTCTGTTAAAAATGGTCTTTAAATTTCATTTCTGACTCTCAATTTAGGAGTGATAGCTCCCAGATTTCAATCATGGGCTAAATGGCATACACAATGTTATGGTTTTTTACCCACCCGCGGAGGAAAAAGCTCAAAGGTAAGTTTTAGTAATTAAGGCAGAAGCAGATCCATTTTTCCAATGTGATAGCCCACTTTCCCAAAGCAAATAAGCAGCTCAGTGAGGTGAGCACAAAAAAGGGTAAAAAGAAAACTAGCTAGGCCTCTTTTATTTTTAGGAGAACAGAAACTATATTAGCAAGGTTTTTTTTTTTTTTTTTTTTTTTTTTTTTTTTT
>NW_026000241.1:12213772-12219677 GCF_001458135.2 Marmota marmota marmota
AAAAACAAAAAAAAAAAAAAAAAAGAAAGAGAGAAAGAGCTAGTAGAAGTAAAGGACCTGGGAGCTTAGAGGGCCAGGAGAAGAAACTTGGCCTTGGACAGCCCAGCTGGGTCAAAGAGAAGATGGCTTGAGTGACAGAGGAGAAGCTGGTGAGGTTCACATAGCAGGACAGGGTAGTGACCAAACATATCAGGAAGACAAGTCAGGAAAGATGAAAAAGATTGATAGGGAAAGGTGGGGCCAGGCAGGGATCAAAAGTCTTGGGATCTTTATACCAGTCCCTGGGGTTTATGGAGGTGAGCATTACCCATTAGCCCCCCAAAAGATGGCCACAAAAGGTGATCATATGCCTGATCGGGACAGAGGAGCAGGTAGAATTCAAGACCTATAGAAGGACCTGCAGTGACCATGTTCAAGAACGCGGGCTGGGGTGCTCTGCACAGAAGGGATAGTTTCCCATGTGCTCTTGCTCACACATTTTCATTTGTGATACGATCAGTGATCCTGTAGATAAGGACTGAAATCCACATGATGGAAGGCCAAATATCCCCCTTGACTTCTAACCCAGCCCCATTTTCTTTCTTTTCTGCTATGTACATACCTACATTGTAAACTTTGACTAGAAGGTAAACCGCAAGGCTTGCAAAAATAATTATCGAAAACTACTACTCTGATGGTATTGAGATGGCACCAATGACCTTGAACCAATTGCACAAAAACAAGAACAACCTCTCATCAAGAATTTTGATTGAAGTTGAAAACCACTTCCTAAACCAAAGGCACAAGTTCATACATCCAGTCTTCCATGCTATAAAAATCTTGACCTTACTTTAATCTGGGGGCTACTTGACCTTTATGTACTCTCTGATGTGTTTCAAATGAATAAAGTCTTTAATTTCTATCTCAGTCACCTAAATTTTCTTTGGATACCTGATACTTTTGTGACTGGTGGGGTCAAGGTGAGGGATAGGGAGGCAGGATCAACCTGTCTCTAACATTGGACTTTGTCTAACAATACTCTATTGAGAACACTGCTGTATAGGTCAGAGAGAGTTTTAGACATATTATGAGTTAGATGGAGCACCAAGAAAAAGTGATATTCTGTTCACCTTTTCTTAGAAACCACCTGCAAAGAAAGAAGGTGTGTGGAATAGGGGCAGGAGAAAGAAATTTAAATATCCTTGGGTGAGTAATGAATGCACATTTCAGCTCATGAACTAAGGAGCTGAAGAACTAGAACTTGCTTTATACTCCATGACTCTGTTTTTCTCACTCAAGTCTCCATTCTTCTGGGTTACAGAAAAAATATACTCAGTCCTTCCTGGGACCTCACACAATCTCTGAGTCTCGCCAAGGGACTGGGTTGGGGGAAGCTATTTGATCCTTAGTCATCAGTGCCCATGAGGGGGTCATGATAAAATCTGTCACCATGTCCTCTTGACTCTCAGGTTAGGTAGCTCTCAGCAATAATTGTACTGGGAACCTTTCTTGAATGTGACCCCTTTTGGGGGTCTTTCTGCAGCAGGGCTGCCAGCTATCAAGAGCTCCTCTCCACTCCTGGGATTGCTCACAGGCTTGCTCTTCTTTCCCAGCATGGGATAGTCTATTTTTAGTCTGGGGAAAATCCTTCTCCTTTCATGTTTCTTGAACTCTAATTAATTATTCTTAGGAACCCTCTTCTAAGTGCAAATATAAATCCAATGAGGTTTCTAGGGTAGTTCTATTTTCTGATGGGGCATGTGCTTCCTCTAAAGTAATAAGCACAAAGATGACTTAAATGAGGAGAAATGGAGGGGAAAAAAGAATATATATATTTCTTTTGGTTTTTATTTGCCTTCTATGTCTGCTTTATGCTGAGGCTGGCAGCCTGGGGTTTGGAATCTACTGATGGGGTAATGCTCCTTTGTGTTGATGGTTTGGATAGAAATAGACAGGTATCCTCCAAAGTGAGTATTACCATAAAAGAGGGGAGGGAATTAGGGCATCAGCAAATGTACGCATTCTTCTCTGACCTTTTGCCATCCCTTAGTGATTAGCTGTTTCTCCTCTATGCCTCCCAAACAGTTCTCTCTGCTGACACAGCCCACATCCTATTGCAATGACTGGCTTTACTCCCGCCTCCCTCCCTAGATAAGGAGCACTTGAGCTGAGGGCTTGCACTTACTCATCTGTGCCCCCTCAGTTCCTGAAAGGCAGAGACTGAATGGAGAGAGATTGAATGAGTAATTTTTTGGAACATTATGGACTCTCTGTGACTGGCAGGTGACCTTGCCATGGATGACCTAGGCCTTGCAAATGGAAATTATGGATGGCATGGAATGATGCTGCCCAACAAAATTAGAATCAATAAATTGGAAGCATGAGCCAAAGCAAGTCAGAGAAAATACAATGCTCAAAATGATAAAATCATGGACATGAACTGCAAAACTCAGCTGATACAGAGATTATGTGACCAAAGAGTAGCACATACGAGGAAAATGTAGAGGTTTTAGTTGACTCTAAACTGAGTGAGTCAACTGTGTGATGTAGCTGACAAAATAATAATAATAATAATCAACAAAAGCAAGCAATCTGAAATAAAGCTGCATTAGGAGTAATGCCATCTAAAACAAAAGATGTGACAGATCAAATTTTTTTCCCAGGGTGCAATGACCAGCTACCCTGCACCATATCTACTGAAACACAAAGACCAAAGAGAACACCTCCAGACAATATTAATCAGGAAGGTAGTACACCTCAAAACCTACCTTACCTTTCTCGTAACTGGTGCTGGATCTACTGAATATCTATGTGAGAAAAAAATGAACAAACACAAAATTAACTCACACAATACATAAACATTGACCCAGAATGGATCACAGACCTACATGTAAAACCTAAAACTATAAATTTCTAGAAGAAAACATAGGGGAAAGATGTTTGCGATCTTGGGGTTGGCAAAGGATTGTCAGAACGTGAAAGACGTGAACTACAAAAGAAAGTCCATACACTGGACTTCAAAACAAAAAGGTACTCTTGGAAAGTTACCTTAAGATAATGAAAATGCAAGCCACAGACTGGGAAAAAATATTTGCAACATACATATGTGACAAAGAACTTTCATCCAAAACAAATGAGAAAATTTTCAACATAATAAGAAAACATGTAAAAAATGTAAAAGATTTAGGTAAATACTTTATATACACATATTCTATATCCATCTCCACAAAAAGGTGTTCAACATCTTTAGTCATTAGGGAAATAAAAAATTAAAACCACAATGAAATAGCACCGTAGATACACTAGAATGGCTAAAATAAAAATGACTCACTAGACCAAGTGTTGGTGAGAATATGGAGCATTCTCATATACTGCTGTATGTTTTCTGGTCTGGTGGGAATGTAAAACAATACAGACACTTTGGAAAACAGTAATGGTAGTCTCTTAAAACATTAAACATATGCTTACTATATGACCTAGTTATTTTACTACTAGGTATTTACCCTAAAGAAATGAATAATACATGTCCATAAAAAGATTTATGCATTTCATAGCAAATATTTATTTGTAACAATAATAATAAACCCTAGATGAAACCCAAATGTCCATTATTGGGTATAAACAATTTGTGACATATCCATACAGTGGACTACTACCCAGTAATAAAAAAGAACACACCATTCAGGCAATAATATGGATGAATCTAAAAATTATGATAACTTAAAGAAGATAGACAAAAAGTATATTCTGTATGCTTCCAGTTGTATACAATTTATATTTCATATACAATTATATATATATATGTGTGTATATATATATATATATATATATTTTTGTGTGTATATATATATATATATATATATATATATATATATATATATATATATATATAGTCTGGATAATGAAATCCTATCTATATTATCAGAAAGAAGATCAGTGGTTGCCTGGAAATAGATATGGATAAAAGGAGGAATTCTAAATGGGTTCAAGGAAACTTTTGGCAGTGATGAAAATTGTTATCTTGATTGGGGTGAGGTAAAGATAGATGGGTCAAACTGAACAAATTGTACAAATTAAACATACACAGTTTGGTAGACTTCAATTTTATCTCAGTGAAATTGGGGCTGGATTTTTGCAGATTTTATCTTGGAGGAATATGAAACAATTTCAGACTTTTATGGAACTGGTCTTAAAAATTCTAGATGTGTTGAGCCAAAAGAACAGGCGTGGAAACACCCAGAAGGTGAAATAAGCAACAGCTGGAAAGCTTGGCGCTGTCCACTGTGCTGAAATGCTGGAAAGAAGCAGGGCAAAGGCTGGAAAGACACTACCTTCTGCAGAGAGGGTCACCTGGCATGTAGGAGATGGCCCAAGGACCAGCACCATCTGTGCATTGTCACCAAACAGCTGAAATTCAGGGAATGAGGCCACATGGGTCCTGCTCCATAATTTGTTTTCTGAGCTTCATCAGAAAGTTTCACATTTGCAGGCACCAGACTAAAATTTTCTTTGTCAATTTTGAGTCTGGGATGGCTATAATTGGAGGGGACTTGGTGAAAACAAATGTTAGAGCAGGACACACATTGCTGCAGGGCCACTTGACCTTCTCCAGGTGGTGCCACCAGGCCTGGCTTCTCATCACTCTTCAGCTGAGCATCAGCACTGTCAGCTCCCTTCCTCTGCCTCTGTCTTCACCTCCTGCTCTAATATGTCTTGGGGGCAGTTTTGAGAGTTAGAACCATAACAAGACCCTTATTGCCACTGCCGATCAACAAGAAGTAGAATTTATTGAATACCTTGTTATCGATAAGATTGCAAAGTCCGACACAACACTATCCAGTCCTTTGTATGTGCTAAAACCATAATCTTAGAAGCCCTTCTTTCTACCAGGCAGAAATCAGGCACACCTTGTTGATCCCCTACCAGGTAACAACTAATTTGTAAAGCACTCTTAGTTGAGTGAACCAGTTGAGGCATTACTGATGATGCTCTTTCCACACATTTTCCTTCAAAACAACTGGAAATAGGAAGTAGTATTCTTATAGTAGTAGTAGTAGTAGTAGTAGTAGTAGTAGTAGTAGTAGTCTCACTTCACACAGGAGGAAAAAGAGATCAAAAAGTTATGCAAAAACCTAGAAACAGGGGGGAAAACATAACATAACTTATCAATGTTATACTAAAACCATAGTCCAACCAGCCTCCTAATGATCATATGATTCCAAAAGGAATGTAATTTTGTTTAAATATGTAGTATGTAGTATAAGTACTTACTCAGCATTTCGTATTTTAGCAAAATGGGTATATAAGTCAGTTTTCAGTTACTGTAACAAAAATAAAGGTCTATTTTGGCTTATAGTTTAAGAATTTTCAGTCCCAGATAGGTGTGCCCTATTGCTGTGGGTCTGTGGCAGAATGTTATGGAGGAAGTTCTGGTGGGTGCACATGGTGGAGGAAAGCTACTCACCTTATAGTCGAGAAGCAAAGGAAAGGAAGAGGAAGGGGTTGAGGTCCTATAGCCCCTTAAAGGTATTCCCCAATCACCTAAACACCTCCCACTAGACACCACCACTTGAAGTACACTAATTGCACCACTCTGGGGGAACACATCTTTTACACATGGGCCCTTGAGGGACACTCCAGATCTAAACTATAGCAATGGAGATTTTTTGACATATTTTGAACTGGCTTTAGAACCTCTGTTTGGTTTTGTATTAACTGAACTGTTCTCCCTATAACACACCAGCTGAGTTAGTTCAGTATAGTAGTGAATTTGAATATTCTTAAGAACAAGTGGATTCAGGAAAGAAAGGGATTTACTCCCAGTCAAGGAAACAGCCTGTGTCAAAGGAGAGGACTCCAGGCACTCCCAGCTCATTTGGAACCTGCAGCTGATCGACACAACTGAAGGGAGAGAATGAGTGTGTGG
>NW_026000241.1:12219702-12262978 GCF_001458135.2 Marmota marmota marmota
GGGGGGGGGGGGGGGGTGAAGCTGGAGCAGGAGCAGGGATAAGTGAAGGGACTATGACAGCCAGGAGGAAGCCATGACAAGTGCATCAGGACAAGGGTCAGAGATTTACTGGAAAAGGAGTGACATGAAACAGTTAGGGCGGCCATTCCAAGTTTCCTCTGCATTACTCAAGGACTCAAAGTCACAGCCGAGGACATGTCAAAGTATTAAACATTGGGCTGCTGTGAAGTAATATGATCTCCCCACACATTTCTTAAAAATGCTTTTTGAAGTTGGAAATAGAAATCAATGCTAGCTCCCACTCTGGAGCACGGAGGAGAGAGAGAAGGAACTCACACACTGGTTTGCCAGTGAAGGGTGAAGAAGGCCAGAGGTAGGTCCCAGGAACTTCTAAATCAAATCTTATTTGACTCAATCCATTAAAATATCCATTACAAACATAAAACTACTTGAATTTTTAAACAACAATAGGGCAAAACTAATGCAGAGTTGATTAGATGTAATAGCAATTAGTATTTTTAAAATGGTATATCTAAAAAAGAGGTGGTAGATAGTCTGAGAGGGTAATTAACCCATCTGCTGAATTAATTGCTGCTTCCCTTGTCATCTGGGCTAGTGGTGTTAGACAAGTGGGAGGAACATTGTTCGTCAAAGCAAAAAATATTAGAACTGACCTAAAAGTGTAGGTGAATAGTTAAATAAATTATTGGGGGATATTCTATACCCATTTTTCAAAATGAGGTGGAGTGCCTTGCTGTGTCCTAAGAAGGAATCATGGTTCCTCTTGCCTGGCATAGAGACAGCATCGATAAAAAAGTAATTATTGAATGAGGAAGTGGGTACATTGTTAAGTGAACAAAAATAAACAATACATAGAACATAATTTCGTTTATTGTTTTAAACAGGATATATGCCTTCAGATATATTTATTTTTCATATCTGGATAAACACAGAAAATATATGTATGAATACGTGTCAAATCACTGCAGTAGTTACTTCTGACCAAAGGGCTGGGAAGAGAGACAGGGAACTTTTTTACTTCAGAAAAAAATAAATCAGGTTCTAGAAGGAAAAAAAGCTCAGACATGTGAAATGATACAAGCAACATGTAAAACTTCATACCAATATAATCACACTTTTATAAGACATCTAGCATATATATTTATTTTCAAGTATGTGCAGGAAACCAAACTCTTTAGAAGAGTTATGGCTGATTGTTGTTCTCTTTGATGCTTTTTTTGTATTTTCTAAAATGTCTATAATACAGATGCGTTTCTCTCATCATATACGGACCCACACTTCTTTAGAAAGAAAAAAATTAAAAGGAGCTTCACCCAAATTCAGTTTTGTTAATATAAAGGCATATTCCTTATACCTACAACTTAAGGGACATTTCCATGGATTCTCTATCTATGGAAAAAGAAAAAGACTCCCCAGTGGTAGGAGACAGAGTTCTTACCCATCAATTTACGGTCCTTGATAACTGATGTCCACAGGTGCCCAGACAACACTGGAACAAATCTGTGTGATTAAGCTCCCCAAGACTTGCTTGTTCCGTACTCAACTTAATTCACCCGTTGATCTCACATACTGAGGGCTGTCATGCATTTACTGTTTATGTCAAGCACTGTCCCCAGTCACAGTGATTTCTGATTCATTATGCTGCCTCCAATAGATAGAGGAATTAGTTAGCTTCACAATAAAATCAGGCAAGTTTTGTATAAATAGGCAAACATCACAAAATCTGAGTTCTGCATGTGTGTTTATGAGGAGAGGCAAGTGTCTCAGGAGACCGTGCCTTTGCATATTCACATATCACCGATAATGGGCTCTGCAGACAGGAAGCTTCTTCAGGCAGCTTTGCAGGCAGTGGGTGAAGACAAACGGGAAGAGAGAGGAAGACAAGTGCACACGCCACATGTCAGTTTATGAGCAAAACAAGGCAACATTTTGAGGATGCTCCCAAATAAGTGAGGGGGTCACTTGTGATATCACGGGTTTAACAAATCAATAGGCATTTTATCCAAATAAGGCAAAATCTTCAAGCAAGAGGATCCAATCACAAAGAACAAAGGTTGGCACCTTCTTCTTTAGAGTGTTGCACTCCAGAAGGCAATGGCATGACCCATAGTGTCTGGAAGTGGGGAGGTACTGTGACTAAGAGCCTTGCCTCCAACAATTTTGTCTTTCCTGAGTAGAGAAAAAAAGATATTCTCTTAAAGTTTGAACTGACAGACAGGATGGAGCTCTGAAACACTCAAATTTGAATTGATGACGTATCAATGAAGGTCAAAGAGTCTTTCTCAGGGAGTTTTTCAAAAGACCTTAGTTTTTGAGTCTTGGAACTGGGGTAGCGTATGTGATAACTATGTGGCTGTGAATGGATAAAACATTTCTCCAGTGAGATTTGTTAACGTGGAACGAGAATTTTAAAATATGTATTCACTTTGATCTAGTAATTTCACTGGTAAGAAGAAAGAGAACGAATTCCTGAGCCAAGATTTTTTTATGAAGACACCAATTATAACAAAGAGAAATAAGAAATGTCATAAATATCCTGGAATAAGGGGTAGGTTCAATAAATTACAGTTCATTTATATGTAGTAGGCATGCTGAATATTTCTGGCCAGTTCTTCTCCTTTGAAACACAGGACAAGATTGGATTTCCTGGCCCTTTCAGCTTGGGTGCAGTCATGCAGCCTATTCTGACCCATGAATTGTAAGCAAAGTAACATGAACCCATTCCAATCCAAGAGTTTAATTATCAGGGATAGAAATCCCAGAACTCTTGGTTTGCTCTGCCACAGTAACCAGAAGTATTTTAGGTATGATTGTATCATAAGCCTGGATCTGGAAATGTTAATGCTAACAGTGGTAGAGAACAGCAGCATACTGTCATGCCACCTGAGTGAAAACTAAGCAGGGTTTGGGATTGCTTATACTGCAGCATAGCCTGGCCTATCCTGACTAATATGAAGGAAATATGATGCAACCACTCTCTGATAAATATGACATAGTATATTTAATGTCAGGCAGATATTCACAACTTACTAGGACACCAAAAACAGCCTCAATAGGAGGATTGAAAATTCAAAGCCAGCCTCAGCAACTTAGTGAGACCCTCTCTTGAAGTAAAAACTAAAAAGGGCTATAGATGTGACTCAGTGGTTAAGCACACCTGGGTTCAATCCCTGGTACCTCCCCCGCCAAAAAAAAAAGGCAGCCTCAAACATCTATGCAATTTGAACCAGTTTCCAATATCTATACAGAGCAAAAATACTGATGAATATTTTCCAAATTTTGCTGATTAATGAGTTGCTAAATTATGTAAGTCTTTGTTGTGAGTGCATATTGAGGGAAAACAGTTACTTCTTCATGAACTAAAGAGCCATACATTCTAAAAGTTTTAAATTCTGAACAAATCCTATGATTTCTTTTCAAATATGTATTTGAATTATCTTATTTATATTTTACCTTTTTATTTTCACTATTATTTTACTTGTTTTGAAAAAGTATATTTGAATACTTCTCAAATGTATAGTCTTTCATTTCTGATTGTTTTAATACAAGAACCTCTTTCTCCTATAGCTTTCAAAACAACTTCTGGAAAGGGGGAAAGAATGCTGTGTTATACTCATATATAAAAAGGAAGGGAGGTAAAATTTTCATCTACTTCTGAGGGGCAGAAACTCCCCCAGAGTCATATTTTTAAATATTTCGAGTTTGTGGTCTTATTTTTATAGCAGTTTTGCTCTATTTTTTATTTTTAATATAAGTCTGTATTATTGTTAAAATTGAGGGAAAGTTATACTTAAAAAAAATTACTTTGGATGGACCCAGGACTCTGCATTTCAAAACAGATTCCAGATAATTCTGGATTAATGAACTTTGGATACCTACTCTTCTAAACCTAGTCTTTAAAAAGAAAACTTTCCTTTTCCAAATTTCAATTAGGATAAACAAAGGAATGGAACTGAAAGCTAACAGAGGATATTTCCCAATCCCCAAAACCATTGGGAATGTCTTCAAGGTAGAGTGAAATGAGATCAAATTCAGAGGTGGACCGACTGCTCCCCAATCCATCACATCAAAGGAAGCACTTTCAGGAAAAGAGCCCAGGGGGACCCGCTGCCTATCAGAACCCACTAATATCCTCTGGCTCTCTGTCTTGGTGTTGTAGGAGTGTGGTTGCTTCAGTAAAGTCAGTTTCTAACAGTATCTTTATAATTTTAAGAAAGTTCCTTCTATTTATAGTTGGCTGAGGTTTTTTTTTCTTTTTGGAATGAGTTGATTTTTATTAAATATGTTTTTCACCATCTATTGAAATGTACACATGGTTTTCTTCTTCAACATCTCAATAAAGTTCCTTACATTAAAAATTTGCTCAAGTTGGATTAAGTTTGCCTAGTTGGTATGAATCCTGTTTTTAATATATTGCTTGATTTAATTTGCCTCCCCTCATCCCAAATTATCATTTTTATAAAGTAAGCTGGGTCTATAGCTTTCTTTCCTTCTCCCCTCTTTCTGATTTTGGTAGCAACACTATCTGTACCTTGCAGGATATATTGGAAACATTTCCATAGTTTTACTTGATTAAGTAAAATAGGACTTTTAAGTAATATGGGAATTTTTAATTCCTTACAAATTTGAAGAAACTTGCCAGGAGAATTGACTGGGCATGGTGACATTTGGGTATAGATATTAAACCAACCTTCCATTTTTACCTCGGCTTAATGTTCTTTCTAAATTTTCTGTTTCTTTTGTCAATCTGATCATTTTATTTCTGGTAAATCTTGTGGTTTTTACCTCCTGACTTTCAAATTTATTTTTAATATTATACAAAGTTCCCTTCAATTTTATAAAACTTATTTGCAGTCCTGGCATCTTTATCATTCCTAATGCTCATTAGTGTTTTCCCAAACTTCATCTTAACTGAACTTTCACAGCTTCTCTGCTTTGTATTTTCCACCCTCCAAAATTAAAAAAAAAATTTAAAAAAAGGAAGGAAGGAAGGAAGAGAGGGAAAAAAAGGTGAAGAAAAAGAAAGAATACTCCTATGGGTTCTAGTGTTCCATTTAATTGATTTCTTCTTTTATATTTATTATTTACTCACTTTTTGGGATTGCTTTGGTCTTCTTTTTTTAGCATCTCTAGTTGAAAGCTTGGTTCATTTATTTTTTTTAAAGATCATATTTTCTAATAAATGTACTAAAGTTAGATTTTTTTAGTCTGACATTGGCTGCATCCCACAGATTTTTATATATAGTGCCTCTTGTCATTCATTTCTAATTAGTCCATAAGTTCAGTTTGATTTTTTTTCCTCTGCAATTAAAGTATTTTGAAGAAACTATTTCTGTCCCACTTGAATGAATAGTTTTGAGGAGGGGTTAAATTTAGCTTTTTTTTTTGCCATCATTTGTTGTTTACCAAATTTTATGGCAGTTTTTCTTATCGGAAATGGTCAAAATTTACTTTTAGACCTAAAATGAAGATTTGAGGGGCTTTGTTTTGTTTTTGTAAATGCTTCACAGTTATTGATAAAGAACATGTTTTCTTTGATGTTGGCTACAGAGTTTTTTCTACAGCTGTTATATCAAGCTTGATTACTGTGTGATTCAAATCCTCTAGATTTACTTATTCTTTGCCTACTGATACCTGACAGAGATAAGTTAATCTCTGTATCAATTAGCTGTTGCTGTAAAACAAACAAGCTTCAAACCCAAGAGCTTAAAACATCTCTTGTTACCATTCATGTATCCATGGTCAACAAGAGTTGTGTTGCTTGTAAGGGGCGTGCTGAGTGCCTCCACTGCAGGCCATGGTGGACAGGATGTCTGGGTGGCTCTGCCCCTAACTGCAGGTGTGTGGATCAACTGGGGTGACTGTGGCTAATTCTGTTTCCTACTACAGGTCTATGGGTTAGTTGGAAAAGTCCTATGACACAATCTGACAGTAATTAACACTGCCCTTGTCAAATCAACTCATTGATCCAAGAATCAAGAGAACATACACATATGTCAAGAATTCTGCCCTCTCCAGTTTTACAATCTGCCCTGAACCTGGTCTGACTTTTCTGAAGATTCACGTAACAGATTGAATAGTGTCCTAAAAAGATATCTCCAGGTCCTAATTCCCAATGGTTGTGAATGTGGCCTCATATGGCAATAGAGTCTTTGCAGATGTGATAAAGTTAAGGATCTCAATAGGAGATCATCCTGGATATAAAGATAAATCTGATGACCAAATGTCCTTATAAGAGACAAAAAAGAAAAGACAGAGAAGGTACTGTAAAAAATGGAGGTAAAGATTGGATTAATGCATCTACAAGTCAAAACACAAGCTAGAGAAAGGCATGGAACAGTTTCTTCTTCAGAGCCTTCAGAAGAAACCAATTTTGCTGATTTCTTGATTTTGGACCTCTAGGCTCCAGAATGCTGAAATAATACATTGATGATGTTTTAAACCATCCAGTTTATGGTAATTTGTTATGAGAGTATCTTAGTCTATTTGCGATGCTAATAAATTACCATGAACTGAATCACTTGTAAGAAACAATTATTTCTCGCAGTTCCAGAGACTTGAAGTCTGATTTCAGAATGCTTACATGGTTGGGTTCTGGTAAGGACTGTCTTCCAAATTTCAGACTGCAGACTTATCACTGTGTCTCCATATGGCATAAAGGACAAGCAACTCTCTGGTATCACTTTATAAGGGAAAAAATATCTCATTCATAAGCGATTCATGCACAAGCTGCTCCCAACATGACCCCACACATGGTCTTGCTGATACATGCAGGCTGTTTCTTTTGCATAAAGCTGTGCAGGGATCTGATTCTAGTTATTGGCCTGGAGGCAATGAAGAGTGGTGGGGAAACTTTTAAAGAAAACTGCTGTCTTCATGAGGCACCATTCAAATGAGGTCAACATGGTCCCCAGGCAAGGGTAAATTATACTCCCCTGACTGAGAGAAGAGGTTACTTTTGCAAACAGGGGAATTTGAGGGTGCTACCAAAATGTTCTCAGTCCAGGCCTCCCAGTATCACTCTTTCACTATTAGCTATTTATTTTGGTATTTTCTGCAGCTCTGAATCATAATCAGATTCTGGGTCTAACTTTAAGCACAATCTGACTTGTGACTACAGCAGATAAGCAGATAAGGATCTTCTCAATAGTAGCCATATAAGCTAGAAGTCAAAATAATAAGCTACATTTGGGAGGAGGAAGACAATGGTTGGAGGAAGGTTTATGGAAGGTTTAATTAGTGCTGGCAATTTTATATTTATTAATCTGGGACTGGTTAGGTGGTTGTGTTCATTTTGTAGAAATTCATCAAAGTCTACAGTTATGATGTATGCACTTTTCTGTAAGTTATGCTTCAATGAAAAATGTTCTTTTAAGAAAGTTTTAAAAGAATAAAATTATCCAGTGCTGGGGGCCTGTAGCTCAGTGGCAGAGTGCTTGCCTAGCATGTGTGAGGCCACTGGGTTCAATTTTTAGCACCACATAAAAAATAAAATAAAGGCATACTGTCCATATACAACTATAAGTTAAAAAAAGAAGAAGAAAATCATCCATAGAGACTTTCTGGCATGAAAATTATGTTGAACGTGAACTTCACTGAGCCAGTCGCTTTTTTTCCTAAGTCTGTAGTGTTGCCATAAATAGCCAGACTAGTCCACATCCTTTTTAATTAATATTATTTCCATAGCAATTAATTTAATATACTATCCTAGTCTCCTAAGACATTGCCTAATGATGAGTTTTTAGAAACAAGAGACTCATTAATAAGGATAAAAAGTGACAACACTTTATTTGGGAGCTACAAGCCCAAAAGAATAAAGAAAAGGAAAAAGGGTTGTGAAAAAATTGGAAAATAAGTGAGAGAATGCAAGGCGACATCCTACTGCATTGAGCACCACTTCACAAGGAACCATAAAGAGACATGGCAGGGCTGTAGCTCTCTCCCCCTGCCCCAGAGCTACTCTGATGTCATCACTTGGGATGATGGAGGAAACCCACTCAGCACTCATGTTGTGCAACCCGGAAGCACCCAAAAGTTAACATCTATGGACAATGAGAACTGATGGTAAATGCTCCCCTTTCATACCCCAGAAAGGCAGTTCTGAGATGCATTTCACAAGACTCTGTAGATCACCCCACATCATTGGGCACCAGTCACCAGCCATAGTGGTGCCAGCCTAAAAATGTGTCTTTGCATTGGTTTTCCCTCCTCCTTTGTTCCTCCTGTATCTCACTCCTATTCCTTGTGATCACTTCCCAAGTGAATTATTTGCATTCTAGCCTTGCCTTTGGCTCTGCTTTAGTGGAAACAAACAGAGCAAAATCATTCAACAGGATATTTATCCAGCATGCATGACAGATCACAGCAGGAAGCACACTGGAGAGAAAGTATGCCTGGATCCCTTCCATCCCACATTTTCAGAGGGTCAAAACTTACCTCACAAGGAGATAATGCTCACCAGTGCTATGTTGTCATCTTGCTCCTTGTCAATCATTCTGGAAGTCTGATCCCATTTTGAAGGGTGACTTGATAGAGTAGGTGGAGGTAGGGGAGTAGATGGACTAGAGCAATCCAATTGGATGGCCAAGTTTACCGTTCCATTCGAGGGAGGAAACCATATTTGGAGAATCAGGAGAATCAAAAGTTGGCAGAATTAAGAGCCTGAGTTAGTCATCTCTGTGTCAGTGTGAAAAATACCTGAGAAAATCAACTTAGAGGAGCAAAGATTTATTTTGGCTGTCAGTTTAGAGGTTTTATTCTATTTTTGGTTGGCTCCATTGCTGTGGGTTTGTGGTAAGACAGAGTATCGCAAGTCAGAGAGAGCAAACATGCTCACTTCATGGTGGATTGAAAATGCAGAAAGAGGGGAGGGGAGAGACAAGGTATAGTCCCATGGGCACACCCCAAAGATCCTCTACTTTCAACTAAGTCCCATCTCCTACAGTTTCTACTACCTCCCAACAGTCTATTCAAATTTTAAATCTGTCAATCCATTGATGACATTAAAGCCTTCATGATCCAATCATGTCCTAAAATCTCCGATTCTGAACATTGCTTCATTGGGGACCAAGCTGTCCACACATAAGCCTTTGGAGAATATTCCAGATCCAAACCATCACAGTCTATAGAACAGTCATATGGAGACTATCCTGAAAGCCATTGAAGATCTATTCTAGAGCTCAAGGAGAGAGGTCAGAGCTCGAGATATGGATTTGGTAATAGGGCACAAGAAGCCAGGAAGCTAGGGTTAGCTTAGACTTCCAATCTATAACAAAAGGAGCAGAGAAGAGTCTGGATTAGAGCTCTGGTTCTGAGTGGGGCGGAAGTCGTGGAGGAAGAGAAGTCAAGGGGAGAGAACAATTTGAGTTAGAAAGAGAACCAGGAGGGTGCTCCGTTGTGGAAGCTAAAAAGGAAAAGTGGGGAAAAGACTGAGAAGGTCAAGCAAAATGAAGACTGAGAATGAATCTGTCCTGTCTGGCAGCTAGAAAATCATCTGAAAATCCTGAGAAAAATCTGCTTTGTCAGGAGTATGAGCACACAGGTCAGGCCTTAGTGGGTGAGGAATAAGTAGAAGGTGAAGTAGTACCAGCCCCATAGATGTTCTCGGAGGATCTGCAGACGTCAGGAGGAGAGGGAAAGAGAGCTAATGTTTACTGGGTGAAGGGCTTCCATATTATGTCCTCACAGCTGTAGTCCACAATCCTGGGGCAGAGGGACCACCCTTGAAGGAGAGAACAGGAAACGGGTTTAGCACAATTGCTGGATCAAGATCATAGGACTGGGTAGGGATGCGTTTGCAGCTGGGGAGTCGCACCCAGGATTGTTCAACTCTGATTTATTATGCTCTATCATACCCTGGGGAGCGAAGCAAGGATCTGGGGAGGGCATATTAGGCTGTTCCCAGGCAGACAATCAGAGAGGAAGCCACAAGAAAGAAGGAGCTACAAGCAGACATAAGTAAATGAGAAGGCTGTCTCAAGGCAGTGGGAGGTAGCAGACCACCACACATACATAACCTGATGAACAATTCAACAAATAACAAAACAGTGAACATGGTTTTATCTTGTCTTGGGTTCCTCTTTACCTTCCACTCTCTAGGTTAGCAGACAGCTCTTACACTTCCTTGCCCAGAAATTAGGTCATGTTATTCACTAAAATAGCATTGGCCCAGGTGGGTGCAGGAGGCCCCTCACTTATAGTCCTAGACATGGAATATTTCTCTCTGGGAATAAAAACAGTATTATATAATGAGCAAGAAATAACAGGACTGCTGTGGAATTGGCAAGATAATTTAAAAGAAAAGGTTTCTTTTTCTTGCATATAATTATTTTAAACATATATATTTTTTAGTTGTAGATGAACACAATAGCTTTGTTTTTTATTTATTTTTTTATGTGGTGCTGAGGATCAAACCCAGCCTTCACGTATGCAAGGCAAGCGCTCAACTACTGAGCTACCACCCCAGCCCTTCGTTTCCTATAAGTTTGAACTTTTAAAAAAATAATTATAGATTTGAAGGAAGTAAAATAAATTATAAAATGAGACTATAAGTTTCCCAGTCAATGGGCAAAACAAATTAAATAGTTAATGTTGGCAAGGATAGAGGGGTTGGGGCTCTTTGGAGGACAATGAGACTGTGACTTTATAATTGAACACCCACGTAACACTCTGTCCTGGTCTTTTCAAATGGGGAGAACTACTTGTGCATCTGCATAAAGAGGCTAGCTGTCCATTGATGGGGACATGACACACCAATAAGTGCAATTCCATTCATCCATTAAATAAAGATTTAAAAATGTGAGTTTGACAACATAGAAAGTTCAGCAAAAACACTGTTAACTGAAAAAAAATTCAAGTTGAAATATAGAAGTTTGGCACACTATGACATTATTTATTCAACATCAAAACAAACATAAACCAAGCTATTTGTGTCTTTATAGCTGCAATAATGTCAAAGGAGAGATATGAGATCAGAGGATAAGAGAATCAATGTGGAATTTCATTTGCTGATTCTATTTTATTTGACAATGAGAATACATTCATGTATCATGTGTGTGTCTGTCAGCTTCCATCACTATAATGAAATTTCTGAGAGAATCAACTTGGAAAAGTTTATTATGATTCAAAGTTTTGGCGATTTCTAGTCCATAATTGGTTGGCCCCATTACTCTAGGATGGTGACAAGAAGCACATCGAGGTAGGAGTGTGTGTTGAAGCAAAACTGCTCCCATCACAAGCCAGGGAACAAAAAGATGGAGGAAGGGGTTGGGACCTAAGGACCTCTCACTAGGTCCTGCCTCTCAAAGGTCCACCATCTCCCAGAGTTGCCACCTTAGGGACCAAGTCTTTAAGACCTGGGTCTTTGGAGGACTTTCAAGATCCAAACCATAGCAATCTGTATATTTAAATTCTTTTTGGAGAATGGATAAGAACTTCTAGCATGGTAATAGCTGCATTCCATAGTATCTCCCCTCTTCTCCTTACTATCACATAAAATCATGTTTTAAGCAAAACTAGACTCCTACTTTTCTTACCCTAAATTCAGCCATTGAAAATAAATAAATGCTCCTTATTGGTTGTTTGCCTTTGGTCTCTTCCACAGCACGGTTGTTCTTAAATATTTTTGTCTAGTTTTGCAGTTGCTTTGTGGGGAGATTTGCTGATCTTTTCACTCCATCATCCCTGGAACTCAATCATTTTAATTTTTACCTGACTTTATGATTTGAGGTACTTTTGTTGTTGTTGTTCTGTTTTTTGAGGTCCTTTTTGCAAGTTAATGTTTTCAATTTTTTTTTTACTAATCAAAAATTTTAGTAGAGAATATCTTCTTGTTTTTCCATTTGCTTATAATTTATATAACCTCACTGAAATAATACACTGTCTTCACATTCACAAAATAAAATGCTTTCATATTTACTACAATACCACTCTCCGAACTTTCATACCTACTATAAGAGAGGCAAATCACTAAAGACTTAAACACATATAATTTGCATTATTCTCAATCAACAAACCCACCAGGTACCCTTGTCCCAGACTGCCCACAGGCAATGGGATGAGAGGGCAAGAGGAGGGAAGACAGAAATTGACCTTCCCCAGTAAAGCCATGAGCTTAGAGTCTCAGAGCTTAAAGTTCTTGGCAGTCCAGAGGTATATATTAGGCATAAGGGGCATAAGTAGAAACAGACTTTATGCAAAAGTTTACAGCATAACATCGTCCTCAGAGATCATTACAAGTTGCCTTAAACTTCAGCACTAAAAGCATTCCCCCTTAGACTAACACCCTTATAATGGAAAAACATGACTTTTATAAGATTTCCAGGAATCTCTTCCTCCTGAGTCTTTCCATTCCAGTAAAAGTGATAATAAAATTTATGAGAACTCTCCGTATCTTCTCACTCCCAGTGAGAAGTCTGGTCACTGGGGGGACCCAGGGCAACATCTGCCAGTGAAGAGGTGGCCTCAGACTTGGCACCCAGGCTCACGATGGCTTGTTTCAGGCACATTCTCCTGGGAGCTAAATCTTACTTGAGAACTGGATTGAGAGCTGAGATTCAGGCTGGTGAATGTTTTCATTTTCATAGAGTCTGCATTAGTCTTCTAAGGCTGTCACAAGAAGTCAACACAAACCGGGTGACTTAGAAACAACAGAAAGTTGTGCTGTCCCATTGAGGAAGGCAAGAAGTGTGACATTGAAGTGTGGGCAGGCCTTCCCTTCTCTGAGGGCTTGGGGGAGTGTTTTCCATGCCTTTCTCTTAGCTTCTGGTGTTGTTGGCAATCCTTGGAATTCCTCCAATCTCCGCCTCTGTTGTCACACAGCCTGCCGCAAGTGTATCTTTACATTATCTTCCCACTGAGTCTCTGTGGCTTCTCCTCTGCTCTTAAGAACACTAGCCCTATTGGATTAGGACCTGCACTGTTTCCTAATCTTAATTTGATTTTTATCTTGAAATTTACTTCCGAATATGGTAATGTCATATTCCCAAGTACCTGGGATTAGGATTCCAACATATCTTTTTAAAGGACATAATCCAGCCTGGAATAGAGTCAAATATATTCATCTTTTTTTTCTAATGGTGTCCATATTTTAGCTTCTGCCTAGGAAAAGTTTTCATCACTCTAAACTTAAAAATAAATATTTTTATGATCTAATGGCTTATGTTTAGGTTTCTGAGTCATCTGAGTTCTTTATTTTTTTTTTCTTTTTGGTGCAAAGAATAAGAACGAGGTAAATATTCAACTTTTTCTTCTCTATTCTCTTAGATAATTGTTCTAAAACTATTTATTAAATGATCCATTTTCTCTTATTGCTTAGAAATACTGCACATCTGACCCAGGAATCGGAGGAGCAAAATTCAGTGGGACCTGGAGGAGCAGTGAGCCCCGCTGGGGCCCATGCCTGTGTGGTTAGAAAGATTTGTGACAACTGGAGAAAGTCATGAAGGGGCCTCTTGTTCTGCATCCACCTTCCCAGCCTTCCCCAGGAAAAACACGGTCATTTGTTCACTTAGCCTTCCAAATCTTGTGTAAAATGTCTCTTGAGACCCATGCCAACCACAACCATGCGGAGAAGGGAATTCTCAGCAAGGTCGACAAAGCAGGGTTTAGGCAGAGTAACGTTGTGGTCTGATATTTTTTTCTTTAGTAGACTATTTTTTAGAGCAGTTTGAAGTTCACAAGAAAATTAGCAGAAGTACAAAGCGTTCCTTATACTCTCTACCCCTACACAGGAACAGCATCCCCCACTGTCACAAACATGTGCCACAGTGCTACATTTGTTGCAATTGATGAACCTACATTTGACACATCATTGTCTCCCAAAGTTGGTAGTTCACATTCCAACTTGCTCTGGAAGTTGAATTTTTTATGGGTTTCAACAAGGGTGTGATGACATGCATCACATTATAGCAGTATACAGAGTAGTTTCACTGCCCTTAAAGCCCTCTGTACTCTGCCTATAAGTCCTCTGCCTTCTCCCTAACATCTGGTGACTACTGATCTTTTTACTATATCCATGTTGAGTTTTCAAGAATGAACATAAATGTTCAGCTCCTTGGATAAATACCAAGGAGCACAATTGCTGGATCATATGGTAAGTGTATGTTTAGTTTTATAAGAAACTGCCAACCTGTGTTCCAAAGTTGCTATACTATTTTGCATTCCTGCCAACAATAACAAGAGTTTCTGTGTTATACTTGCCAGCATTCGATAGTATTATTGATTAAGATTTTGACCATTTTATGGGTATGAAGAGGTATCTCCTTATCATTTGAATTTGCATTTTCCCTGATGACATTTGCCTTGGAGCATCTTTTGATATACTTGTATGCCTTCTGTATATCTTCTCAGGTGAGATGTCTGTTCAGGTCTTTGTTCAGTTCTTAATCCAGTTGTGTTTGCTTATTGTGGAATTTTAAGAGTCCTATGTATATTTTGCATCATAGTCCTTTATGAGATATGTGTTTACAAGTATTTCCTCCCATCCCATGGCTTGTCTTCTCACTTGTTTGATGACTTAAATTTCTAAGGGACCACTCTCAAATCTATTGCAAAATCCAGCTGAGACATACTCCTTGGAGGTACTGGAAGTGGTCATATAATCAAAGTGTAAGATAATGAACTTGTTGAAGATGAGGTGCTCTATGAGTCAATGATAATTCCAAAGTTTTTAGCTGAAGCAACCTGAAGGGTGGGGCTGTCACTGACTGACAAGGGGAAACTGGGGGACATCTCACTTTGGGATACTAGAGTTAAGAATTGGGTTTAGGATATGTTAAATTTTAGGTGCTCAGATCTCTGACCTGGAGGTAGACCCAGTCCCAGATGGCCATTGCACTTAAAGATGGCATGCACATGTTCCATGTGTGGGCAGAAGGGTTCAGGGAATCTTACGTGGGTTATAGCAAAGAATGTATGGCCATCAATATCCAGGTTCCTCTTCTTTTTTTTAAAAGAGAACACTTGAGTTTTAGCTGGGCACAGGGCTTCCCAACTAGAATTGACAATTCCCAGCCTTTCTTGAAGCTTCCTGCAGTCATGTGACTGAGTTGCAGCTTCTATGATGATAGCAGAAGTAACATAAGTCACTTTAAGTCACACCCTGAAAAGGAATGAGTAGTTGGCCTATTTTTACCTTTTAGATCTCAGGAGGCAGATGACAGGGGTTGAAGCAATCTTTTATTATTTTCCTTTTCCTTTTTTATTAGCTTTTATTTTTAAACTGTGTCCATATTTTTGATTGGTGCATTACAATTGCACGTAACAGCGAGATTCATCATTGTATATTCATACATGCACACAATGTGGACAATATAATTTGGCCAATATCACTCCCCGTCACTTCCCCACCCCACCACCTCTCACCCTCTGGTCCCTTTCCTCTACTGATCTCCCTTTGATTTTGATGAGATCCACCTCCTCCCCCACACACAAACACACCTTTCTTTTCCTTTTTCCTCTCTAGCTGCTATACATGAAAAAAAAAATACAACCCTTGACCTTCTCAATTTTGATTATTTTACTTAACCTGAGTGTCTCTAGTTCCATTCATTTTCCTGTGAAATACAGAATTTCATTCTTCTTTATAGTTGAATAAAACTCCATTGTGTAGATATACCACATTTTTCTTTATCCATCCATCCATTGACAGACTCCTAGACTGCTTCCATAGTTTGGCTATTGGGAATTGTGCTAGAAGCAGCCATTTTAGATCATGAGGCAGAAGCCACGAGATGCAGATGGCACAATAACTTTATTTATTTTTATGTGGTACTGAGGATTGAACCCAATGCCTCACATGTGCGAGGCAGGTGCTCTACCACTGAGCCCCAGCCCCAGCCCCAGTACTTACCTCTTTTAAGAAAAAATGAGAAGCTATGTGAATGTTCAATTGCAAAACTTTGGTTCATTCATTTCATTACTCAGTAAACATTCACTTGGCCCTAACTATGTAGTAGACACTGGGTTAGGAACCAGGAACATAAAGACAAATATGGTGTGTCCCCTGCCTCAAAGACCTTCAAGGGTAACAGCAAACACAGGCACACACACTCACAACACAATGTGAGAAAATCACAATAGCGGTGATTTCCCATATGTAACAATTTCAGTGTACTTCCCCCAGTACCTCCCCAGATGAGAAAGCACTCAGGAATTGGTTTCCAATTCATTTGACATTAATTTCTGTCATTAATAATTGCAATATGACTTTATGAAAGATAAACCAAATGATTTTCCAGGTAGTTCATATTGATCACCTCTAGCCCTGAGAGGTTGAAGAGTCCCAAGATAGGGAAGATGGTATTTGTTCAACAATAGAATTGTACCCATCAAATTTTATTGCCTAGAAGAGGAGGTATGGGGGAAATTGCGCATGATTTATTTGTATACGCAAACAATATCAGTTTAATGTGGTCTTGATACTAACTCTAAGCCTAAAAATTATGTCCCAAAGTTAATTTACTTGGTGGCAATGGTGGGTCATGTTTAACCCACTGGCAGGGCCAGCCCCACAGCAGAGCTAGCACTCAGGTAGAGGTGTGTGGGACAGACCTGTGTCCACCATTGCCAATCCTTCTTCAACAAGAGCACTTACCACCTGAAACCTCACAATGGAGCTGGTCAAGTCAGGATCAGGAACTTTTAAGTTTTTACTAGTTAAGATACTTTTCTATAAACATTTTTAAAAAATATTTTAATTTTTAGTTGTCCATGACAGTAGAATGTATTTTGGCGGAATATACATGTGTAAAATATTTTAAACACTTCTTTATGATTGAGTCAGACCTGGAGGAGAATTTAGGGTGACTTTAGTCTGGACCATGGTTATTTCAGCTCATAAAGATAAGATTTGCAAAAAAAAAAAAGAAAGAAAGAAAAGAAAGAAAGAAAAAAGATAAGATGTGCTCTTTTCCTAAAAACAAAATGTAAAGTCCCAAGGAGCAACTTCATCATTGCTGTTCCTAATTCTCTTCCTTGTTCTGAGACGTAGCCATTTAAAGGCAACCTTCCCACCCGGCTTCAGGTTAAACTTTGTTTCTGATCTTGGCAAAGACAGCAGTGCCCAGGATCAGCCCTGTCCACCTCTCCACCCCCATTTCACACCATCCTCCTCTCTTCGCCTCGTCCTGCACTCCACCCCCCTAACACGTTGGGCTCTTCTTGGCGAGCGCCTATTGACTATAGTTTCCAGATCCTTCACCACCAGCAGGCTAACCTATGGCTGGTTTCTCAAAGAGTCAGGGAGAGAGAAATTTCTAGGAATTCAGAGCTGGGCAGAGAGGACCTCCCCTGTCAACTCCATGCCCTCAGGACAAGTTTCCCCACCTGCTAACAGATCCTGTCTAGTCACCATGTAAATCCACTTCAAAACTCTAGCAATTCTAGAAAATGGAAACTTACCTATCAGGACAGAAAGGAGATCAGTTATTGCCTGGGGACAGGGGTAGTTTTGGAGAAAGGGAGGGGGCACCTATTGAAACTTTTTTTTAATTAGTGCCTTTTAAAAATATTTTTTGGTATTGTTGTTAGACCTTTATTTGATTTATTAATTTATATGTGGTGCTGAGATTCGAACCCAGTGCCTCACCCATGCCAGACCATGGCTCTACCGCTGAGCCACAGCCTCGGCCCATGCACCTGGAAACTTTGCAGGGAGATGAAAATGTTCATTATTTTGATTGCAGCAACGGCTTCAAGGATGTATGGAAATGTCAAAACCGATGGAGCTCTGCACTCTAAGTATGTGCAGATTTTTGTATTTTAATTATACTTGAATGAATTTGGTTTAAACATTCTTATTAGCCCTAATTCAACTTCTTTCAGGCCTGGCCTAATTTCAGTAGACTTGGCTTTCTAATTTGAAAAGCCAATAGTTTCGTCTCCCCCACTCCAGAGCTGGAAACGGCAGTGGAAGCATCCTCATACTCGCCTTACTTTGTTAAATCAGCCTTAGTTTCTGGTAATGATGTAACCACTTCACTGTCAATGGTGCTCAGAGAAATTAAGTAGATGGCAATTTGTTCCTGCCAGAGAGCACCATGCTTGCAGTTCAGCTGTATGTGGGTCACCTTGTCACACTGGAGAGGCAGATCTTTCTCAGTACAATGGACATTTCATAGGTGAATATTCTAAAGACAGCATTCCACTTAATGTATATGGACTATCACCCCCAGCAGGAGATTTTCAAGACCATAACTAAGTATAATTCATTCTAAAAATTTATCAATGCAAATTGGGGTGTGCCAAGGGTTTCCTTCCTAGTGAAATCCCAACTGTGTTTTAAGAAGAAGAGATGTAAAACTCTCCTGCTCATCAGTCCCCATCAGACCTCTTCCTCCATCCCCTTCTGGGGGAGCAGTGAAGAGAGATCATGAGAGTGTGAGCATCTCACAACTCCAGAATCTTCCAGAACAAATCTCATTTAGCTCCAAAGCAAGGCAGAACAGAGCAGGAAAAGGTGGTGATGAACACGTGTATCCACATCTGAGCTGCCTTCTCCAAAGAAGGGTATGAATGTTTGATTCTAATCATAAGCCTCCTTCCACCCAACGGGGAAAAATTCTTTCTCTATTCACCTGGATAGATAAGGCCAAGTTTATAGAAGTCAGGGTTCAAATGTAGTTGAATACAACATAACCCTGATTCAAACAAGCTTACATAAAAATAGAATTTATTGACTACTACAAATAGAAAATCCAGTCGTGGGTTTCTATTTAGGCACAGATGGATCCAGGTGTTAAAGGTTACTGATGATCTCTCTCTCTCTTTCCTTCTCCTTCTTTTCTTTCAGTCCTCTGGGTGCATTTTTATTTTTTGGTGGACAGATGATTACAAGATCCCCTTTTGACATAAAGTCAGAGGCAGCTCCCCCAAGGTTAATATTTCTAATCTTCTAGAGGAACTTGGCCTCCGCTTGTGTTAAGAGCTGATTTGTAATCCAGTCACCACAAGAATAGGATGATCTGATTGGCCACACCTAGGTCACAGCCCACCCTTGTGGCTAGGGCTGAGGAGTTGGTTAAGGAGAAGAATCTGAGTCTCCATCACAAATCATAGAGATTGGTTTTCCCAGAGTGAAGAAGTAAACCAGGTAAGGCGAACACAGTGCATGCTAGGAGGCTGTCCCATTCAGCTATCATAAAGAAAAGGAGAAAGAGCTGTCACCTCCAACCAGAAAGACTGCTGTTTGAAGAAAACTGCTCTCTTTCATTTGCTGCCTCCTGGAGGGTCAGAGAGCTTGTCTCCTCTCTCTGGAGGCCCTGTGGCTCTCATTCATTTGAGAAAAGGAGGTCCTGGATAGGTCATGGTCCTTCCTCTGACTGTGCTATCTTGTTTCTGCAGCAAGAGGAAGGGCCAAAGGACTGCCTTCCCCACACACAGAAAAGTCATGATGCCAGCTTTTGATATATTCAGAGTGGAGAGAAACTTGACCTTGACCCAGAAGAAAAATAACTGAGGGTGGGGGAAGTATTGGTGAATGAAAAATATCATCATTCTTGTCTTGACCTGTGAAATCCAGATATACAGTGATGGATGCAGGGTGGAGAAGGTCACCTTATTCACCTGGCATGAGTCTGAGCCTGTGTTCTCCAAAACTCTACAACTGGAGATTCTTTCTTCTCCCACCCTAACTCAGGGCTGGTCTGCCTGAGAGAAAAGAATTTGAGCGAGCATCCTTGTGATTCAAAAGCAGGCATGAACTTGAGTCTTTGCTTTTATTATTGAGCAACACACTTCCCTGGTCACTGATCTGTTATTACTGACTCGGTGGCGCTGGGCAAGTATTTTCATCTGTTCAAGTCTATTTTCTCAAAGGCAAGTGGAAATAATCAGACCTTGTTTTGTAAGAAGACACACCAGAAAATATTCCTCAATTTATTTTCTTTCCCTAAAACCTAAGACATTTTTTTGGAACCTCATTTTTAACAGATTTCACCAGTATCGTGAAACACATGAAATATACCAATGAAAGTTAATATCTAAACCACCTAGGATGTTCATTTGTATGCATTCTATGTTTGTCTATGCTATGCTAAGCATTGTGTTAGCAAATGCTTTTCTCACATCCATGCACAATTGCATCCCATTTACACATCAATAGCACTGTGGCCATATGGAAGGAAATAAAGAGAAAGAACAGGGTGTGTGTGTGTGTGTCCCCATCACCACCCGTGTACATCAAATAATCTGGTGAGATACATACCATGATTACTTAGCCCATCCACCCCTGCTCATGAAGGAAGTATTCTGAGTTTCTATTCCCCTGAAAGTAGTTCTTTGGTTCTTCATTCCCATGAGGACCCTCTATCTCTGTGGGAGCCCAGTGACTCTATGGTGTGACTCTATGGTGAACATTCAATTACTCCTTGTCTCATACCTAAGGGAGGGGACATGTCCTTCTGCGAAGTTATTCTGCTCATGAAAAGCAGAAAAGGAGAAAGCCCCACTTTCTTGTGTCCTTCCTTCTGCCCTGTTCTGTACCCTGAATGCCAAGCTAACCCCAAATAAATAAATAAATAACTTAGGCTTGATTGGAGCAGAGTGTGAGGACACAGATTTAAGGACCACTTTAGGAATTCATTTTTAAGTGGCTCCTTGGGGAATCAAGCAAGCATTATGTGGCTTTCTTGGGGCTGGAAAGTGGCTACTATAGTGATCTGTGGGTACCACCTCTACTGCATCCCAAATGAAGTCACAATCTGCATGCTTTCTATAGGTATGATTTGTTCATAACCCTTTGCTGTCCTTGCCAAGGGACATGTATGCTTCCTTCTTCCACTGACTTTGAGCTTGGTCTTGTGACTTGGAATGTGAGTAGATGTGCTATATGCTTATTCAACCAGAGGTAGTAAATGTGCTTGCATGGTTTGGCTTGCCCTTATCAGCCATGAGAATAGCATGCTTCAAAAAGAAACTTCCCATCCAACATAAATGGTTATGTTGGGTCTCAACATAAATGGTGCTTGGAGAAAATTAAATTCAACCCACATATGTACAAACTGCATGTCTAATTATAGGTTGATTTTCAAAATGTAGAAGAAACATTTAAAACACAATAGTAAAAAAGAAACAAAGAAACCCTACTTACTCAGTTAAAAATGGAATAAGGACTTAAGGAGATATTTCTTCAGATAAGGTATACAAATGGCCAACAGGTATATGAAAGACGCTCAACCTCACTAATCATCAGGGAAACGCAAATCAAAACCATAGAGAGATATCACTTCACATCTATAAAGGTGGCTATTTTAAAACAAAGAATAGCAGTATTGGTGAGCTTGTGGAGGAATTGGAATCCTGGCACACTGTTGGTGAAAAAGCAAACTGGTATAGCCATTATGGAAAGAAGTATGGAAGTTCCTCAAAAAAATTAAGAATAATCCAATAATCCCACTTCCTGGTATATTTATAATAGAATTCAGGATCTTGAAGAGATGGTAGTACTCCCATGTTGCTGGGAGCCCTATTCACAACGGCCAAAATTTATAAACAGCCTAACTGTCCATTGCTGAATGGAAATGAAATGTATACATGCAATGGAATGTTATTCAGCCTTATAAAGAAAGAAATTCAATATGTGACAACATGAATGAAACTTGAAGCCATTATGCAAAGTGAAATAAACCAGTTACAGAAAGATAAATATTGCATGATTCCACTTATCTAAAATAGTCAAACTCATGGAAGTGAAAAAATACAGTTGTGGTTGTCAGAGACTATGGGGAGAGGAAAACAGGGAGTTGCTAAGTAACAGGTATAAAATTTTAATTACTCAAGATGAATAATTTCTATAGATCTGCTATATGACACTGTGCCTATAGGTAGAAATGCTGCATTGTACAGTTAAAATCTATTTAAAAGGTACATCTCTTGTTAATTGTTAAGTTAAAAAGATTAACCCATAGCCTAAAGCAGACTTATCCCAACTTGGCTGCAGATCATTGAACAAGAAATCCATATCAATCATTGTAAACAACTGGGATTTGGGGGTTATTTATTAGGCAGCATTATTATAGCAGCTGACTAATACAACAGGAACTACAAGTAATCAGGGATAGCTCCCATTGGTCCACTCTTCCAGAAAGATAGACCCATAAATAAACTTAGGTTTATTTACTGGAGTAGTGGGACATGACATGTAAATAATAGGGGACCTACTGAGTTTATCAAACACTTGCTCAACATAGAGTTGGAGGAATCAGTTATTACACCAAGGAAAGAGTAACCAAAGGAACACTTCATGCTGGGGGAACTGATCTGTCATCCCTGAGAATAGTTAAGGAAATGTGAAGCCTGACATCTTAGGAAAGTTTGGGTTCCCAGCTACCTTCATTGTGTGTACCCCTTTAGTTAGAGGCAGTCTCTGTTGGGAGTTGCCCTGGTTCCAAAGACTAACTTCCCCATCCCTCAAGAAGAGCAGTCCATTGGTGAGCCCTGCTGGCTCACATGATCCTTACCCACCAATCAGACTAGCCCTGCTGGCTCACATGATCCTTACCCATCAATCAGACTAACCCTGCTGGCTCACATGATCCTTACCCACCAATCAGACTAGCCCTGCTGACTCACATGATCCTTACCCACCAATCAGAAACTGACATAACTGCCCAACCACTGCTCTATAAATATGCAGAGCTGTTCCTTAATAGAGGGGCATTTTCTCCTACTAGCCTTGTTGGTTCTTTCAGTCTCCATTAAGAATGAAGTCATTCAAGCTGTGGGATCAGAATGGGTTATCTGTTTTTCCCACTGAGTGAGGGCTGCTTTTTTATTATCACTCTCCCTTCCTTTCTCTGTCATTGCCTGCTTCCAGGCCTAGACTGGTAGATTAATCTGCAGCCTCCTTGTATAAACTGTCCAGAGAGAGGACGCAATATAATCCTTGACTAGTCAGAGGCCAGAGCTTCCCTCTGGTGTGGATATACCAGGTGTGTGTGTGTGTGTGTGTGTGTGTGTGCGCGCGCGTGCGCGCGCGCTCGCACACTTTGTCTTTTTTTCTTCCTGTGTTACTTTTTGGTTTTATCCTTTAGAACTGGACTTTTGAATATTAGAGTTTGGTCTAGTAAATCTTTTATTTCAATGATCATATTTTTACATTTATAAGATTTCTAGTTGGTTCTTAGCTTATCTTCTTGGTCTTGTTTCATTTGTTTTTGTTTAGTAATTTCCAATTTCTCATTTACTTATCTCTTGAGAATTCTTAGCATTCTTAGTTTTTATATTGCTCTATTATTTTAGTTTTATCTGTAATAAATTAATCTCTTGGTTGTTGATTTTATTTACCATCCTTCTTAGAATCAGTTTTTCTCGTGTGTTTACCAATTTTTCAGTTTTTCTTGAACTGGTCTGTCTCTCCCTTTTTCTTTCCCCATCCACAGCTCATGACTTCCTATAACTGGTTTGCTGTCACCTCCACTAATCCTTCTACTGAGTATCCCAGGACACCCAGTCCTGTGGTGCTACTAAATATTTGCACAAACATTTGCCTAGGTTTGGGCCAGGTCTTGGCTGTAAAGCTGTCTGCTCACTTCATCCATCAGGGAAGGTAAATTAAGCCATAACTCCAGGAAGTCATGGGCTTTGACCCTTGCCCTCATCTCTTTTCCTGGACAAGGGAACCCCAGCTCGGTCTGTGGCTTCCGTTGGTGACTGTGGATCTGGTGCCTGGCCGGTGTAGAGCACTCTAACCTCTGCTGAATTCCTGCTGCTGCTGACCTCTGCACCTGGAGGCCCCAAGCGTGCACCTTCAGCCCCAGCTTAGTGCTTTATGTTTCTGGTCCATAGATGCATAGATTTTTGGCTTTCATTGCAGATACATCTTTTTAATTCCCCCTTTTTACATTTTATCTATCACTCTTTGGAGATGAATGAACTTCTTAAAGCAAAAATTTACAGAAGTAAATAAAAAACTAACTCACCCAAGATCACACAGGTAAGAACCAGAGCCAAATCTTGGCCTCTGTTCTTAAGATTTCCAAGTGATGGTCAATCGACATAGTCACAATGGCATCTTTTTCTTTGGGGAGAATCTGGTTGTTTTTCTATAACCACCTAAACAAAGATAATATTAAATTTTTAATGAGTCAAAAATCACTCATTTAGATAGATTTATATATCTCAGATGAATTTAACAGTCAGGGCATCCTTTAATTGGGAATCTAAATTACAACAATAAATATCATTTGCTGGTGATGAGCTGTCACATTGACAACTTGAAAAAATGACACTCATCTTAATTAATAATGATACTATTAATAAAGTTCTTTTAACATGCATCAATATCACAAAAGTTGTATGCTAAGCACTAGTATATGTTATAGGCGCAGAGATAGAAAGGGATATGGTCTCTACTCTGAGGACCTGGACAGGGAGTCTCTAGATTTAAAAAAAAATGCATTTAATGTTAAAAGATAATTGAAAGAAAATGAGGGTCTTGGGTGATTTTTGAAGGCTGTACTGTGTTGGTGGACGTTAAACCAAGATTTTAAGAAAATGGCAACTCCACACCTATCTGCACAGTGTATTTCATTTATTTTCATTGGAAAATTTCTGCCTCAATTGAGGAAATACTCTTACACAGTTGTTTATCCATAAACTAACATTTCTGCCTGGCTAAACAGTCAGTAACTTTATTAAGGTATGATAAAGCAGACTAACATTATTTTCTGAATCCTCAAGGCTAAAATACAGTCTCAGTTATTATTCTCAAATCGAGAATAGCATAAACAATGTGAACCATTTTAATTTTAAGGAACCTAGTCACTCAAGGCTCTGAAGTAAAGAAGCCAGTGAAAATTGAAACATTTATGCAGAAAGGAAAAATATCCGCTTCCCTGACTACTGGGGAAAAGAGAGGAATTTAGATTCACATTTTACATAATAGGACCTCCTCAGAATTGAAGTTGATACTCATGTTTTTTTATTTTAAAAACAACTGAAGGAGTAGAACTACATTTTAATTATGGCATTGTCTTTCTTTTCTCTTATTTATTTTCATTACCATCACCATCACTTCTTGATATATACACACAGTCACCTAATCCTTACTCCCCACCTCTTTTCCTTGGAAGAAAATGAGATTTTGAACCAAATCAAAAACTCTGGATAACGTTTTCCACGGGTGTTTAGCCATTGCTTGGTCTTTTCCTAGTTCAAACAATACTTAAATCAATTGTCAAAGCATGATCTAAATTTACTAACATAATATAAGGGTCTTTCAAAGGCAAGAGGAAGGAAAGAGTGCTGTAGGAGTTCTGAGATAAGCCTATAAAAGTTGAAATAATTGGGTAGTAGTTAGTCTGTTTCACACATTGAGAAAAGCATTTTACCGTTTTCTCATTTAATGCTCATGATAATCCCCCAAAGTTAGCACTGTTATAATTATCATTTTTTTGATTTATTCTTTTTAGTTATGTGTGACAGTAGAATGTATTTTGACATATTATACATACATGGAGTACAATTTCCCATTCTTCTGGTTGTATATGATGTGGAATTGCATTGGTCATATATTTATATATGAACATAGGAAAGTAATGTCCCATTCATTCTACTATCTTTCCTATTCCCATTCCCCCTCCCTTCCCTTCATTCCCCTTTGTCTAACTAAAAGTACTTATAATTATTATTTTCATTTTACTGATGAAAACTTAAGTATCTGAGAAAAGATTTTTTAAAAGTTGGCCCAAGGTCTCACAGTAAAGAAGAAGAACCAGCATTTGTACCCAGATAGTCTGAGCTCAGAATCTGGGCTCTTAACCACTACACAGCACTGGCCTAATAACCCAAGAAACCCAGAACTATTTTTTGGTTGCATTTTTCCATGTCCAGGTTACTGATCTACTCACTCACTCTGCAGTCTTTGTCTTAAGTCCTTAAATGTACTTTAATTATCCTTTTTAAAGTCTATCCTCTTACCCATCTGTTCATTCATCCTGCCAATCTTTTCTTTTAAATCCTCGAACACATTTTTAATACAGTCATGCACCACTTAATGATGGAGGTATATTCTGAGTGTCATTAGGTGATTTCATCATTGCTCAAACATCACAGAGTATACTTACACAAATCTTCGTGGTATAGCCTACTTACATACTAAGGCTACATGGTATATGTGTGGTCCATCCTTGACCAAAATGTTATTAAGTGGCATGACTGTGATTCCTTTAATGTTTTGTGTGCTAATTTCAACATTTGGGTTATTTCAGGGTATATTTCTATTTAGTATCTTTCTATTGATTATAAGTCTTATTTTCCTGCTTCATGTGTCTGATAGTTTTTTATTATAAGCTGGACGTTGTAGATGATGCATTGTAGGAAGTCCAGTCTATGCTGTTTTTCTTTAAAGAATGTTAGGTTTTGCTCTGATCGGTTCCTAAATTGCTAGTAGATGCTCTTGATCCTGTCAGGCTTTGTTTAGTTGTTAAGGCCAATTTCAACTTTTTGCCCATAGTCTTAAAGTCATGGCCTTCAATTTAAGGTGTTGTTCTTTTAAATTTTGCCTTTTCTGAAGTGCTGGAGTGCTCAGCAAATTCTCTGACCTCTGGCTGTGTGGGTAATCCAATATTTCCCAGCATTGCACAACTTCTGATATTTTGACTTTGTTCACTGCATTCCATCATAGTCTATCTTTACACAAACACAGCCCAGACTCCTCCCCTTCATGTACTTCCTCCTCTTTAGCATCATGCTCTCCCAATCCCATTCATCCCAGCTACTCCAGACTCCATTCTCTGTCCTTTACCAGGCAAGACCTCTGTGTTCCTCTTGAGCTCAACTTTTCTGCTCCAGTCTCAAAAGTTTTCCTAGGCATAGGTCCAGGACAAATATGAGTTTCTCTTTTCTCAGGGATCAGTGTCTTCACTGCTGGCTGTCTTGTGTTGAAAATTTCTGCCTCATTTACTTTGTCTAGTTTTAAATTATAAGCAATAATTTAAAACAATAGTTTTCAGGAGAGGAATATGGAATTTGAATGGGGGGGGGTTAGGGGTATTTGTTTTGTGCCAAGCATTATACTAAGCATATTTTCCAGGTAATGCCAGACTTTGCTGCTAATGAACCAGTTATGTCATTTTCAATATGCCATATCTCATGGACTCTAAGACTCTCATGGACTTGAATGTAAGATGCACTATTATTTTAGGAACACTAAAGGAAAAAAATGCTGCTGATTAAACATAATTCCTTGGTACAGGGAAGGTAATTCAGTGGTAGAGCAGGTGTTTAGCATATGTGAGGCCCTGCAGCCAATCCTCAGCACCTACCCCGACAAAAATCCCCATAATTACTTCATAATCATTCTACATAATGCAAAACTCAGTCACACCCTCCTCTTGTTGCTTTGAAATTTCTTTCATCTAATCTAAAGAAATTGGCAATTTCTTTTACCTTAAGTTGCATGGCTTGGTGGGTACTGAGCAATCTTCTTGCAAGTAACATGGTACAAAACACAGCACAACTTCATCTACTTGTGGATATCTTCTTTTTTATGACCTATCTAAAGCACTTGGTTTTTGTTGGCTGAGGAAATATGGAATCAGGATCATTTCTCCAGTAATGAATATTTAGGCTTTTCTGTTATGTTTTTCTGTGTTTACAGTGCAAAAGTGTAGTATCTTTTCTTTTCATTTCAATGCCAAATTATAGTGAAATCTTTTTGAAGATATTCAAGGTATTTAAAATTCATATATTTAAAGTTAACCTTTATAAGACTAATCATGTACATTATTGAAGTGATATCAATAAGAAGCAAAGTCAAGGTTTGCATCTGCAGCCAATGAGAACCACAGGCCACCTAATCTCCAGTAATTGTAGAATTTCATGGGTTGTGACACATGTCCTGAATCAGAAATGTTAAAAATGTGGGAACAAATTAAAAATTTTAGAATTGACAAAATCTGATAAACATGTTACACACACACACACACACACACACAACATAAAACCATATCCAAAGGAAATAATTTGCTCACAAGAGGTCTTCTAATTGCTGTTCCCATTCTGACAACTTCAAGCACACTTCAAAGTTGCATCACTATTAATCTGATAGTTGGCCTAGTTTTATAAACTGGACTATAATATAAGCACACTTCTCATAAAATGAGAATAATTACAGTGTGGGCATTCTGAAGGACATCCCTTCCTCTCACCACACACACCCAGCTGGGAGAGTATAAACCATACTAAATGTGTGTCCTTTGCTACAGGGACTGACTTTAACTGAGGTTCTCTTTCTCAAACTCAATGAGTAGTGTAGCTGTCCTTGCCCCAAGGTCAAGGGGAATAGATGCTGTTCTTGGACTTTCCCAGAAGAAAGACCACAGCAAGCGCCCTGGGCTGGGTCCTGTGGGAGAGACAGGGCAGGGCTCACACCTTCTTCCTCTGCTACAATGCCACAGGCCCTTCTGAACTCCTCCCTCAACCCTAGAAACATGGGAGTGATCCAGGCTCCATAAAACTGGCCTTCAGTTTAACCTTTCTAACCTTATTTCCTTGAACTAACCCCAAGGTACAGCATCTTTTGTTGTTGATTTTTGGCTTTTCGGTTTTCTAGAAGATGTGTTTTAAAGGCAGGAAATCTCAACTGTCAAAAAGCATGTTTTTAATTTTCAATAATGACTCTAACAGCTGACATATGTATGGTTCTATGTCAGAACCTCAAGAGCCTGATGGCTACTACAAGAAGCAGATACCATTATTAGGCTCATTTTGCAGATGACAAGCTAAGAACCGAGACAAATAACACAGACAAGGCCACACAGAGAATAGTAGCAGAGAGAGTGTTTAAGCTTGGGTCTGTTTGACACCAAAGCCCATGTCCTCTCCCAAGACCTCTGCTTCCAATCCAAATCTCTGTAGTAGAACCTGCCATTTCCACTAAAAACCGTGGTCCATCAAAAGACCAAGAAAATGGGAAATAAATACTAAGTTCATACCCCAGAGGTCACAGAGAGCCCACAACTGGCTGCAAATGTCCCATCTTGGAGGAGGGAGAGCAGCCCAGCCAGCACCCCATTCTCCAAACCCAGCAGGACTAGTGCAGACCCAACTCATTTATGTCCCACAAAGTCCGTGGATTCTCGGCTTTCCAGAACCCACTCAATTTCACAAACTAAAGTTTACTTTAAAAGGGTACAAAAATATGCTTTCAAGAGCTCTTGGGCCACATTTGGCCCTAATTGTAAATTGCAAAACTGGAAAATTCAGCTGTGAGCAGGGAGCAGGAAAAGCTCCAAGGCAAGGGCACTCAGTCACAGAAATATTCCTTCTGAGATGATCTTACTGTGGTTTGGCCCCCGATCTTAGGTCCAGAGAGAGGACAGAGGCAGGCAGGAAACTGTGGGGTCAGGAAGACATGGAGGTCACTACCAGAAGGAGCTCCTTAGCAGGTTGTTATGTAGCAATAAATATTTAAATAAAAGAAGATAGGGGTATGAACTTAGCACTTATTCCTTTCCTCCTCAGTCTCTTGATGAGCATTCTTTTTAACTGAAATGGCAGGTTTTACTGGAGAGGGTTTGGGTGAGGATGGGGGTAGAGAGGGAATAGAAAATGGATAAAGTGAGGAGGTAGAGAGGTTGGGTCCAGCTCAGGCAGGAGCCAAGAAGGACCTGAACTACAGCAATTGGGAGAAAAGCAAACTCACTTTTTTTGGTGGTTGGCAGGGGGAGTACCAGGGATTGAACTCAGGAGCACTCAACCACTGAGCCACATCCCCAGGCCTGTTTTGTATTTCATTTAGAGACAGGTTATCACTGAGTTGCTTAGCACCTCGCTGTTGCTGAGGCTGCCTTTGAACTTGTGATCCTCCTACCTTAACCTCCTGAGCCGCTGAGATTACAGGTGTGTGCCACCACACCTGACACAAACTCACTTTTGATTTGACCCCGAAAGCCCAGAGTCTCTGAGGCCCAAAAAACAAATAACCCAAATCACCCAGTAGCCAGAATTCCCATGCCAAAGCCTTACAAACTGGATAATCAACCATTGGGCACTGGGGCAGTTGCCCAGAAAAAGGTCTGTCTGTGACTTTTCCCTGGAAGGTAGAGTTGTTCTCATTTACAGGGATGGTCATGTTCCATCCACACAGGTTTCTTGGATGTCAGTGTCAAGTCTTCAAAGAATTGCACGCAAAGCGGCTGCTGTAGGGTAGAGAAGACAATCTGGGTGAGGGCAGCACTATGTTACAAGGCCTCCGGGCATCTGCATCCCTTCCTCCCCTTCCTAAATTTCTCCATTCTTTTTTTCCCTTTTTATAATGATTCAACAATCCATTTATCTTATGTGGATATAATCCTTCTCCCATCAAAAGGAAAAAAAAGTCTGGCTTTCCCAGGATACTCTTGGTGCTCGACACCAAGTCAGTTGCTTAGAAATAGTCTGAAACCAACTTTCTCCACCGCCCCCATCCCACCCAGAATTCAAATAATTACTGCAGCCTCTCCATTTGAAAGCCTGTGGGGGATCCTCTGGGTGTCCTTTGTAGCATCTGTGAAAAGGGGAGGAAGCTGGCAATGAGCCCTGGGGTTCCTCCTTTCTTTCCAGCAGAAACAGGCTTTGAAGTGTTCACCCAATTATGCTCACCCTAAAGTCGAGTGTGTGTGTGTGTGTGTGTGTGTGTGTATGTGTGCGCGCACGCACTAAAAGTTACCTAACAGACAACCAGAAAGAATAACAGAGCACGTTTGCACATCTCAGTGGTACAGAGATCTCCAAAAGGAGTTGGTGTGGAGAGCCAAGCCCATCTGGATTTGTCCAACTGAAGCCACCAGTCTCCACTCCAGGATGGGGAGAAGGGGGTCCAGTATTCTGAGGTCTTTAGTCCATTATTCTGATTTTGCATAAAAAAATCACCCGCTGTAGTGGACATTGTTGATGTCCAGCCCAGATGCCCGTGGATCTCTTCTGTCCTCCCTTCAGACCCCACCAGCTCTGCCTGTGACTGTATGAAGGGCTGACTCAGGTAAGGAGTCTCTTAGCAAGCACCTACAGAGAGTCAGAAATGCTAGCACGTTCACCTGCCAGAGAACCTGTCCTGACTGACAGATGCAGGAGTATGATAGCCCAGCACCCTTGCCTCAAGATCCTGCAGATCTCTAGTGCGGAATCAGGCTGAGGCCACACTCTGTGGCATTTCTCTCATATTAACCCTTCCTTGGCTTCCTCCATTTCTATCCATTCAGCTCCCAGGGTCCACCTCCAGAGGTTCTAATGTAGTAAATCTCAGATGAGGCCCCAACACTGTCTTTTTCAAAAGCATCCCTGATAGTTCTAAACTAGGAGTTTGGTGGATGCCACACTGAAAACCAATGGTCCAAAATAAGTGATTCAGAAGAAATGTATACTTCTGGGTCATCATGTAGTTTTATGCTCCTAAAAAAATATTATAAAGATCTGGATACTAGGATAAGTTCACCCCATGGTTACATTAGGGGCTGTGGAATATTCAGCAGATATTTTGCCAACTTGTCCAAAAGGAATGTCCTCAGCCTAGCCAAGGTAAGTCCCAGTGTTCACATCCCCATGTCAACTCCAGCCCCAGGGAGAAATAGACTCTTCGTAGCTAACACCACTCCCCATTCACCACAGTACCCTAACCTAGATCGTGAAGGTCTCCTAGCCATGTGGGCAGAGTAGTATACACGAGGAATATTTTTTAACTCTGGAAGTTCGTGGAAGTCAAAAGTTCAACCATCACAGTTTGGGTTTTCCCAAAAGTAGACACCAAGCCAAATTTTGAGGGCAAGTGGTTTATTTGGGAGGTGATACCAGGAAACACAGGTGTGCACATGAGGAAGATAAACAGGGCAAGGAAACCAATAAAAGGTACCTGACTGAGCATGTTACCACCAAGGGCCCTTGGAGCTGAATCCTGCTGGGGAATTCCAGGGGCTAGGGTACAATATGGCCTCAGAGTGCCCCCACTCAAGAATAGGAGAGCTAGGGTGCTTGCCACCAATTCCCACTAGTTACTGGTTGAGGGCTGTTCCCAAGGCACATCGATTCCCCAGAACTTGAGACCTATCTCTGCAGAGCAGAGCAGGCTGCCTCCACCAGAAAGAATATTGGATTAAAGAGTCACAGGGCTAGAGAAGTCAATCTGCAATGAACAATGTGGGAAGGTGAGTTCTTCTCAAATACCCTGCCTATACTATGTTGCTTTCCAGAGCAGGAAAGCAAATATTCATGGGTAGAAGAAAAAAGGAGCTGGGTGTGGTAGTGTATGCCTCTAATCCCAGCAGGTTGGGAGGCTGGGGCAGGAGGATTTCGAGTTCAAAGTCAGCCTCAGCAAAAACGAGAAGCTAAGCAACTCAGTGAGACCCTGTCTCTAAATAAAATACAAAATAGAGCTGGGGAAGTGGCTTAGTGGTGGAGTGCCCTTGAGTTCAATCCCCGGTACCCTTCCCCACTAAAAGGAAACACAACCATGTCTATGAAACCAGCAGTAACTTCTCTAGATTCTTCCTTTAGGCCTATTTGTATCTTCCCAAGAAAGGATTCCTTCATATGTTCCAGGGCTCTGGCTGTGAACAAATTCAACTCCTGGCTTCTGATTTTCTCGGCTGTGGTAGGGGACACGTGTGTTCTTTTAGCAGCCTGGCACTTCTTGCAGCAATCGCACCTCTTGTTACAAGAAATAGCTACATTTTTCCTTCCTGCATCTATAATTTTTCTTTAAAATTAGCATTTTGTTATACAAGGGGTCATTCACAGGCAGCCCAGAAAAAACCTCCTGCTACTCAACAGCTCTAGTAGGTTTGAGCTTTTAAGGCTGTTTTCCCTCTACTTTAACCTCAGTGAAGTTGTATTTCTCAGAAAGGAGAATGAGTGACAGAACCCAGGAGCCTAGGATGGATTTGGAGAACTCAAACAATCCCAAGATACCCTTCACCTCTCCTCTATCCTTTGTATCTCATTTTAAGACCCATCTTTGCTCTAAGAAGCACAGAATGTGGAAAAGAACTGGAGATGCAAATTTTCTTATCCCCAAGGCCTCGCCTCGAACCCCAATGGCTTATCCCACTGAGCCCTCACAGTTGTTCTAGGAAGCAATTCCTGACCACTTGTTTGACAACTGTGCCAATACAGGTCACAAAACTATAGTGGCTTGCTCTGGGTTGCAGATAGTGGGCAGGAGGCCTGGGACTCAGGTCTACTATGATAGTCACTAAAAATTTCCAGGGTCAGAAAAGAAAAACAATGTCCAGCATGAGAAAGAGGACATGTTTCTTGAACATTCCTCCAGAGCAATATATCTGTTCCTCCTGGTGCATGTGTTTTCCAAAGAACAAGAACCAGAGAGGTGTTTTCCATGAGGTTTTGTACTGAAGGGATGCAGGAGACCCTGTTGGTGCTTCTCCGCATTTTCCCTCAGCTCACCTGGTTCATCTGCCACTGAAAGAGACGATTCTGCTACAGGCTGATGGCTGCCCACATGCATCTTTTCCCCCTGCCTACATCATCATTAGGTGCACACAATCCCCTACCTACCACCTGCCACAGTCACACTTAAACAGTAGGAGATAGAGCCAGGCTCGGTGGCGCACACCTGTAATCCCAGCTGCTTGAGAGGCTGAGGCAGGAGGATCATGAGCTCAAAGCCAGTCTCAGCAACTTAGTGAGGCCCTAAGCAACTCAGAGAGACCCTGTCTCTACATAAAATATTAAAAAGCACTTGGGAGGCTGGGTTGTGGCTCAGTGGTAGAGTACTTCTTAGCTGGGTTCGATTCTCAGCACCACATAGAAAAATAAAGATATTGTGTCTATCTACAATTAAAAATATTTTTTAAAGAAAGGAGGGGATGCTGGGTTGGAGATGTGTCTCAATGGTTAAGCACCCGTGCATTCAATCCCTAGTACAAAAATAAATAAATAAATAAATAGTAGGAGATAGAAATCATGGATAAACGCCCCAGTGGGACACTTCTAAGATAGTTTCTATACAGTTTCTTGGACAGACTTCAGCAAGACTGAGCCCCAGTTTCTCCCAGCAGTGACCACGCTGTCTCACTTCCTTACCTCTTCAGTTAAGCTCTCTGGGGTCTTTCCCAGATAGACCACCTGCATCCTGGTCTTTGTCTTGAGGTCTGTTGTGCATAGGTTTTGCAGGGTACAAAAGTCAAGACAGGGACCCAAAATACAAACCACGATTTTTGTTTAAGGATTGAAATTTCTTTTTCCTTCCAATTCCAAGCTCCAGAAACTTACATAAGAAACACAATCTGGCAGATAAAAATCCTCTGCTCACTCCTCTGCAAGTCCTTGGTAGTCCCTGGGCATAGCACCCAGAACTTCCCCAATCATCTGGAGCCCGTCTGCTGCCAGCCGTCTCCAGGGAAGTCGGAGAAACTGGTAAACAAACTCCTTCCTTCACTCATCCTCCCAGGTGCTAGGAAAATATATGCACAGATCTCTCGTTTCCAAGATGCCAGTTTTTAGCATTTTGTAGCACATGCTGCAGGTTCAGGCTATTCCTTAAGGAACAGATGTTGTGAAAATCTAAATAGAACTTTCACTTTTATGGTAAAATTCCCACTGTCCAAATACAACTGCTCTTCAGAGTGAAATGTTCTTCTCTTTTTTTCTCTGGCTGCCATCCCTGTCAACAAGACTTTTGGGCACTTCTCAGCATCATTCCTTTGCAAAGTAGCCCCAAACTTGCTTTTTCCTAATCTCTGGACCTCTAGAGAGCCCTCAGGGCTGTACTGTCCACCTCCCTGCTGATACCTGGGAACTGCCTTTCCACCCTAGGATTTTTCAGGTGTATCCAAAAGAAGCTGAGTACAGATTGGATGGCCAATAAGTAACATGGCTACTAGGAAGAAGAAATAATCTTTATGTACCAAAAGTGGTACATAAGATTTTGGTGGTGACATCCTGGCTCCCTTCTCCCTTCACACACATCCCCCATCTCAATGTCTGGAGTCCTACTTTTGAAACTTGCTCCTAACTTGATTTTTCTACTTTCACCAGGTTGAGTTAGAATAGCAAGACACAGGTCTAGCATGATTAGGCCTTGGAGGCTCATGCTCTTAAAGTCTGGATTCCTCCATTTCATCTGACTCAACATTCCCTTTTAACAACTGATCTGTCATTCTCTCCCTTTACTGGCCTGAAATAACATTTTTAACTATTATGATTAACCTACTGATATACATTTTCTTTTTGACCAAACTGTAACCTGCTTCCTCTGAGCCCTTTCTCAATGAGGTCTCAACTCTGGCTTATAAAGAGTTAAGCAGACAGAGTAGAATCATTTCTAACAGCTCAAGGACACATCCTTGGGACGACCCTTAAAGTGTCTGCCTGCTAAAACCCATAGCTGCAAAAAGAACTGATTGTTTTATCCAGCATCTGAAGATAGTGCTGGTGTCTCCCAGCCTCTGTGGGAGAGTAGGAACCCCTTCGATAAAAACCAGTTAACGAATCCACATGAGTTTCCAACACCAACACTCTGCTTCCCACTTTTTATAATTTTTCATTTCTCCTGAGCACCCTCTCCTTTTCTTCCTATTTCCTTATTTCCTTTTAAACACCTGATCTCCTCTGTACAAATTGAAGTTGCGTTCAGTTCATGTTAAACGCTTTTCCATATTGAAATTACTGATTGAAATTTGTCCTTACCACTTTAACTAGTGCCCATCTTTGTTTATCTTAGACACTACATATATAATACTTTTAAAAATCATAAAGATGGGTGCAGTGGTACACACTATAATCCCAACCCTTGGCCGCTGAGGTGGGAGAAGCACAAGTTCAAGGCCAGCTAGGCAACTCAATGAGAACTTGTCTCAGAATAAAATTTAAAAAGGGCTGCGAATGTTGCTTATATGTAGAGCTCTTGCCCAGCATGTATAAGGCCCGAGATTCAATCCCCAGTACCACAAAAATTAAAAAAAATCAATATAATGCTGCAAATATATATAAATATAGAACATATTCTATAATAAATATAAAAATAATTTTACAATAAGCAATGTGTCTCTCAATATATAATTTTACAGACACAGCTAAACTAGAGGACACAGAAAATGGTCAGATGTATGCTCCTTCTTAAAATGTGTAAGTATGGATTTGAAACAAACAATAAAATTTGCCCCTGAGTTAAATAGAATTTTTATTTACATTGGATAATTTGAAATACAAGCAAATTAATATAAACACAGGATTCGTGAATGGGACAACTAGATAGACACTTAGTACAGGTGTGTCACATAGGGAACTCAAACACCACAAGCCACATGGGAACACATAACATGATCTTTTCAAAATGGCAGCCATCTCCTGTGAAAATTCCTACCAACACAACATGCAATCTTCATTTGACTTAAAAGTCCTCACATCCTTAGGAAATTATAATAAAACTGAGCAAAACTACTTTGGTTTTTGTAAGTTTCATGAAGTAAGCTTCCAGGCTTGGCTAAGTGCAGATGGGCTTCTCACCTAAGTGGATGTCCAATGGGGTTGTTCAATACCACAGGCTCACTTGTCCGTCCAGGAGGTCCCCGGGTCTCCTCCCACCAAATGCCTGTAGCCATTCCCTATTTTTATGCTCATCCAAAAAAAAAAAAAAGTCCCTATAGATTTCCAAAAGATCACCTAGAGGACAGTACCAGCCACTCTGAAAAGCATTGCTGATCCCCTGCTCCTGCACACACAAGCTACAGAGTTTAAACAGAACCCGGCTTCCAAGGTCAAATTCCAGCCACTCAGCAGGCTGATCTCCACCAACTCCAAGCTAATGCTCTCAGGTACTGGGCTTTGCTGAGGAGCTGAAGCTGAAGCATTAATAAGCAAGAAAAGATTTAAGATGCTCCCTTGACTGTTGCATCGACTGCCATAGAGGGTAACTTGGCAAAATGTATCACCATTTTAAATGTATATACCAATTAGAAGTTCCACGGCTAGGAATTCATCTCAGAGATAGATTTGCACGTGTGTAGAATGGTGTCTGTTCCAGGAAGCATCAATTATATGTAGAAAATATTGAAAACTACTTAAATTTCTATGTGTCGGGCACTGGCCAGATGAATTAAGGCACATCCATATGATGGATTATTCTCCGATATTGATTTAGAATTATACTAACCATATAAAGTGACATATTTTCCTCAGTTTTTACATAACTTACCAAGAATATGAGGGATATTAAGTCAAGTGAATATTAAATGTTTTCTACTTTGCCTTATGTATTATATGCTTCTGCCTGGAGTCCACACACAAGTGTGTGTGTGTGTGTGTGTGTGTGTGTGTGTGTGTGTGAGAGAGAGAGAGAGAGAGAGAGAGAGAGAGAGAGAGAGAGAATGCACATTTGACATATATTTGATTGCCTTCTATGTGCATAGACTCTTTTTGGAAGTATTTACTAAAATCCCCTGCCTCTGGGAGGTGGAGGGGGGGTGGAATTTCTTTGCATTACATTACACCCCTTTTTGTAGTTTAAGTTTTGAAATATGTGCAATTAATACCTATTCAAACCTGTTTGTTTTACTTTTTAAAACTATGATCCTTCTCCCGTAAGATTGTCCTGAGGAGCTGTGTCCAGATTCCTAAACTGGACTCAGGACATCAGGTGGGATGGGGGGGGGGGAGTGGCTCCCATTTGGCTACCTGGCAGGTTGGTGAGGTGGGAGATGTCTCTGCTGGGGACTGGGATCATTCCAGGGGAACAGACTTACCCCCTGCTGAGAGGGGAACGTCAGGTTCAGAGGAAAGGGGATCCATAGAACTAGAAAGACTCCTAGACCACCCCTCAAATAATCAGTCTTATCATTTGTTGATTTTTCCTGAGTGAAGCCATAGTGGCTTCTTCTAAACCTTCCGCAAAGGAAAGAGAGCTGAAGGGCAGGCCTGAGAACACTGGCAGCCGGTTTCCCTGGCAACTACCATTCCTCTTGGTTTTTTTTTTTTTTTTCAGTATTAGTTTGAAAAGCAAAAGGAAAGCTCCTTCTGCATGGAGATGGGCCAGCTGGGGGCTAACCTCTCCTCACTCCTGTCATCCATTCTTGAGGTGGTGACCTCCCATTGATTTCTGGTGGCTCTTAACATCCCTGGCTATAAGAAATGGCCCTAAAGACAATTCCTGTGATGATTTTGGAGTGAACAAATGGCTTTTCATTCACCACTCTACACCTTGTAAATCCAGTCAACTAAATGAACACTTTAGCTGGTAGTGTTTATTGGTCACTTGGCGTGTGTCCGGTACAATCCTTGCACTGGTGAATAAGTCACATAATTTCCGTTTTTTGGCATACTGTCAGATGGTATCCATAAAGATGAAGAGCTCATTCAACACATTTATTGAGCGACTTCTACGCACCAAGCACTGTTGTAGGAAATGAGGTCAAAACGCGGTGAGTTCTAACGTTGGGCCTATGTAAGGGCTGAGGGAGTACAGCTGCTCTGTTGCTGCTCCACTCATACCTACTCAGGTCTTGCTATTGTTCTGCCTTGGGGCCTGGCTTCAGGTGCCAGCATCTGCGGCTCTTCCTTGGAGGGCTTGCCCTGGGGCCAGAATCCCTCTTGACCCCCACACCCAGCTAGTCAGAAATTCTAGAGAATGAATGTCCCCAGGAACTGCCCTTGGCCAGTGACTGACAGGAGCTGATAGACACATATTCCAGCTCCCTGTCCCCCTCAGGGACAACAAGCAAGTGTTCTACACTGGGCCCTGGAGCACCCCAGGAGGATTAACCACTTAACCTTTATCACTGTTTTCATTTCTCTTCTCAAGCACAATCTCTTCACTCCACCAGGTGGTGTTGAATGAGAGGGACTTCAAGGTCCTTCCTGGATTTAGGATCCCCTTATTCCATCATCTTTACAGAAATGCCATTGGAAAAAAATGTAAACCCTTTTTCAGTGCACTGGTGTTTTCCACTCTGTTGTGGACTGAATGTTTTTGTACCCTCGGAATTCAGAGTTTGAGGTTCTACCCCACAGTGCACTGGTATGAGGGGGTGGGGGCTTTGGGAGGTGATTTAGCTTAGCTGAGGTCACTGGGCATATGTGTGGGAGGGGGTTCTCATGATGGGATTAGAGCCCTTATATTTAGAAACCAGAGACCTTTGTCTCCAGCTTGCACTCGTGCTTCACCCGTCCCCCTCCCTCCCATGTGCAGGACACAGTAAGAAAATGGTCATTGGCAAACCAGGAAAAAAAGTCCCCACCAGGACTCGACCATGCTTCACCCTGATCTTGGACTTCCAGCCTCCAGAGCTATGAACAATAAATGTATTTGTTTAAGCCACCCATCTTGTGGTGCTTTGTGACAGTCTACACCAAGACGTGGTCACTGTTGAGTCCTGATCTTGTCCCTATAGCTATTCCCACGGTGGCTGCCTGCTTCTCTCTTCTCTGCCTGATGGTTTTCTGTGGCATTGCAGGGGCAGGGAGGCCTATCTGGAAGTGAAGGGGGCGTAACACCCCTTGGGGCAGCCTTATCCAATGGGAATGGGAGTCAGTGGGTAGATGTTGGACTCTCTTCCTGCCTCAGTTCAGCTGGATGAGGAGTATCAGAAGAGACCCCGGGGGGATCAGCTTTAGCAGTAACTCACCATTACACTTCAGCGTCTTCGCTCTTCCTTCTCCGACACCCCTGCTTCCGTGGGATCACTCCCAAACCCACCCATGTAACCAGACGCTTGCATCCAGCTCTGCTTTTATAAGAATCCAAACTAAGACAAGTGTCCTAAGGAAATCCATCAGCCAGTCTTTTCAGTCAAACCATTTCGGATAAAGGCCAATGACGTTGGCTATGTGGGCCTTTAGATGTTTCAAAACAAATGTGAGATTTCTAATACATGATCAGCAGAAGAAAAGACCCCAAATAGAAGCCTTCAAACCGATTCATTTCTGATTAGAGCAAGCGGCCTCCTGACCTCTGTTAAATGGGGACGGCTTGTAACAGGTTTAAGTTCTATGAATAATAAATTAGAAGGTTCCTGCATGCCCCTGGAATTCCACCAATTTTTCTTTGATACAAAAAGGATGTATATCTTTGAGACAATCCCATAATTGGAAAATCTTACCCTGAAAATATGATATATCTCTCAAGGACTGCATTTATGCACTTTGATGTATCACACATAGATGGGATATAATTTCTCATTTTTCTGAGTGTACATGTTGCAGAATCATATTGGTCATGTGGTCACACATATACATACAGTAATCATGTCTGTTTCATTCTGCTATCTTTCCTATCCCCACATCCCCTTCTCTCCCCTCCCATCACTTCCCTCTACCTAATCTAAGGTAACATTATTCTTCCCTACTGCCCCCCCCACTTATTGTGAATTAGCATCCGCTTATTAAAGAAAACATTCGGCTTTGGTTTTGTGGGATTGGCTTATTTTGCTTAGCCTGATATTCTACAACTCCAGCCATATACTGGCAAATGCCATAATTTCACTCTTCTTTAAAGCTGAGTAATAGTCTATTGTGTATACATACCACATTTTCTTTACCCATTCATCTGTTGAGAGACACTTGGGTTGGTTCCATAGTCTAGCTATTGTGAATTGATCTGCTATAACATTGATGTGGCTATGTCACTATAGTATGCTGATTTTAAGTCATTTGGGTATAGACCAAGGAGTGGGAAAGCTGGGTCAAATGGTGGTTCCATTCCCAGTTTTCTGAAATATCTCCATACTGCTTTCCATAGTGGTTGCACGAATTTGCAGTCCCACCAGCAATGTATGAGTAGCATCCCTCTTCTTTACTAGGACAGAGAAGTAAAAGCCATTTCTCCTTAGTGTACATAGCAAGTCCACAAACCAAAGAGCCTAATAGAGGGTCCTCAACCAGAGGTTGGCATATGTTCGAGTGAAGGGGCTGCCAAGCCCTCCACATGCCCTGTCCCTGCTTCCCTGTGAACTCATCCATGACCATCCCACATCAGTGTATTCCCACTATAAGAGAAGCACCATGAGCACAAGGATTTTGTGTGTTTTGTTCACTGTTGTCACCCTACAGTACCAGAAAGACAGTTGGCATCTTCAGTAGGATTATATTGAAATTAGACAGACTTGGGGGCCTGAGTTTTATTTGGAAGATGATGATCTAAGAAAGCAAAAGTAAAGAAATGAGAAGTGTAAGACAAAGAAAGGGAAAATCCAATTAAAGAGATGTTATCAAGGTCACTGCACAGACAAAGGAACTTTGGAAAGTTTCCAGGAGCTTCTGGAATGGGCCATACAGAGGAGGAGAAACTGCTTCCATCCCACAGAAACTGAAGGTGAGTTCACACCCTTACTTCCAGGCTGAACCCAGCTGGGCAGAGCCTTGAGCCAGGGAAGTAGAGTGGGGTGCTTTGAAAGCTTGAGGAGGGAATATAGTTTGGGTATTTCAAACTCCCCAACTCAGCAGCAGCTGGAGCCAGAGGGGGGGGGGGTCTCTGAGCGGTGGTGAAGGGCACCAAAAGCATCTCCCTCAGGAAGCATTAAGCAAATGGATTCTCCTCAATGCAGATACGCATAGGTATTCCAGGAAAAAGTCAGGCCCCGGGCCCATTTTGCCAGAAAACAAAGGTCAGAATTATTAGTACCCTCTGATCCATTAAGAAGGAAAAATCATTACTATGGCCCAAAAGTTCAGACTTCTTCGGACTTTTTATTCTCTTGGCTTATCTTCCATAACAAGTTCCAGCTCAGAATTCCCATCCCTGGAGGGAAGTGGCTACAACTTTATTGTAAATGAAAGACCTGTTGCCCCAGCCCTCCTTCCAGCCTCTGAAAGTCCTTGTCCCCCTTTGACTTTTCTTTGCAGCATTTCCACTCTGGGCTCTTGGCCACCCCTCAGGTTCTGTGCCAGCTCCCTTTCTTCCACTCATTTCTTCTTGCTGTCACTCCTCGGGGTTTGTCTAGAGGCATCCACCCGCCCCACCACTGTCCTGCTATCTGCCTTTCTAGACTCTACCTACACTTCCCAGATGGGCAGCTGTCACCCACATGTCACACTCTAGATCCACACTTCCAGTGCCCCTTCTGCCCTGAGCTCAGGACTCAGGTTCCCAACCTCCTCTAGGATGGTCCATGAACAAACAATAAACTCAATCTCATGCTGATCTCATTACCCACCCCAGCCCCACATTCCCAATCTGCTCTTCCTCCTGAAATTCCTGTCTTGGGTAACAACACTCCACCATCCACTCCACTCTTGTCTCCCAACCTAGAACTTCAAGATCAGCCTCAGTCATCAAATCCCCCCATGCTTCTACTAGTTTCTTAAAACAGCAAGAGGTCACTCCCTGGGCAGTTGGAAGGTTTACTTATCTCTACTTTTACTAATTTTACAACTTGCATGATGTTTGTCAAGTTTCATAAGAATTAACAGGTTTCATAATGGTGCATTGTCCTAAATATAAACCTACCTTTTTTTCTCCTTGTTCCTCTGACATCCCATGGCCCTCCTAACCAGCTCTGGCTGCCCTTCTGTCTTTGGGACACCTTCCACATCACCATCAGACTCATCTATTGAAAATGCTAAACTTGTTTCTTCACTGAGCTCATCAGAGCATTTCTTCAAGATTATCTCCCACCACCTCCACCCCAGAGTTTCCAGATACATCAGAACCGTGCAGAGCTGTTTGTTTACTTATTTCTTGAGCTCCCCCATTGTACTGTCTGCTCCCTAGGGCCTGGCACAAAATAGTGTTCAATAAACAGAGGGAGGGAAGGGAGTCAAGTAACTGGCCTAAGGTAAGGAAGTTCCATGGCCAAGTTCTCAGGCAACTTGTTAGACATGCAGATTCCTGGACCCCACCTCAGACATGCAGAAACAGAAACTGCTGGCATTTGAACAGGCCCTATTACAATTCCAGACATGTCTTGACTACTGTCACAAATGAAACTAGTTTCCTCAACCGAACCATATAATTGTTAGCAGCCTCCTGGGAAAACCACTAGACAGGATTTAATCAGTTGTTCTGTTTCAAAAATGGTGCCTCTAGGTTGCAGAAACGCAGCTTCCCCTTCGGATTAGAAAGGCAGGCAGCAACCAAAGTTGACCACCAGACCCCCACTCCAGCGTTCCCACAATCCCTCAATCCAGACAGTCCACGCCTGAGTACAGATTCCAATTTTTAAGGAAACGTTTCTAAATCTTTTCTTTGAATTCAAGATGGATAAAAGGAAAGGAGAAGGGAGGGGTTGAGCGACCGGGTTAGGGGATGGCTGGGGATCCCCAGGCTAGATTTGGTGCACGCAGGCGGCGAGGGAATGGTGCTGACCCTCCGCAGGGCTATGCGCTTCCC
>NW_026000241.1:12262999-12284560 GCF_001458135.2 Marmota marmota marmota
CCATCCCCCCCCGCTCCCCGGGTTTGCTGTCTGTGAAATGGGGTTAGCAGTGCTTTTTAAGGAACTTAGCGAACTCATGACCAGCCCTCGGACTCCAACCTAGATGGCTTCATGTACCGCGCTCTGAGCGGCTTGGGGCAGCCTCGCTACGGAGTCAGAGGAGCAACAGCGCAGGGAAGACGCACGGGTGCCGTGCCCCGGGTGCCCTTCTTCCCTCCTTGGGCAGGTGAATGACAAGGGGCAGCGGCAGAGTCCTTATCTCCAAGCCGAGCAGTCAGAATTCTGGAGAGGCGGTGGGAGAGGGGAGTGCTCGAGTACTCGCAGAAGGCGTGAGAAGCCGGAACTTGTGGGGTGCGGTGGGCTGCAAGCTCCCCAAGACACTCACTGGCGCCACTTGGCGACAATGAGCAGCCGGCGCCGCGGGTTTGTGGTAACTCTGCCCAGGAAGAGATCGAAACCCTTTCTTAAAATGGATCCCCCTGAGCCAAGCCCCGAGGTGTCATTTCCATTTTACAGCTTCATGAAGAAAGGCCCAGGACACCAACAGCCAGCAGTGGCGGGATCCCTTTCCCGGACTGGGAACACTTGCCCTTGGAATCATCAAGGGCTTTTATTGCGCTGAGAAGCAAGTGAAGATTCTGACTTCCCCCTTCTCCCTGGAGAGAGCCCTTACAAGTCCGGAGACCAGGGCCTCAGGTGATCCAAGAGGGGGCCCACCCCCCCCACACACACACACGCCCACTTTCAGAATTTCGCCTAGCTGTCAGTCCGGCCTAGGGTTCCCAAAGTTTCCTTGGAGGCCCAACTGGTTCCCAAAGTGAATTAAACTCAGGCAGTTTATCCAACCCAGAAGCTAAAGACTCCTGGGTTTCCCACCCTGGAAAGCGCACTGCACTGGAATGGGCCAAGGAGAGGCAGCGGACAGGGCTAGGGTGGAAGTGCATTGGGCCCCCGGGAGAACCCACACCGGGATCCCCGCCTGGGAGGGGCTAGCCCCCTTTTCTTGAGCCGTCTCCCCTCTTTTTCTAGAAGCCACTTCAATCGGTTGTCGACCCAGTGGCCGTCCTCTGAGCACGTGTTGCTGCGGGTCTGCGTCAGCGTTGGGTAAATAGATGACTGTCCTATAGCGCCGGGCGGGGCTATTTAAGAGGCAGCCACCCGCCCGTTTACCCTGAACTTGGCTCGGCTGTCGCAGCTCCGCTGGAAACGCTAAACCAGCTGCTTTCTAATCCAGAGGTATGTAGGTCCCTTCACTCGCCCACGCGGATACAAGTGTCCTGTGTCTTTGAAGAATGCTGTCTTCAGTTTTGTACCCCTTTATATTTTTTCTGTTTTCTGTGCGCCCCCCCCATAGCTGAAAAGACATTCTTAAAACTCAGAAATAAGGGTGCTGGATTTAAAAATGAGGGCTGGGTGGGTAGCTGCCTTAGAGACTTTCACAAGCCTGTGTGGGTCTTTTTTGCACAAAACTTTGAAATAGCCATTTGCTAGGAGTCTCAGGCAAATTGAGATTTGCTAGCAGTTAAACAGAGGTGCGGAGAACTTTGCAATCTTTTCAAATAAAATACCAAAAAGTTTTAATATTTAAATCCATTTTCTAAATATTGCAGAAAATCCAGAGCTTTAAGAATAGAAATATGTGGATTTTCTATCTAATCACAGTTCTAAAATGCAGTCAGTCGGTGCTTTGGCAATGGCTGAGAACTGAACGCATATTTCTGATTTTTAAAACCCTGCCTATGTTTTGCGTAATGATTTATTACTAATTCCCACATACACCTCGAGGAAACTTTATAATTTTTTTTTAATTTATGGCATCCACAGTTTAAACTGTGTGTTTTTTTTTTATTATTATTATTCGTCATTTATTTCCGTATTAAAAGCTTCTTTTCTATCTGGAAAAGTCTTGCCTTCCTTCAAGGGTCTCATTTCTCTCTGCTGAGATCCCGTATTTTTCACACTATCTTTAATAGAGTGCTTTTCCAGTTAGAACAAAGACGCTCTACAAAAGCTTTCTCAAACTTAAGGCGAACAGGAGACATTCTTTCTGCTAAAAAGGGCAAAACACCAGTTCTCTCACCGATCCTGGCTCTTGGGTGCGGATTACCCTAGAGACAAGCCAAGCGCGCTTAGGCGCGCGCGCGCGGCTGTGTGTCACTCAGCTGGGGTCTGCGCTTGGTAAGCCCTAGCGCTTGCTCCAACCTAGCGGATCTGGTGCGCCAGCGCTGGACTGAGCCCGCTTCCAGGTGCCCGACTCTCGGCAGGCGCTGGCGGATGCCCAGCATTTTTTTTTTTTTTTTTGACGCCCCCTCGACTTTGCTCTCCACAGCCATGAACCGTGGCGTTTGCCTGTGCGTGCTGATGGCGGTACTCGCTGCGGGGGCCCTGACGCAGCCGGTGCCCCCAGCTGGTGCCGCAGGCTCCGGGGTGCAGAGGGCAGAAGAGGCGGCCCGAAGGCAGCTGAGGGCTGTGCAGAGGACAGACGGGGAGCCGAGAGCGCACCTGGGCGCACTGCTGGCCCGATACATCCAGCAGGCTCGGAAAGGTAAGGATGCTGCCTTCTCGTCCCTCACTTCTGTCCCTGTTCTGGACTGTCAATCCTGGCCCTCTCCTCTAACGTCCACCAGATGAAGGTATCCCTATCCCTTTTGGGAGAAAACACAGACTAATAGGATTTCCACCTTCCTTTCCAGAGTTCCACTGCACCTGAGAGTACAGTTTTGAAGTCTTCTATAAGCAAATCAAAATGAGGTGTAGAGAACTTAATTTATTAGTAAGGAAAACGTTCTTAAAAATCTTTCTTTAAGCTAATTTTTGGTACAGTGTTGCTGATTAAGCTCAACACCATTTTATGAAAATGTTTTTTAAAGATAATTACTAAATCCTGGAAAGTGGTTCCAAATACACTAAACAACCTCTTCTATTAATGGAGCTGAACCAGGAGCCACACAGATGCAGACAGTTGGAAACTCTGTAGCAGGAAGTGAAGGATGCTGAAAATGCTTGAGATCTGACAAAAACAAGTGAGAATAGGTCAGTTTTCACTAAAGTATGTAGCAGAAGGAAAGAACCAGGAACATTTTTGAGTTTTTCCTTGACAGTGAGTGAACTGAAATAATTACATATGAGGTGATTTAAAAAAAAAAAAAAACCACAACTATTGGAGAGATGTTTCCATAAGTCAGTTTCTCAGCATTCCTTTTTCCAGGAATAATGTGATTTAGCAGCTCCCTGGCTTAGTGCCCTTTTCCTGGGCCTGACTTTCTCATCTGCAAAATAGGAGGCCAGAGCTCCCTGGAGTCCCGGTTGGCTCTTTGTGTGATTCAGAAGGAGGAATCATGATTTTTTTTCTCCCAGCTTTATCCACAATGACACTGATGATGGACACTAAGGGGCAGAGTGCTAAAGTGGATCAATAACTGAATTAAAAACATCCAGCAAACACTGCCAGGATGGCTGAGGGAAGTGACTTCCTTTTCTATGAGGTTTTACTCAATTGGATTTGAACTTTAACTTTGAGTAAAGAGGAAGAAAATGGAGGGCTTGGCTTTCTAGAGTCTTCTGTGGTTTTACATGAAGATGAAATTAGAAACTTTTTGACAAGGGCCTTCAGAGGGAAAAGGACAGAAGGTGATTTGTAGAATTGCTCAAACTACACCTTTTGTGTTCTTTCCTGAGAATTAAACTGAAAGAATGGAAATACTAGTCAGATGACAGAAAGTCTGACAGTTTGGAGAATTCCTTCTGTTTGCCTATCTGAACGTAATTTAGAATCTGCTCACAGATGTGGGCTGAATTTCAGCCAGACAGTCTGAGATATCCTAGGCTATTCATTGAAATGTAGATCTCTCTCCAGCTTTTGGAAAGACCCAAGAGACCCAGTTCTAGGGGTGGGGTGAGCTACTTGACAAATTATTTCCTAGAACCAATACCCTACCAGTGGCTCTTACAGCATAAATCTTGGATGGGAAGTTCTTCCAATCCCCTCTTTCAACACCCTCCTGTCTTTGCCTTCAGGCTGTTGGGCCAATGGAACCCTAGTGGGAAGAGCAATCACTTGGAAAATAAGCTGCCAACACCCAGGATCAGCAGAACTAGAAAACAATCATGTTCTTCTACTGACAAATACGATGTAGGAATAAATGTCCTTGAATATTTTATATATTTTGAGATCATATTCGATTTGACTTAACACTAGAATACATCAAAGGTTCTAAATGACAAAATGTGTTCTTTGAGAAGTGTGTAAGAGTTTATTATCAGGAACTCTTAATGGTTTGGGGAGAAGCAGTTCTAGTAGAGGGTGATAGGGGAGGCATCTAGTGGCATAGTGCATCTAATGGCATTCAGTACACACTTATCCATAACCAGCAAAGCCCCAGTGTTGCAGCTGTTGTCTCTCTCAGACCTGAAAACATCCCGGCACAATAAGTATTATCATGCTCATTTTGCCCATAAGGAAGCCATGGCTCTAGAAGGTTGAATAATAATAATAGAATATAATAATAGAAGATGTGCAGATGTCTGCACATCTAAGCCGCAACAAGACTAAGGTTCTCCAAGCCCTGACTTCCCCAGAGTGTCTGGAAGCCATTTGGCTTCCCAGCTGTACTATTGGTTCTGGATGTTAAAGTTTAAAGAAGTCAGACCCTTCACTTTGACTCCATAAATCAGTTATAAGTCCCTACTCTGTGTAGCACTGGTAAATGAAGACTATGGTAAGTACACCCAGGTGAGGACAGAGCTCTATAGAATGACAGCTATACATAGTGCTCATCCCAGCAACCCTGGTTGCTTGCTCATATTGAAGCTGTCACTTTGCTTCCACTAGATGGAAATTTGGGTTATAGCATTCATCATCAGAGCAGGCAGGAGGACGGGTCATATTTCCATGTTACTGTCCATGGAGAACTGAGTCTGCAGGTCTTGCTGAATTTAAGGACAAATATTTCACCATAAAATGTCCTCAAACAGTTAAACAGCAGGGGCCCTTTCCCTTCTGGATAGGCTAGGAATGTCTACAAAAAGGGCTCAAATGTGCTGTGTTGACTTAGCTCCCAAACTGGGAAGGGATGGGAGCAGAGAGAGAAAGGATGGGCATGTTGTTATTCTGTGTGGTGTGTCTGCTTTAAATATAGCTGGTTAATTTCATTACCCATTAGGACAGGGTAACTGCCTATGAAGGGTCACTTGTCAGTAAACAGCACATATTTGGGCTCCATATGCAGGAACTAGCAAGGAGAGCCTCACCAATATCTTGAGAAGTGGAGATATGGTGGCCCCCAACACAGTGGCCACCACTGAGAGGTCCTCTATTTCTCTACTCAGGAATTGGCCTGGATTTTGCCCATTCATGGCCCTGAAGCGCCTTGTTTAACCCTTTGTTTGCACAGATCACTGTCTGTGATCTCTGAGAGGCACTGTGTCACATGCCTCCAAAGCATCTACCTTGTCATACTTCTGGCCCACTCAATGTGGGTTCTAGGCAAGAATAATCCTGTTCCCAAGGACATGGCACCCATTCAATTTCAGTTATTGATTTTAGGTCAAAATCTCTGACTTCATTTACCTCTTTTATTCTCGCATCCTTCTTGGACTATTACTGAGATGCCAAGATTTTAATCTGATAGTGTATCTTTTTCGGGTTATCTTTATTTTTAAGAAAAGAAAGTAGCTTTCAAATTAATAATTTCAAAACATTGTTTAATTAGCATTGGGACTTGACTCCATCTTTTAAAGCCATTTCAATATCAAGATATTGTGATTGCACTATCTTAAAGCTCTCTGGACAAGTTGGGTATGTCAGGGATGTTAAGCCAATGAAATTTAGAAATGGGTAAGTACTAGGGAAATTCTTGCTTTCTGCTGAGGGCCATATACACAAGGAAAATACTGTTAAGGGTAGGGGAGACAAAGAAAAATTGAGGCAATTCCTCAGTTTGTATAAGGCAGGACAAAATGAACCCATCTAAATAAACTGTGAACACAAAACACACCCATAACTAGTGAACATCACTTTTATCCATTTATGAAGATATAGGTCTTTCTCCTCTTTCATCTTTGTCTGTAATACCTTTAAGAATATAAATGTATATATTTCATCTGGCCTTTTCTGTTGTTTGCCTTCACAAATTGAACTGGTTATATTCTTAGATATAATGCTCTTCTCTTCTTCTTCTCTGTCCCTTGTAGCTCCCTCTGGCCGCATGTCCATCATTAAGAACCTGCAGAACCTGGACCCCAGCCACAGGATAAGTGACCGGGACTACATGGGCTGGATGGATTTTGGCCGGCGCAGTGCTGAGGAATATGAATATCCTTCTTAGAAGACCAGCCTCCATCCACCTGACTCAGAGGAGGCAGAATAAGAAAACAATCATGCTCATAACTCATTGTCTCTGAAGTTTGACATTTTAAGTATCTTATTTATTAAGTTCTCAATGTGAAAAATCCTTCTATTAAGATTGTCCTGTGAAACCACACACCTCAGCAGAATTGTGCAATTGAAGAATATGATGTTTCCTAACTTTGTGACTTTTGGTCCTAACATGTTGCTATGCTATTAAAGTGATTTCATTCTGACTGTTCATTCCTTGAATGTATTGAGGGTCCTCAGACCATGCAAGGAGGGAAGTCTGACCTGCAGTGCCCAGGGAATCCCCGCAGTAGATGGTCCCAGACACAGCTTGGGAAATGAGTACTAGGGCATGGAGCTGACCCCCTGCTGAGGCAAGGTGGCTAGCATAAGTGCCTTCTGGGGTCAGGTCTGGAGCCCAGCCCTGAAAACCCTGACTCCTGATCTCTTTTTGCCAATCCTACTGCCCCCCCATAAGTTTTCTTTAGGGTTCTCTCTTTAATAAGTTATAGGGCAGTGCCTTACCCTGCCTTTGCAAGTATTTGATCATTCTGTGGCCTGTGGCACAGAGATTATTGTCCTTCCTTTATGGAAGAGGAAGCTGGCTCTGAGAAGTGAACATGACCAGTGCACCTATCAACTAGAGTTACAGACTTGAGGGTTTAATGTTCCTGTGCTAGTGGGACCTCTGTCACTCTTAGCATTTTTCAAACTCTGAAAGTGCACAAGATTCACCAGAGGACTCTCATTAAACTGTATATTCTGATTTAGAAAGCCTGAGCCAGTTCCCAGGAAGCTCCCAAGTGGTCAATGCCACAGGACCCAGCGTTTTTGCTGGTGTAGAGAAGAGCCTGTGATTGCTTTCCCAAGAGTTCTGCTGTTTTTCAGTTAGTAAGCATATTGGGAGGACTCTGGTAGTTATCCAGAGCAGAAGTCAATCTGTCTGTTGGTCCTCTATAGCGATCAGTAAAGGGAACAAGTGAGTACACAGGGACACCAGAGATGATCTAATAACTACCAACCACAGTGCAGACAGACCTTCTATGCCTCCCAGCCGAGGCTCCAACAATCTCAGATTGTCAACCAGCTATGGCTCTAGGTCTGACATAGAACATGGCAGCACAAAGGAACAGACATTGAAAACAATATTGGCAAATATATAACAGGTCCCAAAGGGACTCTACCCAGACCACCATCACTGTGGATACTCAGTGCACCTTCCTTAAGGGTGGAAAGAGAATGGCAAGGAAGTCCTCAAAGAGGGACCCCAAAAGATCAAGGCAATGCAATTTTTAAATTTGAACTGAAGTTAGGATTCAGTGTAGACTCCAAATAGATAGCACTCTATACCATTCCCTGCTAAGGTTACTACTTCATTTATTTAGTCCCTGCAATTTGGTTTCCAATCACCTCGTATGTTAGGTATCCAATTCCCATTCAGTCCAAGATATTCAGATGCCTGTGTTTTTAGCAACCCTCTCCAGCAAAGATCACTATTTTATGGGTATGTAGAGGGTACTGTATGTATGGGGATGTCAGCATGACCCTGTGTGTGTACACACACGAGTGTGGATGTGTATTGTTTGTGTTTTATGGAGGGCATGATGAGGAACTTGGAATTTAATATAAAATCAGTGGAGAAAGGATGAAGAAGGTCTTATCTGAATTACTGATTTGTGAATCATCAAGGAAGTAGGTGTTACATTTTCAAAGGTAAAGTCATGGCTCATATAAATTTAAAATCAACACATGTCAAAGCTTCCATTAATAAAGGAACTAGTAAGATGTTACAACCATTTCAAAAGGAGAACTTAAGGACAGACACGCACAGGTAGTCAGGATGGGGAAATGATTTGCTAATATACTCAAAACTGATGGGCTGGGGTTGTAGCTCAGTGGTAGAGTACTTGCCTCGCACGCGTGAGGCCCTGGGTTCAATCCTCAGCACCACATAAAAATAAAGACATTGTGACAATCTACAACTAAAACCATATTTTAAAAAAGAAAGAAAAGGTGCATATGGAATGCCCTTCAAAAAAAAAAACGGGTTCATGACTATAGGTCAATAAAATGCCATATTTGGAATGTTACCCAGAACAGAAATTATTTATGTCTTCAAGGGACAGTTTTTCCTTATGTTTCTGTTTGCATTACTATCCATTTTCTAGGGCTTACCTAGTGTAGGTAGCTCAAAGACAGCTGTCAAGAGCACTGAAAGAATGCCCAGTAATCACCTCTGCCCTCTTCAAAATCCTTTGGAAATTTTCCTAATGTGGAAAAGGGAAGGAGAGAACAATCCCTGGCCTCCTCTTAGGTACTGGACACTGTACAAAGAAACTCATGGGCATCAGCTCAGGAAACTGTCCCAATCTTCCAAGGTGATCATGATCCCGCTTCTCCAAGAGGAAACCAGAACTTCAAGAAGCTAAATGACTGATGGATCCATACACTGCCCACAAGTGGCAGTGCCAGGATTTAAGCAGCTTGTGGTTCCAGACCTCAATGAGGAGATGCGGAGCCTTGGAGGAGAGCTGGAGCCTTGGAGGAGAGTTGGAGCCTTGGAGGAGAGCTGGAGGCTTGTTTGGAAACTGTGCCTGCACAGAAACTGCTGAATCAGCATGAGTGATACTTTGTTGGGGCTTTGAGGGGACCTGATAGAGCCTCCTGGGCAGGGGTGGGAGGGAGCCTAAAGACTTGCTTCCCAATGCTTTCAGCACCACCTCTGGCCACCTTCTAACTGCAGTGTCCCTGCTCTCATCTCCATGCCACATGCTGTTACAGGGACCCAGGAACTGGCATGTCCTGGATCCTCCTCAGCCCTCCGCAGGGGGATCACCTGGAGCTCCTACAGTTGAGCTGAGCAGCTCTCACAGAAGCCAACAGCTCTTCAAGCCCCACTTGAGAAGGATCTGAGGAACCCATGCCCACCAGAAAGCCCTGCCCTCTTCCCCTCCCTTCCTTCCTCCTTCTCTTCCACTTCCTTTCCTCAACCCCTTCCCCAATCTCCCTCACTTACTCCTCTCCACCCTGTATATTCCCCTCTGATATATATACCCCTCCTTGTGACCCAAACTATGGAGATCCACTCTTCTTGCTGTGGCCTATGATCATGCTTTTGTCAGTGGGTCTCCAATACATTGCACCAGTGCAGTCCTAGATCTGCCTCTTTCTTTAGTCTTGCTGTATTTTGGGGATGGTTTCCATACCCTGGAACCAGATTGTTCCAGAACACCCATGTAAAGTGGAAAGTCCTCTGTTCACATTATTTATCTATTCATGAGACGATATGAAAAATGAAGATAGTCGTGTCCAGGGTTTGGGGTCGCAAGTATTGTTCTTCCTCTTCTCCAAACTTTTTACAATATTTGTAGATCATCCTTCTAACAACTGTGGCTCATATTCTCCTCGTTGTGACAGTTTACAGAGAGACACAGAGTCATAAGAATGGTCCCCAAACTACTTCTTCATCCAAACTCTTTACTGAAGAAATACCCCAGTTCTCCCCTGATGATTATGATAATCACTGAGGTTTGTCACCTGGGTGGCTACCCAGTGTCCACCATGTTCCCCTCCATGGCTATCTCATTAATGCCATGAAGCCCCCTGAAAATACCACCTCTGTCGGCAGAGTATTCCATCTGCTCTGCCCATCCCCAGGTTCTGGCCCAGTGTCTAGAGGCTTCTGGTGATTCCTTCCTCAGGGTGGGAGCCTGGACCACACTACTACCATTTTGTCTTCACAGCTTTGAAGAGTACTCTATGGGGCCTGAACACCATGGGACATTTTCCAATAAGCAGTTGCTTTAGAGACACTAGTCTCCCCAGCCAGGAAGATGAGCTGCCATTCTTCACTGCTGCTGGAATGTTTCCAAAATTGGCTTCTGAAGGTCACTTTGCACATCCCAAATCTCTGCATTTACCTTGCAAATTGAAAATAGTAGCTTGAGATACATGAGTGGTCCTTTCTTGATGCCGAAGGGCCACCAGTTCAGCTGTGGGACGGAGTCCAGACATACCTTTCTGTCTGAGGAATATGATCAATTCCTTTAAAACAGGTTTGTTCCTGTGAATTTTCTTAGTTTTCCTTCACCAGAGAATGTCTTTATTTTCCCTTCATTCCTGAAAGATATTTTTTGCCAAATTTAGAATTCTAGACTAACTTTTTTTTCCTTCAGCACTTTTAAAAATACTGTATTCCTTCCTATGACCTCTATGGTTTCCACTGAGAAATCTATAGTCACTCAAACCATTTTCCCACTACAAACAATGCCATTTTTCTCTATTTTCAAGATTTTCCTTTGTCTTTAGTGTTCAGTGGTTTGATTGTGGTGTGTCTGGGTGTAGATTTCTTTTGCTCTGTTTGTGGTCTGTTTAGGTCTTAAACACATACACTTATATACATACATGCATATATACGAGCCTATATGTACATATATAAGTATATATATGTACATACAAGTATATGTGTGTGTGTGTGTATTTCTCTCTCTCTGGGATCTGATGACACAAATGTTAGACATCCCCCCCCCTTTTTTTGTCATCCCATATGTCAGAGAGGCTGTGTTCATTTTTTTATATCCTTTTCTTCCTCTCTATGGTTTATATTGGATAATTTCTATTTATCTTCAAATTCACTGACTCTTCCCTCTGTCGTTTCAGTTCTGCTAATGAGTCCATCCAGTGACTTCCTTTGTTTGGTTTTGTATTTCTAAATTCTCAGATTTCTACTTTTATCTCTCATGTCTTTGCTGAGATTTTCTATTTTAAACTTTGTTTCAAGAATGGTTGCAATTGCTCATTTGAGCACTTTTATCATAGCTGCTTTAAGGACTTTGATAATTTTAACATCTGTGAAATTTCATCACCGGCATCTGTTGACTGTCTTTTCCAAGGACAATTTAAATGTTCATGTTTTTTTTTTTTTTGTACGCTCAGTAATTTTGATTTTATATTCTGGTCACTGTGAAAATTATATTATGAGACTGTCGCCTGTTTAAATCTTGTAAAAAAATGCTATTTTTATTTTAGCAGGTTATCCACCTGGTCAGGTCCTGGCATCAAGGACCAACCCACCCTTACAGGCTCTGATTACAATGTCAGTTGTTTTCAAAGAGTTTATACTCCTTGTTGGCTCCATTTCAGGCATACATCAATCACTCATTGGCCAGGCTGGGAACTGGATGGTGATCTCTCCATTACTTCAGTTCTCAGAGTCTTTGGTATGCTAGTTAGGACCAGATCTAAACATGTCTGGCTCCAGTGGAGTAGGGACAATAGGAAACCTTGGAGTTCATAAACAAATAGAGGTCACTTTCCTCCCTCTTTAACCTCCCCAGTGCTTTGTGTTCTTTGAGGCTTCCCTTTCGGGCCCTTCACTTAGGAACGTGGGGTTCTGGTTACTCTGTTCTGCTTCACACTGCTATATTTGGGGCCATGTTCAGGTCTCTGTGGTAGGAGAACATAGAGAAAAAAAAGCAATGAGTTCACCCTCTTGAGATGGCAATTCTTCTGATCAAACAGCAGATTTGCCCTTCCTCAGAATTTTGGTTCTGCCAGTTCCATTACTGACTGCTGCCACCACAGATGTGCTCTTATCTAGAGAGTAGAGAAAGCTAAGAAAGGAAGAAAATCAGGAGCATTCATGCTCTCTCTCTGGGCATTAGTAGTCCCAAATTTCACTTCTTGAACCAAAATTAGGGGACTTCTCCCTGGAGCCCACTTGCAGTCTCCTGCTCTGCTATATTCAAACCAGGAAGACACCAGAGCAGGTGAAATATAAACCCACTACTGGCTTGATGTACTTCCTTTTCTGGTCTTCTTCCTCAATCTGCTTGCTGCTCTTTTCCTTCCATTGTCTTCAAATAGCTGATCTATGTAGTCTCTCCTGGAGCTATCATCAGCTGGAAGATGTGTGAAGTGTGCTTACTCTTATCTGGAACCAGAGTGCTCATGTTTTTTAAATATAGAAATTTCCCATAAAAATCCCAACTTCTTCTCAAAGTCTCACAATGATGAGCCTGCTTTTCGGCAGGGTAACAGTATGGAGGCCAACGGTTGGCATGCCCTCTCTCACAGAGCAACTTCACACGTTGTGTTATTTTGCAGCCCTGTCTTAGGGGAGATTGAAACTAATATTTCCAAAGGGAAGCTGGGGGCGTATCACCTGGGCTCAGCTGCATATCTGCCTCTTGGTTCATCAGACCTTTATGTTGCCAGCTCTTTCCTGCTTTCCCAGCCTCTAGACCAGGCTAATGTCTCTGCACTCTGGCCCGAAACCTCTTCCACTGTGCTCTGCCCCTTGTGGAGTCTCTGCCTAGATCTCCCTCCACCTCTCTCTGCTCCCTTTTATGTTGGTTCTCTCACTCCTGCTCCTCACTCAGTGCCTAGGCTTAACTCTGAGTGATTAAGTCCAGCTATGCCTGCTTGGACTCACCCTATGGTTATCTCCCTGTCACCTACCTTTGAGAAAGGCACCAGCAATGACTTTGGGGCCTACCCTTGGCTTCTCAACCTACCAACCAAGGCTTGGCAGGCTCTGCTGGGACTCTAAAATATTGATGAAATATTGTCTCAAGATGTGCTGAAATTTTAAACCCCAGTCATTCATGGTATCATGTTCTTCTCTAAGAATGGGTGGCTTTTCTATTGTCTTAATTTTGTGTCCATTACCAGGACTCCCAAGATGCTTCTGGTTTGGAAATTCTCCAGAAGGAACAAGAGTTACTGACAAATGAAATAAGGCACATCTAAATGAATTCCAAGAATAATACCTTTTCTATCTTTTTCTTCTTGTGGCTAATATGCAAACAGGAACAGGTACAATTAGCAGTTGTTCAAGTCATACCTGTCCAGACTCCCCTGGGCTGCAGCCAGAATGATTTCAACATGCTTGATCTAAGTCCCATTCCGGAAAAGATTCAATTGCTCTCCCCTCTTAGCTCACAGGGACTGTTTCAAGCCCTACACAGGCTCAGCAACACACACTGAAATGTACCTGTGTGCCAGGCACTGCGTTGATGTAGCTGGTACAGAGACACAGCCACCAGGAAGAGTCGGAAGAGCTGGCAGTTGAAATACAATGCAGCAAAAACTATGAAGGTAATGAGCAGAGGCGGGAGAAAGCAGAACAATAGGGCTGACTGGATGAAGAGGAAGCCAGCCAGTCTCTAAGGGTATCTAATCACCACTGTGGCTCATTGGAACCTGAGTGTCTGTGAAATTTCATGCTCAGTAACTTACCTAACCAGAGAAATGGTCCTTGGTTCTGCTCCTGCAGAAGACCACAGCGCCCCCAAGTGGACATTTTAAAACCACTCCTCCAGGTGCCAACTTCTTTCTGTTGAGGCGTCTGGCCCTGTACACATTGAACTCCGCAGGGTCCAGGCTTATTTTTTCTTGCCACCCAATCAGCTGAAATATTAAAATCAGACAATTCAGGACCTGAAACTATTTTCTAAGAATGAATGGTTGGTTTTATTATTTTGTTATTTTACTTTTGAACTTTTAATATGGCTACCAAAAGACTCCTGAGTTAGGAAAATCATCCAGTGAAACTGAATATAGAATAAGGATGACTGACATGTAAAAATGCCTTTTGTAGAATTAAAACCAAGAGGGGGAAAAAAGTCCTCTTCAAGACAATTTGAAGGCAACTTGGTAACTATGGTTACCTCTAATTAGTGAGCACCTTATGCTTTCCAGATTTGAGTGAAGGAAAAGTGAAAGGAAAAACAATACCAAATAAGTAAAAATGCTAAGCTCCACCGAGTGCATGTAGTCTTGTATTCTGAACATAACAACAAGATCAAGTTGGTTAATATCAAATCAGCCTTCTCCATCTTCACCTTCACTTTCTCTGTCTCTCTCTGCACAACAGAAACTCATAAACTAAAATGGGGAGTTAAGAAAACCTCCATGAAGAAGATGACACCAGAGGTCAGGTGCAGGATAGGCAGCTCATTATAGAGTCACACTGGTGCAAAAGTCGGAGCTGGCTGAATTAAGGTGAAAGTATAGAGTGTCCAGAAGGGCTCCTCCTATTCTGTGCTGGACACCAGGCAAAGGAGGCACCTGGCTGTGGTCCCCTGACAAGTGTCCAACAGACAGTCTGTAATTACTTGGATTTGAACTTGAGCAGAGAGGGAAGCTCCCAGAGAACTTGTTCTAGAATGTTCTTCAGGTTTCCTAGGAGATGGGGGCACAACACAAACAGCATATCCACACACAAAGAAAGAAGCGAGGAGGGGGCATCTCCTGCTCCACCTCAGTCCCTTGGCCCCTCCTAGAGCTGAGATGTTGTCAAAGCCCTGTCTTCTGACTGAATAAGTCTCCAGCAGAATCCAGGCTGGGACACACTTATAAAAGAAGGGCAGAAAGCTCCTATGTCTCTGAGAGGTTTCTCTCTACTTCGGGGAAGAAGGACTTCAACTTACAAGTGATGAACTAGTAAGATGGGTTTCCAGTGAACACTAGAAGCTGCAGTTTACAGAACCAGATGGTTATTCTCTTCCTGTCTGGAAAACAAGCGTGGAGTTGGAGCTTGAATAAGACAAACTTTGGCCTCAACTGGAACCTCTGCAGTATACAATTTTTTTTTTCATCCATTCACTCAAATGCTATTTACTGAGATGATTGTGGTTCAGGCACTGTGCTGCGCACCAGAGATGCTGAAATGAGAGTTGAAAGGGACTGACATCAGGCTTCCTCATTCTAGTGAGAAGTGATAAATCAAGTCAAAGAGCAAAGATTTGGAATCATTTGCACTTGGACACCTAGTGACATTTCAAAGTCAACTGTGCATACTTCAACTCATGGATTTCTCCTGAAACTTTATCCACCTAATACCTTCCCCAACTCAACTGATGGCAACTCCATCCTTCCAGCTGCTTAGGTCAAAAGCCCTGGGACGATCTTTGACTCCTCTCACCTTCCATCTTATCCTCAGCAAACCTCTTTGTCAGATTGGCTTCAAAATGCATTTAGAATTAACCCTCTCTTCACCTCTTCCTCCACCACCACCTGGAACGGAGCCACCAACTATCCTTCTCCTGGATTATTGTGCTAGCCCCTCAATTGATATGACTGCCTCTACTCTAGAGTTTATATGCATAATCATAGCATATAAACAGGCCTCAGGGCCATGATTTATCATCACGATTTCCTTCCTTCACTGCATTTGTGCCCCTGGAAAGCCCATCTAATAGGCCTGGCCACATATGGTTTGGATCTTGCTAAAATGAAAAATTTCATTACTCTCACAAAGGAAAGAATTTCGACCAACGAAGGACAAAGGGAACATGAACTAGGTGCTGGGGGAATGAGTCACAATTATCAACCAGTAAGAAGGACTGGCTTTTTTTCAACAGAGAGAATATGGGGAATTGCTTAAGCAGGGGATGGAAGATTGAAAAAGCAAAAGGGAACATTGGGAAAATTATAGTACTGATAACCACAGGAATCAGAGCCCCCACTTCTGTAAGACTTGGGGAGCAAAGGAAACAGGTTAGAATAAAATAAACTGAGAAAGCTGGCGGAGTGGGTCCTGAGCAAGTGAACCCAGAGCTCTGAGGGGAGGGTGCAATTCCACTTCCCTCCCTGAGCAGGAGGAAGGAGTGTTGTGGTGAGGCAGGTTTAGGATGTTGTTGCCAGGGTGGAGAAGCGCTGCTGAGGGAGACAGCTACAGGCAGGAAGAAACAGATCTCCTGCTTCTCCTTCTGCCCTCAGGGGTCTCCCTGTCTGCAGCACCTGACACAGAAGCCTCAGCAGGGTATATAATGGTGAATTCAGAGCTAAGAGACAGTAACTTAATAGTTAATTAGATTTTTCCCCTGATTTTTTTTTTGTCTAAACAATGCCACATATTTCCTTTGCTCCCCCAGTCCTACAGAATTGAGGGCTCTGATTCCCGTGGTTATCAGTACTATTGCTTTATCAATTTTCCCTTTTGCTTTTTCAATCTTTCACCCCCTATTTAAACAATTCCACAGTTATCACTACAATGCACCCACAGGTTCCAGTTCATCAAGTCAGGGTCAAGAAGGACAAGTATGGCCTGGAATCTCCTGCACTTCTGTTTGAAGAAGACCATGAATTTATGTTTCTTTGGATGAGGGGGTGGCTACATCGTTAAGCAGAAAGGTTCATTGATGATGTTTGTTTTGAGGTTAAGTAAGGGAAGAAGGGCCCATCCCAAGGCATCAATTTCTCCCTACTGCTCTGTGCCTTGAGGGTGATTTTTCTAGAAGCAAAAATAACAAATTATGTTTAAAAGTTTCATCACTTAACCAGAAATTCATTATATTTAACAAAAAGGTGCTTTATACCGTAGAAGTTCCCACACCAGCACTACCTGAAGAATGGTCTGAGGGCTCACATCAGTCTGCAAACTGTCCACAATGAGATAAGAATGGAAATTGAGAGTAAATGGTTAGATACATTTTGGACAATTAACATTGTCACGAAGTCCAAGCACATGACCAAGCATGTGGGTCCACTCAAGTGTCAAGGAACACTTGGGTTGAGTTGCAGGTGGGACGAGCCACTAACTAATGATCACATTACAACAAGTGATGCTTTAAGGTTTGTTTGGCAATCTTTAGCCAAAAATGCCTAAAAATCTGAGCAACTGAAAGTGTATATTTATTTTTCTAATTTGTTTCTTTTACCATGAAGTTAATTTTTATTCAAGCCTTTCAAAATTTAAAGCTTAACTTTATTATCTAACTTGGAGGCATAAAAATTTGCATTGTGTATTCTTCAGCCTGAATTACAGGCTGGAAAACAAACCCCATTGGAAATTTTTTGTCAAGAAATTACTTTAGATATATCAGCTTCAATCAGGAGTGTTAGTAAAAGAGAGCTGAGAAGCTTATACATTATCCCTTGTAAATGGGACAGTTATCAACCTGAACTAGCTGAAAAAGAAATTAAAAGAATCCTACTCATTTATTATATTATAAACCTTAATACTGATAAAACAGTATTCATTCAAAAGCGGGTCTAAGTGTTTAGTACAGAAAATCACCACTTACCTATCTTTCTACTTTTTGGTTAGTTACAGCTGCAGAACTATGAAAGTTGAATTTAACAGTGAGTCTCCATACTAAATGCCCTATGCACATTTTCAATGAATAATATGTGCTGTCTTCATAATGCTTTTAGTTTTCCCTATGTTTGCTCTTATATTTTAAAATGCAATTTAATGTCTATTGAATCCAATTAAAATTTGATATTATATTTTGGTTTCCTTTGCTTTGCATTTTATTTTTTCTCATAATTTGGTGTTATGGTATTTTATAAAAATATTGACTCATGATGAATTGATAAAAATGCAAAATATGACCAAACAGTTATCACTGAGAGTTGAGAAGTGCCACTCTATGTATCTGTAAAGCCCCCAGAGGCTTGGCTGGCTGTTGTCATCTGGCTGAGCCTTCCCTCTTCATCCCTGGGACAATTATGGTGGGTCAGGATTCCATCCTTGAGAGCACAGCCACTGACAGGGACCAGGAGCTAGACCACAGCTGATGGGCTGCAGGGCCTACTTACCTGGTTCCTGAGCCCTGCAACTTTACCTGCTTTGGCTGGCCAGTTCCAGTTTCTGCAGAACACCAGAACAGCTGAGAATACAGTACATTTGCTTTTTCCGAGGCCTGAGGGTGGCAGAAGCCACCACTGTTGTGATCAGGCACCCAGGAGAGGCAGGGGTTGGATTTTGCTGTAGCTATTCAAGGCTTTAGTATCACAGGTAACAGAGGCGCCAGGGAGGACTGTGGGCTTATGTATTTTGGGGTGTGGAAGAACAACACATCTCTTTTCTGTTCTTTCTCTTTCTCTTTGGCTGTAGTTCAGAAATCTCCTCTTCCAATGGCTTCCCTGGAACTCATGGAAACCTTGATGGATTCTGCCTTGCCTTTCATGTCCCAGTTTCCTCTCTTGCTTCCTTTTCTGAATTTGTCACATCTGCTATGCATTGCTGAGCTGCTGGTCCCCAAGTTGCTGATCTAAGCTACAGGCCCAGATTTCCCTCACTGGCTCAAGTTCTTTGGGGCTCCAGAGCAAGATTAGCCTGGCATGGTGCATGCTAGAAACTATTCAACAAACATTTTAGTCCCGGATTCAATTACTGTGCTGGGCTTTATGGGGCTTGGAAGATACAGGCTAAATGTTAAGGCGAGGGCTGGGGCTGTAGCTCCATGGTAGAGTGCCTGCCTAGCATGCATGAGGCACTGGGTTCAATCCTCAGCATCACATAAAAATAAATAAAATAAAGGCATTCTATCCATCTACAACTACAAAAAAAATTTTTAATGTTAAGGAGGAAAAGGGTCATAATGCCTGTAACTTATTTGCAAATGTTTGGGGGGGGGGGGTAAAAGGAAGATGCATTAATTAGGTGGGCTAATTTCAAAAGGTGGGAAATACCCTAATAATACAGAGCATTTTGTACATTATTTTTTTAAATGCTTTCCTTTGATCCTGGGTATGGCAGGAGGGTGTGCAAGTTGTTTCCTCCCAGTCTGTGATGTTTCTTTTCTTATATCCACACCTGTGGGTAAGTGGTCTTCTTGGCCAGACATGCCTCCCTGCACTTCACCTGAAGGACATCAACCAGGCCTCACAACTTCCTGCCCCCAAAGCAGAGGGACTCATTCAATTGTCCCCATGACCAATTCAACTGCCCACGCACAGGGAGGCCCTCTCTGGATCCCCAGAGTAGCATGGAACTGAGATCCGACTGTGTGGAAAGAGTGGGAAGAACCCTGAATCAGGTGGGAAGACCTGCAACCTTGGGAGTCCTTGCCGGTCTGGCATTGCCCACCTACCCCCAGGCAACTGCAGCCACTGACGCTCTAGAAAGGATCTGGAATGTGAGGGGCCGAGTCTCCTCCATTGGCTTTTCCTTCCACCGTGCACCCATGACAAACTGTTTCCTTGCAGGTGGTGGTGTAGAGGGGTTGGGAGGTTCAGCTCCTGCCCTGGATCTCTTCTTCTTAGGAAAGCAAACCCCACATACCTGATCTTGTGCTTCCATCATTAGAGCCAATTCCTTCAAGTTTTCTGCTGTCTCCAAGTGCCCTCTACTGGCTACAGGAAATATATTCTCCCATGATTTTAAAATTACACCACCCCCCACCACACACACACACACCACCTCAATTCAATCTCTAATATGAGCCTTGCAATCAGTTCAGATAATTCAGATAGACTTTTCCTCTCCACCAACTTTTCCCCGGGTGGTATCATATCTGGGTGGAGGCACTTGCTAGAGCTGTGGGGGAGGCTGTGTTATTTCCTTTGTACTGTTTGCAAGGCCCCCTGGGACATACCTGCCTGCCTACCTGCTCCTAGGCAATGTATCGAAGTGACTCCCACACAGATCTGGGGCCAATACTTTGAGATCTCCTGGTACTTCCCTGCTGAGGCCCACCTGCTGCCATTTCTAACTTTCTCATTGCCCAATGTGGTTGCTGCCCCGTGATGGGTGAGAGTAACCCATGGAGGAAGGGTTCTAGAACATCTCTACTTTCCCAGGCTCCCTGCAAAACTAGCTCATCTGTCCTTGGATCCTCAGACTCATCCGGGGCTTCTCCTATAACCTTGGACTCAGCTCATGGACAGGGATAGGTGAAGGGCTCTTACATCTGATGTAAGTGGAATCCCTCTCCAAACTCCTCCTTCCCTTGTCTACTTGAAGAACATTTATCCAGTTCTTGTCCTAGGTGATTGGCAAGTGGGATTAGCAGGGTCAAATAAGCAAAGAAAAGAACTGGCTCAGCAAGTTTCCCTTCCAGATTGTTTGGTCTTACTCCAAACATACACTTAGGTTTTTCTTTCATCATAACCAGAAACCAAGAATTTGACATCTTTATTTTGGGGTCCTGGCAACAGTCTCTTTGACAACTTCCCCCTGGAGCCATAGCGTCCCCTAATTGAACTCTCTGGGCAGGGGGGTTGCTTGGGACACACACAAAGAAATTCAGCAGAGAACAGGAAAGAAACAGAACCATCTCAGACATCCTCCTGCCACACCCACACGACAGAAGAATGCACTTTGTAGACTGTGAAACCTCTATTAGGGTGCTTCCAACTTTTTACGATTAACATTTATTTTTTTGCATCTTCTTTTTGAAAAATCTTTTTTTTTTTTTTTTTTTTTTTTGCTTTTTTCCAAAAACACTTGAAAGTGACTTGTGGACATGAAGTTCCTTTATCTTAATTCATTAACACACATCTCCTAGGAAACAGGCCAGGCTCTCATATAACCACAGTATAAATTATTGAAATTTCAAATTGATGTAATATTTTAAAATATGTGCTCTATATTCAAATTTCTTTGACTGTCCCAACATTATCTTTTAAAGCATCTTTTCCAGCTAAGTATCCAATTCAGATCATGAGTTGTTTTAGTTGTCTCTTTATCCTCCTTTAATCCAGAACGTTTCGACCTTTCTTTCACATCATTGCCATTTTCAAAAACACAATATTTTATCACCTTCATGATTCAGGTTTTGCATTTGTGGCAGGAAGAGCACAGAAATAATGTGCCTTCCAATATGCCACACATCAGGGGACACTAGTATCACTTTGTCCCATTTTGGGGTAATGAACCTTACATTTCATGATGAACTTAAAGTAGGGTGTCACAATTCTCTCCACTGCAAAGATGCTAGCCCCCGCCTTTTGTAAATTAACAAACATTCTGTAGGAAGATATGACTCTCCTGCTTGTGGTGAGCCGTTCTAATTAGACCGTGGCCGCCATTAGAAGATGGCGCCGGCTTCCACTGTGGCCTGTGATAAACAACTCCTAATATGGAGAATTGGCACGCAATCCCTTACCATCCTATGAGAAAGGTCCACGTGGCAGCTTAAGATTGGTATGCGGGAGGCTTTATTAGGCTGTGCTTGGGCGCTCGGCGACGGGTCACTAGAAGATGATACATGAATCAAGGCCTGAATAAACTGCTGAAAGAAGAATCCTGTGTCGTGTTTTCCCTTGCTGGCGAGGGGTCGCAGCAATTGGTGGCCCGGACGGGGAATTATATTCCTTGAACCCAGGATCCAGAACTTTCAGCAGTCAGGGTGGTGCACCGGTAAGTTCCCAGGTAAAGTGGGAATCCGCAAGCAAATAGCGGGGCGCTCTCTCTGTAAATAAAGAGAGAGCGGAAAAAAGGACGCTCCCCTGTAAATAAGGAGAGAGCGGGG